>NC_091410.1:11877980-12178846 GCF_032191515.1 Phaenicophaeus curvirostris | reverse complement strand
CATGGCAACATATTCGCGTCCACTGCCGTCCGTGTACAATATGAATCTGCACTTTAAGAGTGCAGAATTTCTCACACCAGGAAAACTAACATCACGGATTATGGATGAATCAGATCCGCCTTGTGGAGCACGAGCCCTGCCATCTCCCAGCGGCAAAGAGAAGTCCGAAAGCATCAAATATGCTCTTGCTCCCAAATATCCCAGTGGTGGGAGGTGATGGTGATCTGCACCATCCTGCTCCAGTCACAGTCGTACGGGGCTGTACACCAGCATCAAAGTCAGTGAAGCGATAATCTCCCATATTTGGCAGGAGAAGGTGGTTACAGGAACCTTCAGTGGAGAGAAACTGGCACCTTCTGAAAGCAATTCATCTGAGCCATCTTCAACATCTGTCTTAGGATAAGCTGAATCACCCTTTGGAGGTTCTCATTTATCCTTGTCAAGCCGCAAAGGCAGCCCGGGTCCAGCCATGTCCAGCTCAAACGTAAATGTCTGATTTCTGGGTGCCTTGAGTTAGAGCAGAAATATCTCACCCTTAGCTGGGAAGGCAGCTGAAAAGAGATGAGTGGCTGCTGTTGCATTTCTGGGAAATATGAGATATTATATGACCTGTTAATTTATTCCAGAGTTTCCCTTTATGCTTTAACAATACCGTTCAGTATTCAATTCAAGTCACAACACTTAATGGCTTGTGATCAGCTAAGCTTATCCTGCATTTCTGTGCCAGCTTAAAAAATAAACAAAGCTCTGTCTACTGGATGGCACAATTAGAGGGATTTATCCTGCTCCTAACCCAACAGCCGTACCCAGAACACAAAAATACTTTTGCAGTTCAATTCAGAGAAGATGGCAAAGTCCTTTACATCCTGCTGTAGGAGATCACAAGAGTGAAGCAGTTTGTTGAGATAAGAACGTAACTCTTCAGGGGACCCATACACCAGGGACAGCTTCAAATTATCAACTGCTTTCACTTCAAAAAGGTCTAGTGGCCTCAGATAAGATCACAGATGTGATGTGTTCGGGGCCACATGATTCCTTAGGTCTTGTTTCCACCATGGAGTTAACTCAGCCCATAACACCGGTCTTGTCCTCACTCAAAGACCATTTATACAGAAAGTGTAAGAAAGCTTTGAGTTTGGAGGGTGCTTTAATAGGGGGTAGCTATCCTACACAGGAGCAATGTGGCATCATCACGTATGAGCCACCCCTCAGTCAATTCCCTGCACAGCTCACCAGAGAAGAGTTAACTTCACTCTGGAGTTAACTCCATGCTGCACATAATCACTCTAGTAAGAGATAAAACCTGTCCTAAAGAATTTACAACCCAAAGCCCCACACGAGCTGTGGCAGGAGGCAGAGATGAAAAGAGGGACAGCAACTCCTACAAAAGCACATCTATGCACAGCTGGGAACAATATTTAATACCCTGTTGGTGAAAGAATAAAACAAACAACCCCCCAAACCCAACAACTTGCTGAAGATGCTCCTTATCTCAGGCAACAGGAACTAAATTCAAGCTTCTTCAGCCTAGAGATATTTTCTCTCTCAACGTCACCAGCTCTTAAGCAAAACTGAGATTACAAAACTTTTTGAAAGTAAGATCCAAGGTTGAGAGGGTTTACTCTGGTGTCCACTCACTCAGCTTCTCTGCAGGCCTCTTCTACTATTCCCCGTTTCAGGTGTCAGTGGAACAGACCCCTCCCAAACTCAGCTGTGTCACTGCCTGAGTAGTCATCCCATGGGAGACGCTGCCTGAGTGTTTGCTTGAGTGCAAGTGAGCTACACAGCCAAACCTCAAGCTCTGTGGAAGTCTGAAGGGGTAAGAGAGGACCAGCCAGTGCAGGTGCTGACAATGTATGGAGCTCTCCCAGACATGCAATGTTAAAATCCTGACATACGAAGCCATGCCAAGCTGCTCTGGGCAAGCTCACCAGCAAGCCTTCCTCTCTGGTACCTGCACCACCTCAGAGAACACCCCTCTCTTACAGGGTCTGTACACACTCAGTTGCTACCATCACAATTCATAAACATAGATTGTAATTTCTCAGCCCCAAACCAGTTCTCTAAACATACCCAGTCTATGAATCTGCTGCCCAGACCTTCTCCATGTGCTCAGCTTCCTGGTTTAAAAGCCATCAGCCAATTTAAATGTCTCCATTTCTTCAAAATCCTATTTTAATTTAATTTCAGCAAATCGGACTGTAACAATTTAAAGCTGTTTGTGGCTTGCCTGCTTTGAAGAAGAAATCATTATGAGAGACTTTAGAAAATTTCCATTTACCCTCTATTGTTCCTCTAGCCTTACGCACCTTTCCCACCAGGCACTGGAACGCCGTCTGCCATCCCACCTCCTCCCGCTCCCCCATTCTACTTTCAATGGGCTCCTCTGCAGTAAAAAGCTTTCTCCTACCTCGTGGGGCCTTTATGAAAGACAAATAACTTCTGTTTGTTGCATTCAAATGGGAATTGCTTGGCCCTGTCTTTAAAAACGTACAGCATATTTACCAAGCCTACCTATCTTTTTTTACTCTTTGCTTGGAAATCTGTACAATAATGATCTTAGTGCATTTTCGAGTAGATCCCGCAATGAGACAGGCCGTAACGTTGTAAGCGTCTATATGGAACTGTAAGTGGTTTCTTAAATCTATCATAACAAAAGCACAGAACTAAACTATGAGGCCACCTCCAAAAATTCAAGCTTCTCCCCAAACTAAACCAAACTCTGTTTCTGCTGAACAGAATGCATTTGGCTGATTTGATGGCAAGATGGTGAGGGAGAGAGGGAATATCTTAAAATATTTTTCCTACATACTCTTCTCTATACTAAGCTGCATAGCTCAGGTTTCACTCAATTGCACGCTACCCTCTTTCCCTCCTGTCCCGTGAAAAGCAGTAGTCCTGAGTCCTCCTACTCCTACTGAGTCCTTTGTTTTCTCCTTTAAATGTCGTTAGTATCTATAGCTCCTGCAGTTACATCCTTGCAATCTATAGATTCATATCAAAATCCTTCTGTAGCATCTTCTCAAGCAGGATTTACAAGCTGTGCAGTGAATATACATTAATTTGCAGATCAAAGCTGCTATCATCATTATATTAAAAATCGACCCGGTCAATATTATACAACATAGATTCAGCACAACCTTCACATCGAGCCCTACAAAAATCATCTGGTAAATATATTCATTTCATAGAGAGGGCTCTGAAACTCCTCAGTGATTCCTGCCAACCTACCAGCATCGCTGTCTGGTTATGGGGACAGGGTGACACGCTGCAGTTCTGCCCCACGACCAGTATGTCTCGAGGGAAAACAATACAGAAATAGAAAAATAAAAGAGCTTGTGGAAGGGTCCTAGCTGAAGTTTTGGAAGAGCAATCTTTCTTCTCTTCTGGAGGACAACACAGTGTTCAGAGCATGTGACAGAGGTGCCACACTAGCACAGGCGATGAGCAAGGGCACCTGATGGGATAAACAGCATAACAACATAAACCCAGATGGCACTGCCAAGGCAGCTGCACCACCAGCAGCAAACACCATTACCAGCCCTCCCTTACACCTTCACAAAGGTGCAAACGCGATGAGTTTTTTCTGAAGACCCTCAGTGCACAGGGAGGGCAAAAGCCCAACCAGCCTTTCCTCATATCTCCTGAGGGCTGCTAAAATCATGTGCTAATCCTGTCAAAGCTTTCTGCACCCACTGCCAGTGGTGCAGACATAAATCTGCTTCATGCTCGCAACCTCTGAAAACGCACAGGCAGGAGCAGCCGTCTTTTTTAGCAGGGCTCTTCTTTCAGGTTCCCCTGCTGGGTCATGTTACGCACCCAGTCACAACATAGCGAAATACAATATCAGCCAGAAAAGCTTTGCAACAAATTCTCCTTCAACTATCCAACAAGTGCCTTATTCCCATCCCAGCCAAAAGCACGGTTCTGCGGTGCTCCCACCAGCCCATGGGCACAGACATACAGGCACGACACGAGCTCGAGGGGAGGATAGCACTCCAGAAATTGGGAAGGAGGAAGAGATAAAAGAATAGATCCTCTTGTTTATCCATGCTCTGTTTGCTTGTGAGGAATTCCCTGTTTCCTTCATAAAATTGAACGGACAAGCAAGCACCTGCCAAGGAGAGCAGCTACAGTGTGCAGGAGGAGGAGGGAAGGAGGGGACACCACAAGCATCCTACTCCATGCTCCTTCTGCTGGGACTACAGAGACTAGTGGATTAGAACATTTAACAAATCTGTTTTGCAACACCTCTTGCTCTAACACAGAAGAAAGGGAAAGGGTGAGATAGGTAGGGAGGACATCATGAAATTCCAATGTCAGGGATAGAGGCAGCGAAGTGAAAAAGTTTTGTTGGTGGTAGTTAAAGGATTTACTCTGGCCCTGTGCACAAGGTCCCTGGAATTTCTCAGCTTGCCATCGACCGCTGTGTGGCTACAGGGCAGGCAAACCTCTGTGCCTCAGTTTCCAGACCTGCAAAGGCAGGGATATGAGCATTTCTCCTGCTTCAGCAGGGCTTGTTGAGGCTTGGAGATTTGCAGTGTGCTGCAAGATCAAAGGATCAGAATAACATTACATACTCAGTATGGGTCCATGCACTATTTGCAACATCTGGAGGAGTGGCAGGTTGCTTAGCTCGCAAAGAAAAGCAGGAAAACAGAGATTTCACAAGTCCTTATATTGCAATTACTTGGACTTGAACTGGTCCTCTGTGAGATGGGCATGCAAGGCTGTTACCTCCCAAAAAGCACTTACCTCAGAGTTACCAAGGTTTCAGGACTTGCTTGTGTGAGACAACACAAGAGACAACACTGAGCTGGTTCTTTATGAAAACAGCTTTATCTTGGGATTGTGAGCTGCCTCTCAGTCATTTGCCCCTCGCTCACTTCTCTCTCTCCTTCTGTGGCCCTTCAGTTTGTAAGGAAAACACAAAGTAAACCCTGGCATTCGCTACAGTGCTGCAGGTTGTAGCACCCTGCAAGGTCTCATATTTCTAGAGAAGTAATGACTTGTTTGCTTGTCACAGTAAGCCAAGGTCTTTCTAACTGAAGAAACTAGATGTATTTCAGGGAAGCACAGGGATAAGTTCACAACTGCAAATGGGAATCGGTGTTTTTGTAAATGCATAGATACAAAAATACATGATACAGACCTCTCATTCCAGTCACTCTGAGAGGTCTCTTAAGTTAGACAACTTCCCTGGGGACCTCTGGTAGGAGATGGACGCTGTTCTTCTCCCTTTCTGCCTTCACAAACCCATACTGCAGCCTGTACCCTGCAGCAGGTGGGCTCTGTCCTCCCCGGGGCTTGAGTCCACAGGCTCCGAGCTCCTGCCTCCCTATCAAACGAGGGAGTTGCTGCCCACAATAGATTTTCACATCTCCTACATCATGTATCACAAGTGCTCACAGCGTGCACACCGGTCTCACTAAAACCAATCTCCTGCTTGTTCTTATAATAATTCTTCCTACCCATCACATGTGACATAAACCAAGTACAAAATACAGCCCTGCTGTTCCCACAGACACACACATACATACGTCCACAGATCTTTCGTCCAGTTTAGGGGCTCCAGCTGCCACACCTCTGCTTTCTAAATTTAAGTCTCTTAAAATGTTTGGCAGTAAAGTGTTTGCCAAAGATTAAATGTTGATCCAGCGCACAACAAAATCAATGAGAGTCTTTCTACTGACTTCAGTGAGTTTCTCAGGATGGGGCCTCAAGTGCCTCGCACGGCCCTGAACACGCACAGGTCACGCAGACACAGCAGAGCACTCGGCACCTGGCAGGCTCAGGACCTGGTCTTTGCCAACACAAGCAACTAGGGCAAAATGGAAGCAAAAATCAGGACAGGTATTTTTTATAGTTCACCTGGGCTCTGATTTGGGGCTGACACACAGAGGAAAATTTGAAAAGGTGCAGAAAATGCAATAAATAAAACTGCAAAAGGCAGCTGCCCAGAAAGGTTGGGTTCTTTAGAAAAGAGCACATTATCAGAAAACAGGATGAGACTGTGGAAACCTGGGGAGGGAACCTGAGATGGTGGAAATGACTCAAGTTTTACATGAGAACTGCAAGAATATGAAGAACATGAAAAATAAAAAGCAAGAAAGGAATGCCTTGCTTGCAAAACCTTGGAAAAATTGTCAAATGGAAGCCCACATAAATTTCAGCATTACCCGAGATCCTCAGTACAGAAACAATGCTCGTGAGCAGACAACAACAACCCTGGCCATTAGTCAACAGCAAGGACAGCCAAGATTCCATAAAAAAGGTTTCTCAGCTGATGCAGACAGCAAATAAACTTTTTGGGAATGATTCCAAATGGAAATGGAAGGACGATGAAACCAGATCTGAAAGAGCCTGAAAAGAAGTTTGCGTGGATGGTGCCTGCAAGTTTGACAACAGGGTTGAAAAGCAACACCCTCAACCCCATGGACACACAAAAAGGCACATGTAGCTCCACATGCCACAATCTGAACTGGTCACCTCCTGGCTGGAATGATGCTGCAAGGCTTTACCACTGAGGGGCCCAAAATGGAACAAGCTACATGGTATCTTAACGTGCAACCTCAGTCAAGTAAAAACAGTGATTTAAAAGCTCAGTGACTACAAGATAAATCAAAAATTATTGAGACAGGAAATAATGCAGAAACCCTTCACACTAATTAACAATTGTATGTGCATGCTGTGGGCCATGGTAACTGCTTCCTCACCAGAAGTCTTTCGAGGTGGAATACTCCAATGGTCCTGCGAGTATCTGGAATATTAGAAATTCATTTCCTTCTAACTCTATAAGGTCCTTTTGACAAAAGAAACTTAAATTGAGACTGGATTTTGTTCTCAGAGACTCGTTCCACTTCAGCCACATGTTGATGGCCGTGATACCGAAAACACTGGATGAAATGCCACAGGCTGGAATACGCAGGTGTTCAGGCAAAAGAATCACAGGGGTCCCTATGGGCCTTAAAATCAGTGAACTGTGCAGAGAGCAATTAAACACTCTACAGTTGGAGATGACTTTGGTTTCCTCTGCTGAAAGCCTCAGTGTGCAGCTGGTCACCTCTTACTCCGATGTTTTGCTCAGCAGCGCTGAGCGTGAAGACAGAGCAAAATGTGTACGTCCGTATATATCCAAACATATATCTGTACACATGGCCCCTTTGTGTGACACCATGGAGCAAAACAAGAGAAAAGAGATCAGAGAGAGAAGGAAAGAGAAGACCTCATAGAGCATTTGCAGCTGCTTAGACCATGCGTAGCACAGCAGTCACTCACCAACGCCACGCTCTGTGGTGATGCTCAAGTCAGAGCTTCAGCTTTGCAGCCAAGAAACAGCTAATGAGAAATTAGCATTGAATTAAATTGAGATCCAGGACCCAAGGAGCTCTCCACATCCCTTCTACCAGGCTGTTACTGTTCTGCAACTGAATTTAGTTGAGCCACCAGTTAGAACCAGAAAGTGTCCTTACTCTCAGTGACCAAAGAAATGAAGCTTCACTCGGTAGCCTGTACAGAAGTATTGTACTGATCCGGGAATGCATTTCTATTTACAAAAGCACTCAGAAACATACTTAAAATGACACTGTGTTTACATGTCACCCTGAATACTCAAGGTCTTATGCATATACTTAAGAGCTTTCTTATGCTGGGTACTTGGAAATGTGCTGGGGAGCCAAGGAGAAAAGGAATAAGTTTGTCCTCCTGCCAGGTCTTCTAAGGAAGACCAAAAAAAACCCTGGACATCATTAAATAGTAATATTATGCTGTGAGCATAAACTAAAAAATGCACTGATGGAAGATTGTGGAGCATGGAGAGTTAGAAAACTGTATGCTGAAATGAAGGACAAAAAGGACAGTGGATACTCTAAAGAGTACAAAGGAACCTAACATTGCATCTGTGCAGCATTCCTCACCCTAATATTCAGTGAGAAACTGGTATTCTCATCTCCCAGAGAGAGAAATTGAGGCAAAGAATGGTTATATGACTTGCAAAACGCCGTATCAGATCCGGGAAGGCACCCTGTGAGGCTGACTCATCGATCTCTGCACTGACACACCAGCAAAAGGAATTGTTTCTGAGCCAACACCCTAGGTCACTGAAGCCGATAAGAAGCCAGGACGAGGGACGCCACTGTTTGCCGTGACGGCAATTGCATGTCAGATTCTTGCAGATACCTGGTTTAGAGCAGAGGGGGACCATTCCTGATAAAAAGTTTAGAGGATAGTACAGCGAGCCCACACATCTTACAGATCTCAAAGTCTCATCTGGAATGAATCAGTATCAATTCAGACTTTATTTAAACATATTGTTTAAATACAGTTTATCCCTCTTGATGCTGGGTCGAGAAGTTCAGTCTTTCAAGTATACTCTTTCTTATGCAGAAATTTTCTTCTGTTTAAGAACAACTTGAAAGCACATGAATGCAGAATTAAGTGCTGAGATACCTCAACGCTGTTATCAATGATCTGTGATGCTTTTCACAGGGCATCAGCCTGACGTGTCTGTGGGACTGTACACACCACGCCACAGCAGGACAGCAGTGGCTGCGACAGCTACAACAGGAACGACATGAGCTTACAGCACACTACGCCACGTGCAGAATATACACAGCTCAGTATCTGGAAAGAAGGCTCCTAAACATCTCGAGCCAAGAGAATTAAAAGCAAAATGTAGAGCTCAGTTGTATTTTTTCATTTTTATAACATCCTCTTTCTCTGTGACAAAAAACACCTTCCTAGAAATCCACAGTTCAGCTTCGTGTAAGTTTGTCCTCTGAACAGCGTTATTTGCTGTTTCTCCTCAAAATCATCTTCCATTGTTCCCGACATTAATTCATTCTTGGTGAAATACCTAGTATGGTCAAATGAACGATGAATGGCAAGCTTTCTAAATTTGAGCATAAACTTGTCCAGGAGCAAACCTTTTAAGGACACTTTAAGGAGACAGAAGCTTAAATCCCATTTTCAACAGTAATCTAGGGCCAGATTGTAAGGCTGCGTTGGCATCTTAAGATTTAGAGTGGTTCCTATTTTTATCTTAAATGGCCATATACCCTTCCAAACTCCAGCTGCTACAAAGCAAAGACTGTGTTTACACTGACTGAAGGAGGAGGGCACAGAGATCTCAGAAGCAGCTACACAGTCCAATCCATCCACATGCTGAAGGAGAAAACGACACAGGACTAGACGCTCATCGTCAGTAGATGTTCTCTCCAGCCCAAATGTCTCAGCCCTCAGCAGTCGCTCTGCAACCGCTTATTGATCAGTAAAATCTACTAAACATAACTGGTTTTGGCTGTTTACAGCACTAAAAGGCTGCCATAAGGTCTTCCCAGAACCTTCTCCTCTCCAGGATGAACAACCCCAACTCTCTCAGCCTGTTCTCGTATGGGAAATGCACCAGCCCTTGGATCATCTTTGTGGCCTCTGGATTTGCTCCAACAGATCCCTACTCTTCCTGTGCTGAGGACCCCAAAATTGACTCCAGGACTTCAGGTGAGCGATCATGCACTTCAGTTCATCCCCACTCAGAAAAGCAAATGCACAAATACTGAATGGCAAAAAGACTAATAAGCCCATGCCTCAAATTAGTCACGTGCTTAAGTGTTTTCCTGATTGAATCTGGACTGCAGCCTGACGACCAACAGAGAACCTTCTGCCACCTCCCAGCACGAAGAACAGTACCTGGCTCTGAAGAGCGACTGCCTCTACCAATTTCCACAGTGCTTTTCCTCTTGGGTAGGCATTGGCAAAATCCAGCTCAAGAGTTCCACCTAGCCTTCCTACAACACTTTACAAACCAGTGAGCTCAACACCACCAAATTAGGGCGTTATCACCTCCTGCACCTGTCCTACCAAAGCCAGATTGAAAGGACTGTTTGATGACTTCGTAACAGCGTGGTCACACAGCAAGGGCAGCCAGGTGACTTCTGGGCATCAGTTAGGAGTCCTGAGCAACGATAGCTTGTGCCCTCTGGACTTACTGGCTGGAACCTCTGATCACTCAGGAAACCCTATTCCAATGCACAGTGTAAACATACCCAGAGTTTTCCAGCCTGGAATCATGCCAAACCTCTGGTATGAAACCCTTTTTACTTGGAAAAAAAAATCAAGAGTATCTGAGTGAACAAGAAGGGACACATTGCAAAGGCAACCCAAGAGATCTGGGTTTTGTTCTTAGCTCCACCCAACCCTGGTGATGATAATCCTTTGTTTGCCTTTTTTCTCTATTTAGATTCTATGTTCTCAAAGACAGAGACAGCCTCTCAGTATTTGTTTATACAGACTTTATATATCGGTCCCAGGGATTATTACAATGATTAGAATAATCTTTAATGACCACAAATCACTGCGACCTCTGTTTCATGAACCCTCTGAGGACAGGCAAGTCAAATAGGTGCTCAAAAAGAGGCTCCAAAATAATTACAAGGTAGAAGAAACACAATATGACATTTTTCCATCCCAGTATCTGTCCAGTATACCCAGTTAGGAATCAAATCACCATGATAGGGGCTGTTACCTTCTTTCTAGAGGTACGGAGACTGGTAAACGAGCCTTAGTGTGACTGGGAACTCAGGTCGGAGAAGCAGCTCTTTGCTCTAATGACTTGTGACACCTAATTCAGCTGCTTCTTTTACGTCTGTGGCATTACCCTTCCCCTCGCACAGCACAGTCCTACTGCTGCCCCGGCTCCCAGGGAAGCAGAATCAAACCCAAACAGTGCTGTTCTGAGATTAGCACAGATGAAATACAGGTTTGCCTGTGTATGGACTGTGGATTCAGGATTTGTTTGGAAAATTACTCTGGTTTTCTTCACATGTCCATCCCTATATGGTCTCCTTCCAGCTGAGATAATTAACCTTCTTGAGGAAACATTGATTGGTCCCTAATATTAATTCCATCCTGTAGAACAAAACTCATTTTGGTTCTAAATTCAGTCCTTTTCAAGGAAAGTGTTTGTTTGCATTTAAGATCTTGCTGGATGTTAAGATGAATCCAGGTGCTTTGGGCTGTCAAGTTGATAGCTTAATATCTTCAAATTGCTGCCCAGGTTATTTTGAAATACTTATGTAATGTACTTTTCTTTTCTGGCAAATCACCACTAATGGGAAAGGAGCTTAGAATTACCTAATAGAGGCACCAAAGTCCCTTTAAGGGAAACAATTATGCATTCTAACCTTTTAAGATACATTTTTTGTCCTGTAGTACCTTAAAAATATGTGTAATTCCAGCAAAATGCTTCATGTTAATACAAACTGATCCAATCTTTTCATTTTTCTCAAAACTGCTGCCTTGAGGAAGTAGGCCAAGCAATAGATAAGCACTGATTTCACTCTTCTGATGATACATTTGATGTGAAAAAGCCTTGTGCTAATGTAGGCTGTTTTTAAAAAGGCTGAAACCACTTCACTTGGGAAGTGTACTATCACAGTCTGAATCCAAGACCTACTGAAGCCAAATGGAAAAATTCCAAAAACTGCTCCTCATAAGGGTTAACAAGTCAACAGCGGCTATTTTCATAAGGAGTTACTCAATTTTAAACTATTGTCATAGTCAGAAAGGTCAACAGGCTTTCTCTTAGCTACCTAAAATACTCAATAACATGTTTATTCAAAGTTCAGCTTTTATAAAACAGGCATTTGAAGAAAATAGCGAATTTTCAGTGAAATAATGACAAGCAAAATATTTCCATGCTGAATTGCCTATACAATGCCTCATCCCCTCCTTGAGGGGCAAAGTCTCCTATTGAAACTCATTTAAGAGAACTGCAGGAAACTAGGGAATGCAAATTCTAACGAAGAGGAAGGGTGGTTTGGGGCTGTGCCAGCAGACAGTGAGATGTGGGTTTATTTCCCAGTATCACTGCAGACTTCTCATGGAAGCCTGGGTGAGCTGCATGGCCGCTGTGTGGTGCCCCCCTATAAGAGACGCCGTATAGCATCACCTTTACACTGCCCCAGCCCTCTTCAGCCTTCCACTGCTTTGGAGTAAAGGAGGACTCCCTCAAAATCTATCAACACAGTGTTTTTAGCACAAAAAGGCTACATTTTGGAGGGAGAAGTTGGCTGCCACCATCATTCAAACAAGAGCATTTCTTCCTAAGATCTCATCTCAATCTCCCTGCTTTCAGCTGAAAACCAGTACCCACCATCCTATCTCTGCACTCCCTGATCAAGATGTTCCCCAAGAGA
Source organism: Phaenicophaeus curvirostris (assembly GCF_032191515.1). Lineage (NCBI taxonomy): Eukaryota > Metazoa > Chordata > Aves > Cuculiformes > Cuculidae > Phaenicophaeus > Phaenicophaeus curvirostris. Next base: position 12,166,652 of record NC_091410.1, on the reverse strand, counting down.
CTGGAGCTGGGGTAAGAAAATGTCATCTTCTGCAGGAGTTCAGCAGGTAGCACATGGGTGATGCTGGGTGCAACGCCGCACTGAATTCAGTCGATATTTCTGAGTCTCTGATCTGTGGAGTTAGTGGTTTACCCCAGCTTAATGCCTCCTGTGCAACAGAAACCTTATAAAATTGGTAGGTCCCAACGTCAAGGCTGATGAAGCTACAGGAGAGGTGTGGAAGCCAAGGGGACAGGTCTCTATTTACCCGCACGTGTTGCACTTTTTACTATTCTCTTAATATTCTGTCAAAGGATGAAGTTGGGGCTTTTTGATGCAGTCCAAAACAAGAGGAAAAAGCTGCCTGTGAATTAGTTGCTATGGCTAAGCTGAAGAATATTTCAGAGTAGATGGAGAACTAGAAGGACAAACCCTCACGACTGAAGGGCTACATGAGAGAAAGACGGGGAATTCAGCTGTAAACTAAAAAGTTCCAGGTTCAAAACAAGCTCTTGAGCACAGGGGCTTGAAAGCTCACATTATTGCCCTCTAGGAGAGCAGAAGAAATACGAAAATAGAAGAAAACAGAATAAAGTTGTTGGGGAAAACACAAAGTGCTGCACCTATTAAAGGCACACGGCAAATAACCAGGCAAACAGCCAGCTCGATGCACACTCTGCTTTCTTCCCTAAGCTGATTGCAATGAATAGGAAGGTGCCAAGATGATAATTTCATATGAGAGAAAAACAAAATAAAACCAACAAAAAATCGCACCCCTCCCAGGAACTGCTGCCTGTTTATAAAAAAACAAATCCATTAAGGCTCTTGGAGAGATGGAATACTCCAGTTGCATCAATAGTGAGCAGGTAAGTAGGAGTGAGATCTAAAAGCTATGTAGGACTGTGCAATACAGCTGCAGCTCTTTCAGAGTCAAGTGCAGGTACTTACCTTCCTGGTTATTGGTTTCAAATCAATCTCATATGCCCTATATTTACCCATCCGTGCTTGTGCTCTGGCCTCTCTCAGACTGCAGGATAGAGAGACTTCTTTTTATTTTAAATAGATGTCTAGACAGTTGTCTTTGCATCAGACAAAGTGATCACACAGGAAACTCAGGGGAAAATTGATGCGGGCTGCTACAAAACAGAGGTATTCAGGATGAGGATGGCAAATCTGTTCCCTAACAAGGCTCCCAATGTGGGGTAGGGGGCCCACCTGCAAACTCCAACCATCTCCACCACCACCCCAGGATAAGGAAAGTTGGAAGAATCATTCAATTCTCAGCCGAGCTTCACTGAAATCACTGAGAGACGCTCCACACGAATCACTGCTACATCAGTGGGTGCAACAGCAAAATCAGAGTCGCCCACGCAGGTCTCGAGCCAGTACTGACAGATCAAATGGAAGAGCAATTCCCATCAACAGGGAGGGAGGGAGTGGAAACTGGACACTAAACTGAGCTTCTGCTCCTTCCCTCTTTTAAACAGAGAATGTGCTAACAAAATAGTTTGTTGAATCATCTTATGATTCATGATAGCATAATATGAAGGATTATGTTACCTATCGGGTTACATGGACAGGTGACACGGGATCAGAGCAAATTTCAAAGACCAAAGAAAGAATCTGCCTACCTAAATAAAGCAGGCAAGAGCTCAACCCATTCTCTTTCACAGCAACCATGCCTCTATAGAAAAAGAAGAATTTAGAGGTATTTTAGATCTTTTGGAGCTACAAACCAAGAAGAGCTCTGATACATATTTTATGTACTGATTTTTCCATTTCTGCCTCAGGATGAATTACAACCAAGATGGGCAACAACCTGACTATTCAATCAAACATTGTTAAAGTTGTCCATTTTATGAAATCTGTGTATTTTTCAGGTTTTCTTTGCTCCTTTTTAATGCATATATTATGTAAAAATGCTAATTATATTTCTTTATAATGGAAAATATCTAAAGGATTTGGAAACATTTTAAATGAAAAATTAAACTACTGTCAATTTATATTGACTGTTTATATATCCAGTTTTGAAAAATGCATTTTAGTCATTTTTTTTATTTTAGATAAAAGACTATTTATCAATGATTTTTTTTCCCACTGAAAACCTCTATTTTTTAATGTGTTACTCTGTCAAAATTCTAAAAAACGCTTAAGAAACAAGAGAGGAAGGAACGAAGGAGGAAGAAGTTTGGGTGGAAAACGGACCCTCTCCTCTTCAGAAACTATCAAGTGATCTCAAGTTCTCAAGTCAATCTAATTTAGAGTGGTGGTCCTAAAGACATCAAATTTATCTTTAAACATAACCTTAGCTAGCTATGGAGCACTTGCATTTAATAATTAAGCACTTAAATACCCGAGAAAGTCCTACTGTTTTACTAGGAGCATCAAATTGATATGAGCATTTTAAGGCAAAAGCAATTACGGAATTGCTGCTGCCACCCAAATGCCAATATTTTAAGAGACTCTAGGAATAACTCTTCCAAAAGCAATTGCTTCATCTTCTATAAAGTGCAAGGCATTCAGCAAGACAGTGTTCCTATCAGACCAGCTGAAACTCTCAAAGCAAATATGAAATGAGGCTTCCTCACGCATCTTTTAATGGTCACATAACTTTTTTTTTCTTGCCTTTTTTGGTTTTCGGATAGTACACATCATGTTTTACTACCAATAAAGTTTACTGGTGTCTTCATGGCTAATGGTCACTCATGGTGGAAATCGGAGCCAGGGACTACAGAGGATGCTATTTTTATATTCCTTCTGGCAGAAATTGCTTTTCCTCCATCCAAGGAAGCGAGCCAAGGTTGGCGTGCTCTCCTGCAACAGGTACAGCCGAGCTACAGGGGACAAAACCAGAAAGCTCATGTTTGGGCATTGTTTTTTATTAAGCATGGTGAGAGCCAGAGGGTGAAATCCATCCTTTTAACGAGAAATGAGGAAAAAAAAATAGATACATATCATGTATGCCTTGTTTGGAGAGCTTAAAGGGGAGATGAGTGGCAGGCCAGCTTCGATTTCATCTGACTTGAGTCAAATCCAATTAATAAAAGCACTGCAAAATCAGAGTAGGGGGCAGAAAATCCTCATTTCCTTGCAATAACTTGGAGAGCGGCAGGCAGGGCAGCAGCCCAGCAGTCCCGCTGCCACTCACATGGATGCTCTGCATCAGAGGTGGCCAGTATTTATTCATGCAAGAAAATAAAGTAAATGAGATTTCTGTTGGAAGCGAGTCAAGAGGAGGCCACAAAGGTGATCCGAGGGCTGGAGCACCTCCCATATTAGAACAGGCTGAGAGAGTTGGGATTGTTCAGCCTGGAGGAGAGAAGGCTCTGGGGAGACCTTAGAGCAGCTTCCAGCACTGAAAGGGGCTGCAGAAAAGCTGGGGAGGGCCTTTTGATCAAGTGGTGGAGGGATAGGATGAGGAAGAACGGCTTCAAGCTGAAAGAGGGGAGATTGAGATGAGATCTTAGGGAGAAATGTTTTCCTGCGAGGGTGGGGAGGCCCTGGCCCAGGTTGCCCAGAGAAGCTGTGGCTGCCCCATCCCTGGAGGGGTTCAAGGCCAGATTGGATGGGGCTTGGAGCCCCTGATCCAGTGGGAGGTGTCCCTGCCCATGGCAGGGGTGGAACTGGATGGGCTTTGATTAAGTGTTAAGACAAGAAATGGCAAGCTGCAGCCGAGCCCCTGCCTGTCACCACCTTGCCGTGGGATGAAGACCACTCAGGCATCTCTGAAAGCGTGGCCAGATCAAGCCCTTTCTTCCCTGGTGCCTCAGTTTCCCTGTCAGGATCTAACGCTCGCAATGGCCGCGTGGGAGTCCTGGTCAGCGCTGGGACGCAGAGAGGAGCTGGGTAGGAAATAGGTGGAATTCCTGAGCCCGCTGAACAGGCTAGCGGAGCAATCCCACAGACTGTGTGGAAGCAGGCGTGTTGCTTTGTTTACCTCAAGCTTTATTTTTTAAAGCACCATGACAGCTCTGAGACTGGCTCTGTCTCAGACTAATCTATTTTCCGCTCAACACCTTGCAGCGAGCTGTCTGCCAGCTTCCCGTCCAGACCAGGGGTCAGAACGTCCCGCGGGGACAGACCCGGCTGCTGCGTGCCGATGAGCCATACGGGAGCGGCAGGATCAGCACAGTCTGACCCTCTGATACGGGCTCTCCATGTCCAGGAGCTCCTCAGGTCTCGGTACTTGGCAGATCCCAAAGCTCAACGTCCATGCCTCTGAGAAGTCCCACATCCTCTAGAGCAAGGCAGCAAGGCTTCGAGAAACCAAAGCAGCTGAAATTCAATACTGCTTTGTTTGCTGGCACTTCACTGTTGTGCAGGTTTGAAATGGGAGACTCCCATTTCTGCAAGATTCTGTACAAACTAAACTCTAAGGCAGAACAATGAACATTCCATTACACAACAAGGATTCATGAGCCTCATGCTAGGCTGGATTCATCTCATGAGCATTTTACCAGTATTTCTAACAGTAGACATTTAAAAAGTCATGAATTAGACAGCTTAAAATCACAAATGGGAGTTTTTTCAACATCTCGGTCATGTTTCCAAGCTCCTTCAAAAACCACAAAGACAAGAAACTTCCTGGGGTTTTTTATATGAAAGCGGAGTCTTAAGCAACATCTTAACTCTAGGTGCTGGGACTTTCCAAATAACAGTAATTAACGCAGTGCTCGTGATAAGATCCCGAGAACTGATCCTATAATTTTTGTAGGATAAACAGTAATAAAATTAATCCTTACTATAGCTGTATGTGGGGCCTTACCAAAAAAAATCAGTCATAAATGGGAATCCTTAACTTCTCCCAAGTTTTGCTTAATCCCATTTTGGTTTCTATTCAGATTGCAAACGTGCTTGGGCTGAATCTTTCCCCGTTGTTTATTCAGCATCTGGAACACAGGGATAATGAACCTGTTGGGAACTTCTGAACACGGTCATAAAATGGAAAATACCGGCGTGTGAGGAATTATATTTAGGAGCTCAAAATACAGACAGAAGTTCCCTGCTGGGAAGGAATGAGGAGTTACGGTGCATATTCAACTTTTTATTATTAACGACTATCTCTTTTTCTGGAGATTTTGGATTTATCGGAATACAGCCAAGAAATTCTTTCACTGCGAACAAACAGATCAAACAGAACAAATCCTCGCCATTTGGGATTTTACAGACAACAAGCTAGAAAAATGTGCTTGAAGCAAAATAATTTTCTAGGTGTTTATGTCTTGCACAGCTCCCCTGCATTTCAGGCAAAAGCAGTTAAAAAATACGATCTAACGTGTGACAGGGATGTCTCAGTAGTAACAAAACACCAATTAAACCAATAATGAGGTAACTGGGCTTTCCTGCTGAGGTGCACTAGGTAGAAAGCTAATTATGTCACCCGAGGAGGAATGGGTAAGGAGATTTGAGCTGCAGGACATTGGCAAAGTCCTGGAAGGAGGCGCAGATGCTCACGACTGTGACAAGCGGGTGCCAGAGGTTGAGACCACGCTCGGAGGAGCAGCACAGTCTGAACTGGCTATGCAGCACACACAGTTAACAGCTCTAGTTAATAGCTGAACTTGAAAAACGATAACACCTCCCAGCGCTGGGTACAACGTGGACAGTGGGGTTTGCTAATTAGGTCATTCTTCACTAGACATATCTGAGTGGTGGTTTGGGTTCTTTTAAAACTGCTGCCTAATGAAGTAATTCATAATTAGTATACTCTTGTCACTTAGAAAATCATTATTTCATATACAGGCTTAACAAAATCTATATTTGTACTCAATATTTTCCTTCAACAGCCACATAGTCTCAAAGCAGCAGAGCTCACAGAGCAGGTCCTTGCTCAAATCCAAAGCTATAGATCAGTATAAAACCTAGAAAAATAGGGCTAGCAGCTCATGTCATCAATATCCTCTCTGCTACTGCAGCCTAAGAGGGATCAAGCCCAAGAGACATCACAGATTAGGGAGGAAAACAAACCAGTACTGTTTAAGGGACAGAAAAGCCTATGAGTGAAGTAAGGAGCATCCTGGGTCCTCCTCTGAACGTTCTCACATCCTTAAATCAGAGGATTGCAGCCCACACGCTGCCACTGGTGACAACATCCAGAGAATCCCTCCTCTGGCTCCTCTTGGAGCCTGGATTTCTGCTTGGGGAATTCAGAGCATTTCCATCTCTCACTAATATACATCTGTGTTTATTATTTTATTGCCCGCAAGGCTGACAATGAGCAACCCTGTTCACATATTTTCCAAAAGAGAGCACAGTTTGTTTATCTGTCAGCTATAGGTGCCAGTGCTTAATATGTGTGGGGTGACAGGAAAAGAAAGGGACTTACTATGCCATATTTAGATCCGCTTCCCGTCCCTCACCGGTCCTCGATGTGTTTGTCTCCTTTTTGCTCTCAGAGGGGACTTGCAGCACACGCAGCACTGCGCCTTCGCCTCTGAGCGCTCTGATGCTCAGAGGGCATTTTTTAAAGCATGTGATATTTTTTCGAGGACTTGACCATTCTCAGCGATTTCGGGAGGATTGGTTCTTCATCAACAACTGAAACAAACCTTTACACAATGACCAGATTCTGTCACTTCAACCACTTCCTCACACCGATGCAATGGGAGAATTTCATCAGATTGCAGGCGTGCAGTGATTTTTCTTCCTGGCTCAGGAACCAGCCTGAAGGGAGGGGAAGGTCCCCAAGATGTATTTATGGAACAGCTCAGATATTTTTCTGACTATCCAGTTCTTAGACCTGCAGCCTAAATCCTGACAGGTATGGGTTTTCCTCAAAGGCATTTTACAAATAAAATATGAATCATAGAATCATAGAACGGTTTGGGTTAAAGGGACTTAAAAGTTCTGCACTCAATGATCTGTGATTCTATGATTCAGCCCAACAAACTGGCCCTAATCTTTCCACCCTTGCAAACAGTATCAAGAGACCTTTAGATGGTGAAAACCTTGTTTTTGTAAAGGTAAGAATGTAATGTCATCAAAGCAAGCCCAAGCCAAAATTGCCCCCATCTCTGTAGATTCCTAAGCAGACTTACGAGGATTGGCTTTAAAGATCACCACAAGACTAAAACTTTTATCTCTTAAATTGGCCCCATTTCCTGAAGACATCCAGAAATGCAAAGCTCAAGCAATTTGTCATCTCTACAGTCATTTGAAAAATATGTAGAGAACCATTCTATTAAAACCGAGATTAAAATGGCTGAAAACTTCTGCAGCAAGCATCCCGTGGTGGGGGAGGGAAGCTATCATTGAACAGAAACACTAAATCCCTGCTAAAGTAAATCTGCAGCGACATTTATGCTTTTGTAGCATCTGAGGATCCTGTCCCCATAGATGTTCCAAAGGAGGTCAAAGAACAAGTCTGAAGAGCTATGTACCAGTTTCCTAATAAGATTGCCTTGTCTCACTTTTCTGCTGATTTCTTTCATACCTTCAGAGTTGTTACAGCAGCTCATAAAGAGAAAATAAAGATTAGACACAAGCTTTTGCCCTTGAGACCATCTCTGACCTCCGGTTTGCCATTTACATTTATTACAAAAGAGCCTGAAATGGTTTTGAGTCGCGGAAAAGCATCTGATGGTTACAGAGGGTTTTGCACCAATAACGCTCTGTTCACTGGGTTTCCTCAGACAGAACTTTGCAAGGATATTGAAACTCCCTCAGTCACAGGCAATAAACACAACTATGCCAAAGTTGGGAGGAGGGGAAGGAGGGGGATGGTTCCTTGCACACCACTGTTCTCTTATCCATCTGGAATTAGGAAAGCACGCCTGGAAAGAAAGAGCCAACAGCTTTGGATAAGTCAGCCCAATTCCTCGGCTATGACATATTCATGGCATGCACGCGTGCGAGAGAATGCAAGTAACTCATTTATCTGTATTCAGCCATTATTTAAAATACATTAAAAGATTCATCATGTCAGGCACAGAAGACTTCTTTAAAGGATCTGCTAGCCTGCCTGATCTCAGCTGAGGCCCCTCCTGCAAGAAGTGAAGAAGTTTTGGGTTCAAAGCTGGATTGAAAAGGACCTGAGAGTATTCGCATCTGGTAAAATTTGATCCCAGGTCAGTGCTTCCCCACAGGCTTGTGCCACTGAAATCGATAGGAATTACACTGGAGACCTAAGAGTGGTTAGCTGGGAGTCACAGCAACAGGAGGGCAAGAGTGGGCTGCCATGACTGGTGGGCTTCTCAAAAAGAGCATCCTGCCCTGCTTCCCTCCTTTCTAGCTGCACTTCTCTTTATTAAAGCAGCTATAATTTGTCCTTGCAGAAGAGCTATAGCTTCCTTTTATCTGCCACTCACACACTGCCCATTGCTACCACATGCTGCACTGCAGCCTAGAGGAGAAAGACAAACTGTTTCTCATGAGTGTTCATATATTCATTTCAATTCCATTTAAATGTGAGCTTCATTATGACCTTGTTAGCACCCCCTCTCCTGTTTACTTTCCATTAACATTCAGCCTGTCAAACTTTATTAGTGCAAATGACCACAGAAATTGTGAGCTGCTTGAATTCTCGCCGTTTCAAACATATTTAGTGGGTGAAATTCAATCTGTCCAGTAGGCCAGGGGAGCTCTCTGCCGTGCCCCAGCCTTCTGCTGACTTGCAAATTTTAGAAGTGTTCACAAGCAAAACGTGATGACAAGAATGAGTCTCTCTGAATGAGGGAAAACAGAAATGACACACGTGACTCTGGGCAGCCAGCCACAGGTACGCCTGTTCCGCACCATCACATGCTGAAAGAAATGTAAAAGGGAAGAACTTTATATTTTTTCCCCCTCAAATTAGGAAATTTATACAAATCAGGGAAAAAAACACCTCAAACCCAAGAAGAGTCTATAAAGAGATAAACATTGGAGGAAAAAAAGTCAAATAAATTCTATGATTCATGGAGCTCTGCAAACCACACAAGCAGTTTGCATGCAGCCCGTGCTGTCACCTCTGTCCTAAGAGACGATGACTACTTTCCTGAATTCACCCTCCCCTTTAGTCTCCACTAGATTTCTTGTCCCCAGAAGAATATTAGAACATATGGTTGACTTTTTCACATAATACCTAGTTCACAATCTCACACAAAAACTTCCACGATATATGTCATTTTGACACGGGTTTAAATATGATAAACAGTGCAATACAATCTCCAGCTGTTTGAACAATTCTGCTCATAAACTGCCTGGCTGCACTGTCATCATGTTCGTTTCTGCATCGAGCCTTTGTTCGATTTTATTCCCTACATTGTTTTCCTTCCACTCTGAGATGTTTTGGAAGAAGAATGCATAAATGCAACATTAAAACCAACATGCCCTTGGATCTTCTATCTCTATGCTAATGTGAACCTCAATTTTATTTTTTTTTTATGAAAATCAGAGATGGAAAAAAAACTGTGGCTTTTTTTTTTAAATCTGGTCAGACCATTCTCAACTATTTATGCAGAACTGTTCCACAAATGCTTGTATAAAGCATTTCGAAAGAGGGAAAAAGTATACAAAAAGAAAATCCAGAAAAATTAAACCATTCAAATTTTTCAGTTCAAAACATCCAAGTTGATATTTAGTTCACTTTTATTTACAAAAAATAAAAGATCAAAGAGCTTGTAACAAAACATTTTGTCTATTTATATATTATTTAAGTTGCCACAGAAAAAAATACTTTGCTTTCAGTTGTAGTGATTTCTTTTTTCATTTTTTTTTAGCGCAGCTTAGAAGATCAGAAAAAGATCTTTCTTTTTCTGTGCAGTTCTGGGAAAATAAACTCAGCACCTAGCAGTGCAGCAGATGTCAAGCAGAATAGGTTAATACCCACTGGCACGTCCCTGCACGGGCTGGGTATGAATTCCTATCTGCATCTGCTCTAACGACACCCAGGCCTGGTAGGAAACTTCTCTGCTCTTAACGCTGCTGTGATGTTCAAGAATTGTGGAGAATACACATTTTCCTACTGTTCTCTGATGGCACAGAATCATAGAATCATAGAATAACCAGGTTGGAAGAGACCCACCGGATCATCGAGTCCAACCATTCCTATCAAAATCACAGGACACACTGAAACACTGAAGGACGAGAGGAAATGCGGCAATGAAGACGAGACCTATAAATGCAAGCCCATCCCTGTGCCTGCAGCCGGCTGCAGTTGCAGAGGTTTTATTACAAACCCTTTCCCATCGAGTTATGCTTTCCTTTAGTGTTCCAGCATGAAGAACAAATTTAAAGCCCTTACTGCCAACCCAGGTGTGGAAGAATATATTTTAACATCATAAGAAGCACAGAGAAAAGGGAAAGGAGAATTTCACTTCATTAGTGTGCTTTAAAAAGGAAACATCTAAGATAAAGATGAAGGGAAATTTAGGGTAGGCTAAGGAACAAGTTCCCTAGGGAAACTGTAGAAGCCCCATCAACTGGGATGTGTAAAATTAAACTCAATAAAGCACAAGAAAGTACATGGCACAAATTAATCCTGGATTAGCAGAAGATCAGCTGCATAAAGTGACTTTTTTCACTCCTGGTTTGTTGTCTCTTCTCAACGTGAGTGCAAGTGTCCTGGAGGCTCTGCTCCCACACGGCATCGCTGTCACTCCTCAAACAGCCAGAGGCAGCTCCAGTTATTTTAGCTTCACATTAAACTCCTATCTATAAATGCAGATGGACACATTATTATAGGTTTAGTTGTGCTGAATAATAACTCACTCCAGGCTAGCTTGTAACTTTACCCTTTGCTCCGAATAAGGACAGTCACTGTCCCACTGCTCAGCAGTGAAGAAAGAATTGGGACCTCCTGCTAGTTCTTGCTCTTTTGATGGCATTCTCTGATTCTGTTAGGAAGAAATGTTGAGGCGATAACACACGGTGTCCAGGGAAACTGTGGAAGCCCCATCCCTGGAGGCGTTCAAGGTCAGGTTGGATGGGGCTTGGAGCAACCGGATCCTGTGGGAGGTGCCCCTGCCCATGGCAGGGACCAGGTGGAACCAGGTTATCTTTAAGGTCCCTTCCAACCCAAACCATTCTATGATTTCCCTCTGGCTACAAGATATCATCTTGGGGACAGCTAGCAGGTCCCCAGGTCAAGGTTTTCCAGGTTCTCACTGCTGTAAATCAGCCAACATTCAGTGGCTACCCCTGATGGCAGCCAGCAGCGGAGGAAAGAACAACAATGGACTGGTGCTTGCACAGATAACTCCTTCTTTTCACTGTGCAAACTTGGGGTGAAACTGGGGTAGTTCTGGTTTGCAAATATGGTGGGTTATTCCTAGTGTAAGAGAAAGAATTACCAAAATCTGATAGATTAAAAACCATGTTGCCTCATGCCAGGAAAGCCATTAATATAACTAAATACTGTTGACAGGTAAAAAGATAAAAATCACATGTCAAAGCTGGGGAGGGGAGGATTTGATTAAAGATGGCCTAACTGATTCAGCAGCAATTAAGGCTGCTTTTCAAGTGGCGCAGTTCATTCCTGCCAGGAAGGAGGCAGTGGGTCCAACTCCCTCCTCCCTTGCACCAGCCTCGCGCTGGTGAAAGCCATCACCTCAGCTCAGGCAGCTGCTGCCTAAGCTCGGGGTAAAGCAGAGCAGAATCTGGCCCAAAGGGCCTGCGGCAGTTGTACAGGATCAGATAAGACACCTCAGGAATGCAGCACTGAGTGGAGCACTTTGGTAATGCTTTAATTTCCATCCCTGGCTTACTCAGTCCCAGCTTTCATTAAGAGACCACGCAGTGGTTGGAGAAAAAAATTTTACATGAATTAGTTTAAAGGGCAAGAATTACATTCACATTTTAATGGTGTGGAAATGAATAATCTGACCAGGGAGCAATAAACATGGGAAGGGCTGCTCCATGTTTTCCGTCTATCAAATGAAAATAACACTTGATTTTCTTACTCAACTCCCTCTCCAGTTAGCTGGTAGCGATCTGGCAGACACTGAGGCTCCAGCCCTGCTGAGCACACAGATGCCCTCTGACGCAGCACAGGGCATCAGTTTAGCAACTGGGGGCCCTGGTTGAGCTCAGAGGTGGCTGGGCCAGCCTTTGCCCCACCATACAACACCAGAAATGACTGAAGGCTCTGGTCCAACACAGCGGGTAACGAAGCTTCAGGAGAAGCAGGTAGCACCTTCTAACACAGGAGGCAAAGCAGAGCCATCTGCCCACTGTCACACTGTAGCTCCATCAACCATCCCTTTCCCAGAGCAGAATCCAGACCAGATTTTAGCAAAAAGCAGCAGAGATCAGAATTAATCACAACACTTTCCAGGATAACCTCATCTCATACTGATGAGTCTAAAAACGCTTTACAACTAGTTATTAATTCCACATGCACCTGCTGGGGAGTTAATACTTTTGTCTCCCTTTTATCAGTATATAAACTGAGGTCCAACGCCTTCAGATCAGTGGCTGAGTCAGAAACAGAAGCCAGGGTCCTGCTCCAGTGGGAAATAGTTCATGGGATAAATACTGTTTGCGTGTTTGTTTATACCTTCGTAAACTAAGGGAGACAAACCCCTTGCCTGAAGTTTCACAATGAATCACTGCAAAAGCCTGGAAAGGACCCCAAGAATTCCCTTTTTTTTTAAAAAAAAAAAGCAAGTTTTGCCCTAACACATTTTTCCTCTCTGTGTTTCATTGCACACACAAGTCATGTACTGACAATTGCAGCGCAGCCTCCATCTGAAAGATGAACTGTAATGAGGCTCTGCCTTGGACACAATCAAGGCTTTTTATTTTTAAGGAGAATCCACAGACTGAGAGGCCATGATTACGCACCAGTCTGGGAGAAGAACATGCTGCTGCTAGGAGAGGCCGGGCACACACAGCTGCTGGCTTTTCCCAAAGTAGCAGGCAACCAAAAGGAGGGGAAGATCTCAGATACAGGGCAGTGGAGGCACCATCCTTGGGATAACCAAGGCAGCCAGGTTCTCCTTGCAGTTTGCCCCTCAGGCAGCAGCGTGTCAAGTGCCCCAGGAAGACAAACAGGGCTCAGGACCAGTGCCAAGGCTCTCCCAGTTGCTGCACAGAGTTGGACTGCAGTTGTCATCTTCTCATCTGCTTCTGAAATGGCAATGAGCAGGCAGCGAGCCTGCTTGAAACATCTGGAGTGAAAGGTCCTGGCTGGAGCTGGTCTATTACTTCCTTCTTTATGTTGCTGCAAAAGCTCTATAGGTCTGGACTGATGAAATTACACCACACGAGCTCAGGACAAGAGGCTGCAGGCAGCTGTTGTATCTTATTTGTGCCTTATTTCCAGTCAGGCTCCTGCCTGAACCCTCAAAACCACAATATCAGCCACTGGGAAATACCCAATAGCGACCAACACAGCAACGCTGCTGGTTTAGACCACTAAAACATGAAGTTGGACATACACAGCCCACGGAGATGATTTCTTTAACATTTTCTACCTACTGACTTCAGTGAGAATTGTGCGTATGTGTGGTTGCAAAATCTGAATTACAGTTCCTGGGAATCAGGAACAAGGACTGGTATCCAGCATCAGAAATACAAACTTGTGTTTGTGTAGGTAGCCAACTTGCATCTACACATGCCTGGTAACCAACCTGTGTGTACAAATGCTTGGCCTGTGTAAGTGGACAAACCAGATCCTTCTCACATGCACCGATCCACAGAGCAGTTTCTCTTTGAAAAAGAACATAGTGCCGTCATGTCTGTAGAGGGGGGTTGGTCGGTTGGGTTTTCAGTATAACTTGATCTTGGTTACACTACACCTCAGTCTTTGAAGAGAAACCATCACAAAGATCCTGCAAAAGATCTCAGGCACAACTGCCCGTTCCCCAGGAAGCACTCCATCGCAAGAACTGATTATCCTTAGAGGAATTAAGGGAACAGCAACTCTTGTGGTGTCTGTGAGCTGTCCCAAAAGAGCATCCCACCCTACAGCAACAGCAGGAGGACAGAACTCGTGTGTATGTAACAGTGCCATCTGGTGATGGCAGCCTGAGCCATAGCCCTGTGTTTTGCATGTGTACTTAAATGACATATTTGGTACACGTTCACCATGATAGCTTGTATTACAACCAGCATTTTAATTTCTTCTTGCTGTGGCAGTGGTCTTAAAGTAGGCTCCTGGTAAGGACATCATCTAATTCTACCACTAATTTTTAGTTGCTGACAGATGCTTTATGTTAAAAAAAAAAAAGTGCTGGATTGACTTGTCTCAGGGCGTCAATACCTTTTATAAATCAGTATTCCTCTGGGGGATGAAGCCTCACTGGCTGAACATCAGGCTCGTGATTAAAAGAAGCAATTTCCAGCCAGCACAGAGACACACCCACTACCTGAGAAAGACCCAAGGACACAAGGGGAAAAACAGGTACAGCTTAGGTCGCTCATGAAAGCTGTTCTCTGGAAAGAATGTGATGAATGTGAGCTCTAAACTGGAGTCTATGAAGGAAACCAAAAGGCTTCAGGAGGACAGCAAAGTGATATGGAACAGAGAAAGGCAACTTGGCGTTTAGAAAGGGCAAGGACAGGAACAGCAACTACGTGAGCTGGGAGGATGTTCTAGGGTGGCAGACAATGTATAAATGATGGTCATTAATCTCTGCAGGAGCTCTTCTTTTGTGCCATCTGTTTTTAATTACTGCCCCACTCAGCTCCAGGCCTAAATTGTGCAATTCAAACTCAATTGCAAACCACCCAAAGTGCTAAAGGTCTTGGAAGGCACAGGAATGGGAGTATCAGGCACAAATTGCAAAGTCTATGGTGTTTACACAAGAGCATCCAATTAGTTCATGCATGAGTGCCAAAGCAATACACAGAAACACTTCATTAGTGCCAAATGACTTCAGCAATGCACACCCAATTAGTTTATGCAGAAATGCTCCAGTAGTTCATGCATCGGCACCCAATAAATTAATGCATGAGTGCCCAACTGGTACACACACGAGCCCCTAATCAGCCTGTGCATGAGCAGCCAATTAATTTATTCATGAATGCACAATTAATTTATGCATGGGCACATGATTAGTTTATGCATGGGTGCCCCACTGGTAAATGCATGAGCACCCAATTCGTTTGTACAAGAGTGCCCGGTCGGTGTCTGCTTGAACGCCACATCAGGTCTTGCTTGAGCGCTCAAATGCTTCACGCATGAGTATCCAAATAACTGATGCTGGAGGGCTGTTTTCTACGCATGAGTGCCCAGTCGGTACACGCATGAAGGCCCAAGGAATTTATGCTGGGGGACCCAAATATTCCATGCATGAGCACCCCACTGCCTCCCCACAAGTGCTGTGCTGAGCACACATGCAGCTTTCAGGAGCTGGGGCTGCAGCGGGTCCTCTGACAGGTGCTGGTCACAGTTGGTGCCCAGCCAGCTGTGAAACTGGTGGAAACACCCACAATGCCCCAAAGCACCGCCCATCAAAAGAGCCTCCCGGAGCCCAGCTCAGACATTTAATAAAGTGCAACAGCTGCAAGCAGCAGAGATGCGTGGAGGGAGAGATGGCTGAGGAGATGTGGGGCTGGAGATGCGCTCTTGGAAGGAGGCACTCCATGTGCAAGGAGTGCGCCCTGAGGGACTGAATTCAGGATGATTCACAGGTATTTTTAACTTCTTTACTTTTTGCAGGAGTGTCACAAACTTCACATCTGGAACCAGAAAGAGAAGTTGTCTAGAAGCTCTGACAGAGGCCAGCTGCTTGCGATTCTGCACCATGCCCGCAAGAACTCAAATCAGAGAGTACCAACTGGTGGTCTCTAAAGAAAAGTCTCATTCTAAAAAATGTATTGGGTTAAGAAGGGTAAAGGATGAAGCTCTACAGCCTGTGCTACGCAGGAGCTGAGATAAGATGGTATAATGACACATAGCGGTAATAAAATCTATGATGCTATCTGTCCAACTTGCTTAGGTCTCTTAATCACCGGTAAATCCATCTTGCACAACTTTCCTTGCTCAGGCGCAGAGAAAACAAGGCAGTATGTATTAAGGCTTGCTTATGCCAATAAAAATGTACTACAGGAATGAATATATTTATTAACTCTCGGTAGTGATGCCAATGGTTTTGGCTCAACTACAGTTTCCTGGCTTTGGACACAGGGTCACAAATCTCTAAGACTGTTGAATCTTGCCTGAACTAAGGAACCATCTAAAGCCTGAGCCCGAGCTGGCTGCCACAGGGGACAGAAAGCAAAGTTAAGACACCCCTGAAACAGTATGATAATCTTTTCAGCATTCAAATAGAACAATTCAAACATTTGCAGGAGGAGGGCAAAGGCTGGCTTCAAGACGTTCTGGATATGCTCTTTGCATTGACATACAGTTAGATGCAAAGGAAGGGGCCAACCAGAGCGTTCTGCCTGGCAGACCCTGCTACAGCCGGGAAGGGGAGGCTGCTCCTGAAAGCACGGTGCAGCGAGCCCGTGATCCAAACCCCTTCAGGAACAAGGCAAGGGCAGGGTTGGCTGTAAGGCAGGAAGAAGCACGTGGCTACCTGGCTGGCAACCAAACTCACAAGTGCAAAACTATTTATTATTTACTAGAAGCAATTATACCATGACATAACTGGCAAAAGCTACAACTTTTTTTTCCTTTTAGCATCTTATTACAGATTCAGAAAATTACTGTGAAAAGATGGCAGGAAGTCCTTCTTAGTACCTAGAAAACAGCAAATGTGGGCATAAAAGGTATCACTGTCATGTATCAGCCCTAGACGTCGTGGGCTCATAACAGTCGTGCCATTAAGTCCATGGCAGGAGCTGCACTTGGGAAGTCACTGCCCTCACTAGATGGACCCATCCTATCCAGTCCCTACAGGACAGGATGAGTCAACAGATTTTACTGGAAATCTTTAGGATTCAGGTGCCATTTACACTTCTCTGCCAGCTTAAACTCAGGGACTTTTTCCCCAGTCTGAACATACTCTGTCCAGAGAAGCAACAAGTTTTACATTTTTCCAAGAAGCATAAAAGCTTCTTTATTTTTTAAGCAAAATCCACAGATATTGAACATTTCTTCATGTGTTGAAATCCCTGCTATTAGTGCTGAAATTTAACCTATTGGTGTTTGCATTCAAGGAGACCATCAACAGTCTGTGGTTAAATCCTCAAGGGGAGAGAAGGCACCTGAACACCTGCAAATGCCTGGATTTATAGGCTCTCAGCAGAATCGCTTTCTGCCTGTGACACTTACCATAAATGTGAGCTGTATGGAGCCACCAAGGAGCCACCTGCCACCTTTGTCAAGAAACATCTTTCTCCTTTTGTCCCCCCTACCTACATGGGAGCTGGGGAGGGGCAGGGACTGCAGGGATAGGACAAGGAGGAATGGTTTTCAGCTGAAAGAGGGGAGGCTGAGATGAGATCTTAGGGAGAAATGTTTTCCTGTGAGGGCGGTGAGGCCCTGGCTCAGCTTGCCCAGAGAAGTGGTGGCTGCCCCATCCCTGGAGGGGTTCAAGGCCAAGTTGGATGGGGCTTGGAGCAAACAAGTCCAGTGGGAGTTGTCCCTGCCCATAGCAGAGGGGTGGAACTGGACGAGCTTTAAGGTCTCTTCCAGCCCAAACCATTCTATGATTCTAGGTTAATTCTTCAATTCTTGATCAGCCTAGATAAAGAATTGCAAGCCCTGGTTTTACAGACAATCTTTACATAACTAAATGATTCACAAATTGAGTGTCACTGACTTCAGATGAAACAGAGAAGAAAATGATGTTGCAATAAAATCAGTAGGATGATTTAGCAGCCTGCTGTCTTGATTGTTTTGCAATTAGGCGAGAGGATGCCCTGTTATATGTAGGCTTACTGTGCAGACTCAGTGGCTGAGTAATACCATGTCCTAGAAAAAGAGGCTCAGCCTACTGCACGCAGATGGGAGAGAGCCCAAACTCCTGCTCCTTCTCAAGGTGAACTCACAAAATTCAGACCATGCACATGGGGAGCTCCCCTGTGTGCCTACAGCCTTAAAGACTTGCCTGACCTCAATTGCGACAGCAGCTAACGGCTGCTTTGCTGTGCAACACACTCCAGATGCATTGATCCTCACAATATTGCCATAAGGTAGAAAATACTTCCATAGCAATTTTACAGATATTAAAGAGAGGCATCAAGAGATTAACTAACTTGCCAAAGGTCAGAGAAGAAACCTGTGGAACAGCAGGGAACTGCACACGGGTTTCTCACACTTCATATCAATGTCATGAGTTTGTATTTCTTTTCACAGCTACTTCGTGAAAGACCTCTTGACTGTGGCTGCTGAATTCTCTCCTTATCACAACAACTAGTTTGTTTGTAGAAAGATGACGTACGTGTGCAAGATGTGCCCATAAACCACAATGAGGTTATTTCATTTTCAATCACAAACTCCAAACGTTCCAGACATAAAAGTAACATTTAGCCCTACAGTGCTTGGGTTTTGTTCCAGAATAGGTTAGTGCTGCTCTTGTTTTAAGAAACTAATAATTTTGATTTTATCATTCATGCACAAGGTGTTTCTAAGGGTGTGTTTGGCCCCAGAACAGCTCTGGATTAGGCAGAGGCGCAACACATCCTTTCTGGCAAATGAATCTCTGAACATTTGGGAGCTACGGGCTTGAACGAAACATAAATCTCCTTCAGCGTGAATGCCGAGACTTCTCCAGGTCTGTTACAAAGCAGATAGCAAGTGGGGTCACTGAACAGTACAGATGTAAAGTTTGTACAGGCTGGGATATGTCAAGCTTTATAGGGAGAGATAAGCTTGCAGATTTGTACTTCCAGTGCACTTGGACTCTCCTGAAAGCATCAGCCAAGTCACAAAGACGGCAAGGAAAAGATTCCACAACTGCCATCATGCCGCATAAAGCCACAGGGCTGGGCGGGCAGAGACACGCGCGTTACTCTGCTTTACAGCTACAAACGCAAACCAGCTCCCAGTTGGACACAGCCAGTCCCACGGCTGGACTAGACGCTGTGTGCACCTTCCTCCTCACTGTGGCTCCTGCTCTTCTCGAGGAAGGATGCACACAAGCATGAAAGAATGCAAATAACAGCTCAGAAAGGAAACACAGGAGTGAAGCTCTGGTCATTCCCATTTCTACCATCACACTCTGTTTAGACCATTCCCGAATAAGGATCCCAGGAATAAAATACAGTGGTATTTTCATAAACAGGCAGGACTTTAAACCCTCATTGCAATTCGTGCAAAATTCCAGAACAAGATATATCTTCTTTACACTGCCATCCCTTATTATTAAAGCTGGTTGAACCAAACTGGATGGGTTTCCAAGTATTCCTCAAAAGAGTTATCTGACCAATGTCCCAGCACTCTTTATTGCTTTTCAAAGCACGTAGCGGGTATTACATCAACTGCCTTCATAGAGCTCTGTGAAGAGCTCTTTACTTTCCACATCTGAAATTCCCTGTACAGGGCAGATCTCTGGAAAAGAAAACATGAGTAAGAAGCAAAATACTGGTCAGAGGGAAGAGAATTGCACACTCACACTTTACTAAACCTGATTTTACCACACCAAACTTCCTTCTACGAAGAAATATTCATGGCTCTGGGAAAGGAAACACACTTATGAGATCAGTGCTGTTTGCAAAGGAAATGAAAAATGGTGAATGTTAATAATTTAAAGTGTTTTTAATGAGCTTAACTGCTGTATTTTAGTCTTGGAGGAAGAGTTAAAGTACTTAGAAAAACAAGCAGTGTAACAGAGATTACGAGAGCTATTAATTCCCCTTGAACCACTTTGTACTTGTATGTATTCTTTCACCATCTTCGCCAGTCCTGTTTTACAGCATGTGGGATAATTGCAGTCTGGCATAGAAGAAGATGCCTTTTGCCAACTACAAAAGTGAGCTGCTGGTACCTGTGTCACCTCCCTGTGCGATCCAGTGAAGCCCATGACAGAATCACCAGCCACTTGCAGCCAGCCTGCTCACTCTGCTTAATTTCCCAGTTGGATTCTTGCATGACAATCTCTGAAGCCAGCAAAGCATGTTCCTATTTTTCTGTTTCTGTGGCTAAAACACAAGGGCCACATTGCACGTAAGAGTGCAGATGAATCCTAGTTTGAAACCAGTTAAAGACAGCAAGTTAGGACAAGAATCAGGGAGCGTAACAATTTCATTAATCATCTTCTATTATCTCAGCATACATCAGAAACTTATTAGCAAAACTTTGGAGCTAAGCAAAGGAGTATGAATACTCAAAAAACTGCAATTAAGAGAGGACAATACACACCCAAGTGATGATCAAATAAACACTAATCTGTTAAAAAAGAAAGAAGAATACAGAATATTGAAGAATAGGTCTTTATGACCAGAACGTGTCACACAGCCAGATCCTTCTGCCTTCACTGTGCCCAAACAAGTTTCACTGTTCCCCCATAGACCTGAACACGGGACTGGATCTTAAGTGCTTTGAGATTCATAGACTCATGGAATGGGTTTGGTTGGAAGGGACCAAGTTCCAGTCCTCTTGCCACTCAGTGTGAATGACAGCTGGAGACGGAATCTCCAACAGGATTTTGTGGAAGAGAGGTTCCCAGACAAGCATTAGAGAAAAATCTCTCACATGGTATGTAAAATCTTGCAAATTTGGACTAGGTAGAAAGCCAGCTGCTTGGGGATTTTTGTTTGGTTTTTTTTCAAGATGTAATTTAAAACACTGTTCTTACTTAAAGGTCACTAATGGAGAGAAAGTCACAGTACCAGCCTGGGTTTAGCACAACACAATCAAGGCCTGTCTGTGTTTACATGGAAAAACCGAGACTGGAAGGAACACTGAGCCATCGGTAGTCCCAAGGTACTAGGATGGCAGACACTGAACTCTGGGCAGGCCATTTTGTTATGGAATCACCAGGTGACAATTTTGGCTGAGCTATGTTGGCACAGGCTACCAGTCTGACATTCCTAAACATTGCAAAAATTTCCTTTGTGTGCCAAGCGACTAGTGTTGCAAGGATTCTTGGAAGCTCATAGCACAAGGACCCCGGTTATCTTCAACCTAATCAGTCATAGAAACCATAGAATAATGGCACAGATGAAGAATAGAGGGATGCCTCCTGACAACGTACTGAGGGAAAGATGGAAGGGGGATAATCCCAGCATCACAAGCTGAGGCACAAGGCAGTCTCGTGTCCTGGCATTTCAAGTGCAGGACATCATCTGCCTTCTGGGAAATAACAGGGAGGGTTCCCATTGACTTCAAAATGGGGAGAGCAGGCACCCCAGAAGATGGTCCTTAACCACAACTACTGGAAAGGGAACTTTCTAGGACAAACTTGAGAGACCAGTAGGGCTATTTCTGCTCAAGATGAAGTCAGACTTCCAAAGAGAAAATAAAACAGCAAAGGACATCTAAATCAGCTTATATGTAAAGACAATTAAAATGAAAGACAATTTCCATTCTGCCTCCTCCTCTAAGTACCCAACAAGAGAGTGAGATGCTTAAACACTTCAGATCTAACCTCATATTTAAACTCATTGCAGTTTATAACACCTTGGGGGTATACGAAATGGCCTAAATATGAGTATAAATAATTACATGTAATCAAGATTCAGGCTCCCTTTGCCTGAGGTGGAAAAAAACCATATTCATTCCAAATCCAAATTCATTTTGGAAATGAATTTTCATGACTGATCAGCATATCTGCTAATCAACATATCTACAGTCTAGCCCCGTAGCATGAACGCCAGGAACAGACGGTACTGATGACAAAAGATGATACAATCTGCATGTTCATAGAATTTATCATAGTTTGATGGATACCCTGTGCCCCAGGCAGATAATTAAATGTGATTGATTGGGGTTAAAATGGACCAAGCTGAAATCCATTTCAAAAATCTGGGTTTTCTCCAAAGCAATAGCCAAGAGCAGTGACCAAAGTTCCCAGCGCATAATCTTATCATTCACTGCAGAATTTCAAGGTTGTTCTGCTCTGTCGTGCCACAGTAAGAGCTACAGTGCCTGTAGAACAGCAGGTCAAGACTGTGGACATGAATTCTGAAGATGCAGTTGCAGAGCATCTTGCATGGATGACAACAGGGCCTCCCACCACTAGTTTTGACCTCTGAAAGCTGTAGCCAAGACAAGGCCACCTGAGATGCTGACTACTCAGCTCCTGGAATCTCTTTACCTCACACATTGAAATAAAACTGTGATAGTTTCACTGATTAACTCGCTGAACTGCCAGCCCATGAAAGCTCACAAGTGCTTTGGATGACTAGAAAGACTGCATGGGGAAGCAAGCAGGCAGATATTCAGAGCATGTCTCTACGTACAAGTCAGAGTTTAGAATCAAGGAACCATAAAGGCAGATCTCTATAACAAAAAACTTAGCAATTTTGCATAAGCTTGTTGGAGCATTAGGAAGTGACACTGGAAACTCTAACCACAAATGCAAGCCAAAACCTTCTGACTACTTCTCATGCAGACGCTCTCAATGATTAACTCAGATGTAGAATTTGGCTGGTTTTATTGCTTCCCAGTTCAATTACCTGCTCATTAAAAAGGACTGGTCCATAACTGGAAGTTTCTCATTAGCTCATCCTTGACAAATCCCGGTTTAGGATCTACTTTTTTCAAACTCAGCCAGGGCTGAGGAATAGCTGGGAAGGAACACATAGAAGAACTTTAGAACTTTTGGTTTGCTGCCTCTTGCTCAGCCCTTACTTTCTGCAGCCTTACCAAAGGAAGAAAAGGCAAAAGCCCAAACACGTGACAACATTTCCAGAGTGACACAATGAGTTACTGTAGGTTTGGATCCTTCACATTCTTGGCACTCAGCATTTGCAACAGCGTACACGAAACCCAACACACAGAAAGAGGGATTAGTTTTCCCATGGCCCCTCAAATTAAGGTAAGGGTTGAATACTGAACAAACCCATCTGTCTGCACTCTTTGGGCTGTAAACAGCAGTGCTGCTGGAAAAGAGAAGAAATAGCCCAAGTGTGGTAATTAGCTGCACCATGCCTTTGTTTTCATCACTAGAAGACTGTAAAAGTAAATGAATATCTACTAATTATCTAAATCTAGAAATGCAAAGGCAACATCTACTGGCCAGATTCCCACGTCCATCTGCTCCCTAGAAATATTTTAAGATGAACTTCAACACCAGTAACTCTCACAACAAACCGAGGGCTAAGGTACATAATCTGTAATGGTGCTCAAATTTGACTCTTGTTGCTTGGCTTGTTATGGCAGGTATCGAGACACAACAAACCTTCCTGACTCTTCTTTCCCATCTACTGGCCTTAGATCTCACAACATATATCTACTAGGTAAAGTCACCCTTCATTCAGCAGCAGGGATTAGATGCTACCGCTAAAACTTGTGGGCCCTGGGGTCAGAGTCATTGAATTGGGAAGCTAAAATTTGAACTTCAATTCACAATAGAGACAATTTAAACAATCACTCTGGATTTCAAAATCCTAAGTAGACAGAAGGAAGGGGCTCAGTATGTCCACCTCACTCCATATTCCTGATCAGAATCACGTCTCTACCGGCACATCAAGGCAGATGCACAGGCACTTTAAAGAAAGAAAAGCTCTCCCTCAGACAATCCTGGCCCTACACAGAATCGCTGTTAGCTTTGCTAGCTGAGCACGCTGCTGCATATCCACTTGGCACAGCCAAAGGAAAGTGCACTTTATCCTGCATCCGTCAGCATCGGTGACAAGCAGATTCCACATAAGGGCATGAAACAGCACATATCGGGGCCAAGGTGCTCGTAAGAAATGTGTGAGATTTAAACAAGAATTTCCATCTTTGCACTTCTGCACTGGGAGAACGCGCTTAGGATGCTGCTCAGGAAGAGGAAAGATTTTTTCCAGAACTGTCAAAGAACTTCCTACAATGCCACAGCAAATTTTCCTCTCTCTGCGCAGTTTCTAACACGTGCGCAACTGCTGTGAGTAGTGTTGAGCTTCCTGCAGCTCATCCAAGCTCTCACTCACATCAGAAATCTCTGCAAAGAAATTCAAGCTCCTCTCTTCCCAAAGGAAGAAGGTCAAATAGCAGTGCCTCAAGACGAAGAGGAAATTTTTAAAGGGAAGGGACAGGTACAGACAGAGCAAGCTGGACAGCAAGTGCCAGGGCTCTGGGATGGTGCAGGCGTTGTGCTGCTGAGCTCTGCGGCCAAACAACTGCAGTGTCTGGAGCCACCCACTCAACCTGTGCAACAGGTCTCACAGCACTGCTCTGGGAATCCAAGCCATGGCTGTAAAGTCCTTAATACTCTCATACAGAAACGCATTCTGTTTTTTTTAAAGCAGTACTATTACTAAAACAGAACAAACCAGACTTCTCCCTTTATACATGATAGGCAAAAAAAAAAAAGATTAAAATACCCTACTTACTAAATTCACATATTTGCACAGGCATACGCATTTGTAAATGCACACACAGACACACGGACACCGCTGCCTGCCTTTCACTTCAATTACCAGGCAATTCAACAAGTTCTTAAGCCCCCACTGGCTAATCAGTTCAGCCTATATACGGGCAGCCCATTCCTGGAGTAACAGATGCTCCCAATTTATCCTTCAACATCATGCCCAGAAATTGTCACAATTGGATGCCAGAGTGCCTGATTTGGAGTGCTGCCTGTCAGAACAGGGATGGCCACAGAGCAGCCCTCGGAGCTGCTCTGCCATTCAAAAGAACATGAGCTATTAAAGAGGAAAAATAAAAAACTCAAGCCAGCAATCACTGCTCACTAACACAGGCTGCAGGGAGAGGGCAAAGCTGCAACAACTCAGCAAGAGCTGAAATGCAGGCAGAGGAAAAGAAGAACCAAAAATAGTTTATTAGTGAATCAGAGATGTAGAAGGAGAGACAGTGAGCAATAGAACAGCACACCGAGGAGCCCTATCGGAAAAAAATGCACACATTACCCTGTATAAAAAATAGAAGTAACACTGAAATAGAACTACTCCAAAACAAATATTTCTGTGAATAGTAACATTTTAAAATCATTTCTTTCATACTGAGTCCGCGTGGTTCTTTTTGCGTTTACTGTCTGTGACTGTTCGAGCAAACAAGGTTGTAAGTAGTAATGTTGTAAACAAGAGGATTTTGATTTTATGTCAGCATATACTCAAAGCATTTTCACTGAAATCATGTTACATTCATCCAGTCCAAGAAGAGAAACAAAACCACACATGTAAAGTGAGAGACTGGCTGAGTCACCTTCCCAGTAGCGTTCAGAGTATGTGACAGTATGGGGAACCAGTACATTCTCTTTAAAATACCTCAGTGGTGCCCAGGCAGTAAAAACTGGAGACGTTTTTGCAGCCACATCTCACGTACAATGAATGTAAAGAAATCTTTTTTAAGTAATTTGCAGCTTCTTTTATGTGGGAATTGAAATGAAAGCATTGATTTGCTTTACAAGGAAACACTGAATTATGCACTAGTCTCAGGACATCAAGGTGCAGTAATTAAACAAAGATTTCTAGACCTGCAGCAATTCCATCCTGGAAAGATTTCCGTTAAATTAACTGAAAGCAGGTGCATTTCTCAGCCTGTTCTAAAAAATAAACATTGATAAAAAGGTATGGAAAACACAGGCCCTTTTGTGGGATAAAGTCTGATTAACAAAGACATCAACAAAGTTCAGTCTAAGCTTTATTCCTGTTGGAGCATCTCCAGCACTTGCATCCAGCCCAGACCCTTGGAGCCTCTTTGGGGTACATAAACCAACAGCCAAAGCCCCCCTGTGCCCATCGCCCATGGAATCCCTTGCAAAGGAGCAGAGTTTGTTTTCATTTTCTCATATGATTTGGTTTCACATTTAACAGACATAGTGGAGACTTCATAATGTGCAGCGAGTCATATACTGCAGGTTTTGTTTGCTTCTGCGTTTTTCTACGTAAATAGTAAAAAAACCCAATTTTTAGTATTTATTTCTCAACACAGATAAGGGAGTTACCATGGCTACCGGTCTTCAGTGCCATGGTTTAAAAGGACAGAAAAAGGAAGCCAGACTGAAGGTTGAAATAGTCAGGTTGCTCTGCCCAATACTCACACCAAGCGTGTTACGGTAGGGGACTGAAATCAGTCAGACTGGAAAAACACAACACTGAAAACAAAAACAAGGAAAAGGAGTCACAAAGCTATGCGAGCCATGCACTCAACTTCAGATTCAATATATTTTCAAATACATAGAACATCTCAGTAGGACCCGAGCAGCCCTGGATTTAAAGAAAACACAGTTAAGGCCTGGAAACAAATTCAAAGACAACTGCTTCATAAGTAGATTAACTCAGCTCCATAGGCTGCGCACAGAGCCCAGTTCATTTTAAGGCTCAGGTGCAAAGAGCCCCTGGGCATGCCACCAGTAGGGAGGGACCCGCAAAACTCATCGTGTCCATGCCCTACTTCCCTCTGTGTGAAAACACGGATACAACCCACTTCCCAGCACTACAGACAGACATGGGGAGTTCTTGGTTTTGATGTGGGCAGATGCCCTGGCAATGAAGACAACAGGCACGCTGCTCGCCGAGGCTGTGGTTTTGCTAGGAAGAAGTGCACAGCCGTCACCTCCAAGTCCACATCAGCTGCTGTATTCATACATGAATATTTATAACAGGTCGTTCACCCACACAACAGGGACAGGAATGCTTTGGGGTACCTCGACTTAGAAGTGGAATCGGCACAACTTGTTTCCACCAGCGTCTTTTCATCCTCCTCTTTTTTACTACAGAGTTTTCAATTCTTCATAAAAAAGAAACCTGATGCTTCATATACTTGATTTTCTGATACACTGAAGGCCTTTAGACAGATATTTGATATTCTGTTGATAGAGTACAGAGGACTCTGTATATCAGAATTTCCACTAAGAACGGACAAAGATATATTCTTATATTTCAAAAGCTGAGCAAAGGAGGTGTTAAATAAAAGCCTGAGAAGAATGTGTGGTTCATTTTATATTGATACACACATTGTTCAAGAAAATGCAGCCTCGTTTAATGGTGTAATATATTTGGAGGAGGAAAAAATTACCCAGCTGCACAGGCTGATGCACTTCCCAATTCATTGTCATTTGAGTGAGTTGAGTGTAGTGACAATTTATTGAGAAAAAAAGATAATTTGTGCTTATATGATTTGGACTTGAATATTTAAATCATAAATATAACTGTGGGCCTCCGTTTTTTCAAAATTATCTTGTTTTCTTCCCCCCTCTCAGCTCCTCTAGTATCATCCTTGCATTCCCTTACTACTGATACCAAGCATTTAGAATGCATTTGCCCATCTGGCGACAGGCCCCGTTGTGAACATCTCTGGATGCTGCTCAGCAGCGGCAGGGAAGGCTCGGTCCTTTCATTCGATCTGCCTCCTAATGTGTCTCGTTCTGAATTTTCTCATTACTGTAAATCCTATGAGCAAAGAACAACAAGACAACCCCCCCGGCCATGCCAGCAGCATCAGCAAATTTTAACAATAGTTTGTTTGTGTGCTTTTCAACCTCATGATGGCCTCTGCGTGTTTGACTCAAGGGCTTGATATTTGCTGAAAATTCTGTAATGCCAGAAGCACAATCCTTGTGGAAGAACTAGAAGTATTAATTGTTTCCAAAAGCGTTACAAAAATATCTCACTGAAAGACACGGGGACAAACAGGGGGTTTATATATTTAAATTTTAACCAGCCCTAATTATACAAGTAAAAAATTATCTTTCTGACCCTCACTAATTTATCCCCACACGCCACGCAGCCAGACCAATGAACTGCAGACGTGTTGCATCCTGCGCAATGGAGCAATCTGTCCTCCAGCTGCTAAAGCAGCATCTTCTGCAGCACTGTGACAGTTCAAAGTGTGCGTGTTCTTTTAATGAAACATTATGATAACTCATTAAAGAAAGATGGCAGAACTGTGGATTCTCTCCTGTTTCCCTGTTATATATACAAATGAATGCTTACTTTCTTCCAAAAGGTACAGGCAGAGTTCAGCTGAGACAGATGTCTGCTGCATCAATTGTTCTAACAACCCGCTCTGACAGCCAGAGGACAAGGCTCTGATTACCACAGCCAGACCCAGCTTATGGGGCACTTGGGAAATATGATTACACCAGATACATTTTTTTCTTAGAAGGCAGAAAAACAGGATAGGATGAGTAAATTTTGGCTCACTGGAAGCTTTTTTTTTTTTTACCTCAGGATGGAGATTCTCAAGTTTCTAATGAATAATGCTTTGTAAATGGGTGAACATGGATGGAAGAAGAGGGAGGGACAGAAGCCAGCAAACAAGAAAAGCAAGTCATGCGTAGTTGTAGACTACTTTCTGCAATGCTTTCTGGAAAACAACATGGTGACTGACTTTAGCAGAATGAGAAACACAGGAGAAGCACCTGAGCAACCTACAATTCAGTCAGAAAGGGTGCAGTGGAGCTGTGCAAACCCTCCACATACAAGTTTTGAGAACACAAATCCTAGCAGTTGGTAACCTTGTTCTCCCAGTTCCCTGTGATGCTTTGGACAGCTTCTCCAAAAGGGGCACTTGCAGGAACAAGATCTGAATTGCCAGGGCTGGTAAACTGTGAGCTGACAGGGAGCCATGCTCCCGCACTGCTGGCTCTGTGCAGGTTTGCAGCCAGGCTAACGAGAAACACACAGCGAGGACACACTCTGCTCCTCTGCACTGCATTAGTGAGGCCTTGGGTTCTGCTTTTGGCCTCACTGCTGATCAGCAATGAAGTTCAGGAATAAAATCTGGTGTGAGGAAGGACAGATCAAGCCCTTCACTTCCAGAGTCTGCGTAGAATAGGGAAAGCAATCTCTGCTGCAGCCCTGAGGGACTTCTCTATCTAGAAAGGTCTTTGAGCTTTTCCTTAGCTGAAGAAACTGCAGAGTTCAATTATCATCTCGTAAGCATCACAGGGGGCTGGAGAGGACAAACATATGCTTCAGTTCTATTCCTTGCTATACTACCAGCTTCGTGTGTGACCTTAGCAATCACCAGCCTCTCCTGGGCCTCGTTTCCCAATTCACTTTTTAGAAACCCTGTGGTTTCTACACAGACAGGTAAGATCAAATGATCCAGATCTCTGCCGTTATAAAGTTTCCCAACTCTGTTTTATATCAGCAAGGAACTTGGCTCAGCATTTCTGCTTGAATAGTTCCTTGCTGTTGCAAACAAAATAGTGGAAAATGGAGAGAGAAGCTGAGAGTAAGAATTAATTGAAATATTAGATGTTTAAATCCTAAAAGCCTGGCATGAAGGATACAGTTATACCCCTTGGCCAAGGAGATGCCTAGAAAAAGCCTCCAGAACAATAAGAAAATGGCTTGACAGGAAAAAATACCAGCAAAAGTGCCTAAGGCAAGTTGTGTGCCTTTTAGCAGTCCCTTGGTCATCTGTGTTTCCATCCTGAATAGAACAAAGAAAAAGAGGAAAAGGGAAATAAGATCATAGTCATTCAGCAGATTTACCCCAAGAGACATAACTGAATAGAAGATAAATCACCGTTGTCATCATCACACAGAAAAAGCATCTGACAGCCTGCAGCGGGCTCACTCTGGAATACCTCGAAGCACCCTGTCATGCCAAGGAGAATCACAAACTTCCTCCAGGCTTCCTATCAAGATGCACCACATGCAGTTCTACAAGTAGAGGTTGGAGCAATTGGGTGAGGCGATCTCAAGCCTGCGCGGCTCTGCCTGGTGACTCCCCAAGAAACACGACTGACACCATCCACCTCTGCACTGCCAGACTGGAGAGATGAGTTTTGTCAGACGTGCAGTTGTCTTCAACAGGGTCAATTTTAAGCATCATCTCTGCCTCCTGCCAGGCCTCTGGATGGCATCCGCCAGCTGAGGAGCAGGTGATTTGGAATGGACTTGCCCGATGCGGATACTAAACACACCCTCCCACCTTCCTGCTAAGACGAGTCTGCTCCCTCCACTGAGGCACCAGTGAGTGTTGGATTCTAGAGACTACATCAGAAAGCAGAAAAAACCCAAATGATTGCACAATATTTGATGAATATAAAAATACGTATATATATTTTACTTCACTAAATTCTTAAAAGTTGACAACATTTCACTTAGAATTTCCAAACTTAAAAATGTACCTCATGAATTTTCTAGCCATAAAAAAAATAAATGCTAGAATGAAGCCACCAAAAAGAACTCTTATGATTAAGATTTACGACTCTCAATTTCTAGCCTAATTATTGTGGAATCTTTTATTCGCATTCTTTTTTTAATGACAAAACGTTATCAAATTTAAAAACATATTCACTGTTAAACTCTGATACAGCCCAGCAAAAGGCCAGCAGCATAGTAAGGGACACTGAGAATCCTACCAGCATCCTCCTCCAAGTCACTCATTCCACCACTGCAAGGAAGAATTTCTGAGAGCATCCCTCTGTGTTAAGGTATATAGTTCATTGATTTATTAAAAAAAATGAATCCACCTACATAAATAAAGGTTATAAAATACCAATTCCAAAAGACTTTTTATTCTGTTAATCCAATAATGCATTTTCCTTTTTTTTTTTTTTTGCCTTCCTTGGTATTTTTTCCACCTATATTTCAAGGCAATTTCATGACAAGTAAATCCAGGCAATAAATATTTTTGTTGAGTCCGATCTGTGAATTATCAAACCTAATGACACACTGACACAGCGCGTTCTTCTGCCATACAGAATTTATCACATGCAACTCGAGCACCTCGGAGCAGGACGAGTCTCCCCTTTTTGATTTATGTGGCTTGAAAGGAAACGGGCACATTTTAAAGTTGCAAAGCTGCAGTTCCATTTTGTCTTCTGCTGGGCGTGTTTGATCAAATCAGAGCTTGCAAACCAAGCTCTCAACTGCAGTCTGCGTTTGAGAGGGGAGAGAGTTGTTTTTGTGGGAATGATCTAGCTCGGGAAAAATGCCGAGGTTAGCACACCCCTGTGTAAAACACATCGCCGGCATTGCTTGGCACTGCTGCCTGCAGGTCAAGCTTCTGCTCATGTCAGCAGTCTTAGCTCTTTTGGAGGAAGCTTGGCAGGATGATGGAAAAAACTGTACATCCCTGCTCCATGCATCCTTCTCTCCTCACTCACCCCCTGGACACTGGCAGCAGCACCAGTATAGTTGGATGGTCGTGCTCACCTGGGCTGGAACATCGTCCAGCACTAGTTTTAATCATGTTTTTCCTCCCAGGAAAACAAGTTTTATTCAGAGTTTTCTTGGCACCTCCCAAAAAATCATAAAGGAGAGGAGAATAAAGAAATAGAGAGAAAGTACTTCTAATCACCAGAAAAGCAGCAGCAGATGCAGACAGGTTAAAATGACTTAAGGGGCTGATTAGAATTGAAAATAAATCACAGTAATGTGCTGTGACCACAAACAAGTATGCTTTTGCACATCCACGTGTTGTAACATCACCTCTTTCCAAGAACATCAAATATCCCAGTGAGTGTGACACTGGCTCTGAGAAGCTGCTACGGAGAAGGTAAGGCTGACTTGGTGAAAGCAAGCACCATGTCCCTGCCTCAGAGGAGATGGACAAAAAAATAAATTAAACAACAATAAGACCAAGATTCAAGAAAGGAAACTGCTCTAGCAAACCATAAGGTTCTTTTACTGCTTCACATGGTGAAGAAATGTTTAACATCAGAGAAAATCAGGATCCGGATCCTCCTGTCCCATAAACCAGACTCTCTACTGAAAACGTTTCTGATGCATGGACGGGGCTGGGACTGGGCGTGCAGCTGAGTTCGCCTTCCATCCACGGGAGGGCAGAGCCGCTCACACGGGAGACATATCACACAGGCGCATTTTTGAATAATATTAAGTCTGTAACTTCAGTACCAAATCTCTCTTACACAGTTTTAAACAGCCTTGGCTAGAGGAAGCAAAACTTGTCTTTTTTAATTGATGTCAGACAGCTGGAGGAACAAATACACGACTCAGTTCTTAAGAGAGATCTGCAAAAAAAAGAACTAAATCAAAGTCTGTAAACTGTAGCTGCAGTCCCATAGCCAGGATTGGGAGATTCCAAGAGCAGACAACTGAGATGGCAATGAGATGGCAGGAAAAGTATTTACCCAGGAGAGGAAGAAAAAAAGACTGTTTAAACAATGGTATTAAGGTTCTTTTTAAGCAAAATCGTAAGGGCTTTTGTAAAAAGAAAGGGCAAGTCCAGAACTTCCCCAATTACGATGACACACAATGCCTAGGATTGCCGAAAATGCAATTTAACTTTGCTGTGTTAGGAATGAAGTTACTGAGATTTGTTTGCATAGAGATTGAACAATCAGTCCCTGTGTACACAAATCTTCAAAATAATGATCTAGCATAGCTAAAGTATTTCTGGTTTAACTCTTCACCAGGTGCATGTGTTATAAAGAGGTCATCGGCTGAATGCAGTGCTCAGTAACCACAGCGATTTCAGCTCCTGTTACCCCTGCCACTGATGAAACAGAGAGCACTACAAACCATACGTACAGTTCAGCCCTTCATACTGAAAAATAACCCCTCATATCTAGTTTGACTTACAAAGATGTTAAGCTTTTTACTCCATGTGGAGTAAAAATATTAATCTGTTTACTCACATCATCAGGTCCATCAGATCCAACTTGGATAAGAAAATCAGTGCACAAGTACAGAGCATGAACCTTCCTCTAGCAAAAACAGAAGAATGGCCTCTTTACTGGGCAGTTAGATTAGTTTATATTATTTTCATAAAGCACATCCAAGGTCTGCATTTGGTACACATTATTCAGCAGCCAATAGAAGAATTAAATAAATCAATGTAGCTGGCAGCATTGGAACCTCAACAGCTGGGCAAAGCGGTTCTGTGTGCAAACATGCAGCTGCATGCACGGCTAATCCATGCAAACACACAAATGTACATACAGCAGGAAGGTTTAAATTAAGCCACATTAGTTTAAAACACCTCAGGTATCCGAACTGAAACAAGTCGTCCATTGTGGAACATTTCAAGGAAGCCCAACATTTCTTTGGCAGCTCTGGTTTCTCTCTTCTCGACTCTCCACCTGCCAGCCTGTAAGGTCCCTCACGCGTTTTATCTGAACACAGGTTTCTCTTCTACTCGGAAGTCAGAGGAAGCTGCTCAGGAATTAGCACCTCCTGGAGCCAGGGCTGTTAAATGAGGTGAGGTGACCCCTCCAGAGCTTTGCAACAGAGAGCAGAAGCAAAACACAGCACAGGAAAGAAGCTTTAGACTTCCTGAATGTCTCTCTCCTGTGTCACACAAGGACACCTCTGCCCCTGTTTTGGAAACACAGATCAGAGCTAAGATCTGCTGTGCTGGGAATTAAAGAGAAATAGGAAAGGGGGGAGGGAATTAAGAGCCAGTTTGTCCTGACACTGAGGTGCAGTGCTCTGGGACCTGCTTGATAATCCTAGCCCTGAAACACACAGCGGCCAGGCTGGCTCTTCTCAGGGCGCTGATGCAGCTCAGATGGTCACTGCTAACTTCAGGCAAAGAGGGGTGGATGGCATCTGTAGACACAACTCTGCCCTGGTAGAGTGATGGTTCAGGACACCATAAAAGAGAAATACTAATACATAGGTAAGCCTCTCTCTCCTCCAAACTCACCGTGTCTCAGACAAAAGACAAGACAATGCACAGAGACAGATGAAGTTACCAACAGGCAATGCTAAACCACTCCTGAAGAAATGTGAGCTTGAGCCAATCTCCACAGACATCACTGTGGAACATTGTTCTTCAGTAGGTGTTGGACAGGAGCTATACAGTTCATCACTTCTTACTACATTAAATGGAGGGAGATAATAATTCCAAAACTAGGAGCCTTGGGGATATGATGCTTTACGGGGTGGCACAAGATTTAACGTTGCAAGCATGATTTAACACTACTGTTACAGACAGGTGCTAACCAGGAGCAAACCTGGTGAAGTCAGTGGGCTGACGCCAGTGTAAAACCTGCACAACTGAGAAAAGAGACAGGGTCAACACTAAATGGGGATAGCAGGGGCAAGAATTTTGAGAACCACCTGCGGAAAAATGTTCACACATACTTTGCACACATCATTGCTATGATTAATTTCTTGTGCATGCACGAAGTACTCAAAACGTGGGCTTGAACTTGCTTACTGCAGTGGTACAAGAATAGACTCACACAGCAGATCCTCAGCTGGAGTAAATCAACATAACCCTATTGAAGCCAAAGGAGCTACATCAATTTATAGCACCAAGAGATCTGCTCTGGAGGCATTCAAAAACCGCATTGGGAAAACAAACCCACCAAAAGAACAAAACCAAGAGGAAACACATTGAATGGAATATGCTTTTCTATCCTAAAAGGCAACTTGGGTTTTCTTTCCCTAAAGATATACTTACTCATCCTGCTTCTCTGGGAGTACCTCACAAAGCTTTCTTCCATTGGTGTCCATTTTGTGTCAGGTTTCAACCCCACCAGCCATTCAGTTTAGGGGCTCCCTTGCTGATAAAGAGACACTGCCTCTCTAAGTAGCTATTTGACGCCTGGTAATTCAAAACCTTTGATTTAAGCCCCCGTCATCTTCCGAAATTCAACTTTCAAGACCTAACTCACTGTGCTTTGAAATCACTGAAAGCAGCAGGTGGGCTATAAGGAAGCAATTTGTTATAAAGATGATGCTGCCTACATAATGGGAGCTGTTTAATCCCTGCCGTGGTTAATGGCCAGCACGCTGAAGAAGAGCGCAGAACAAGTTATGAATTCCAAATATGTTTTTTGTAACAGAATTCTGGCATCCAAGAAGAGTAATGTGATATATGGAGCCGACTACTCTCATTATGCCTCAACCCTTCCCGTAGAGCCCGAAGGAAAGATTTTAGGCTATCCATAACCTAGGGTTGTTTAGCAGCTTAATCTTCAGATTGGAAACACCTTGGATCCCTGGGGTCAATTTAGCTTTTCATCCTTTAAGTGTACAATAGGGGCATTGAGACTGGGAGGATTTCTGAGGATTAAGGCCCTCAGAACAGTACAGGAAGCACATCTTGGATGAGAGCATACACAAACCTTGATTTCAACCTGTGTTGCTTACAGATACCCACAGCTTGGTGGCACATAGGGAAGCTGCCCTAAATCCTGACCACCCCTACACAACTATTTTCTGTTAATGTGTTTGAATCTGCAGCATCTTTCCTGCAAAGTGTCTCTGTGTGCTGCTGGGCAGTGAAACAACTCCTCCTCATTTTCCAGACTTCACTGAGTGTCCCTCTGAATGCTCTCATCCTAGCAAACATAGCAGGGACTAACCATCACTCAACTAAAAGGAAGAGTTGAAAGGCACTTGAGACATTTCAGGCCACAATAAACATTTCTAGCTGCCTTTTTACGTTATTAGAATAATGGTGATAAACACTTCCAGCGCACAATGACCAAAACCTCACTAACGCTTCCATCCCTAACACTTTGGACAGGTATGACAAGAAAACAGATTCTATCTGTGAGAGTCTGTGCTGCAATTGAAGATGGAAATGTAACAAAACAAACAGCAATCGATGCTGGCTCATACAGCAAACCCAGCAGAGAAATAGCACTAATAGCTGTGCTCTGTTTCAGGGGGGTCAGTAAACATCTGAGCACCGAGTCTGAGCTGTACTGGTATCGCACCGCTGCAGACCAGCACCGCAGGGGACAGCCGAGACTCTATTTATGGATCCTGGACTCAGGGCTGGACCAGGACTTCCTAGTGTGCATAGTAAAAAAATCCAAACGTGCAGGAGAGGAAACAACCCCACAAAGAGAACAAGGGAAAGCTTGAAAGCGATGGCCCTTCTAAATGAACTGGAAAGAAAATGCACTTACCGCTTTGACAGCAAATCACAAGGTAATTGTTTCTTCCCGCAGACATTATTGTAACGTAGACAAAAATTGGTCACCATTAAACAAAGTTTACTCAGTGGCATTTTTACTGTTCTGCTGATGGGCCAGTTAAAAAAACACTGAATAAATTATGAAACAATAGAGGGAAGATGGCTTTTTATAAGCAACGTTCGATATAACAATTTTAAAAGGCT
Source organism: Phaenicophaeus curvirostris (assembly GCF_032191515.1). Taxonomy (NCBI): domain Eukaryota; kingdom Metazoa; phylum Chordata; class Aves; order Cuculiformes; family Cuculidae; genus Phaenicophaeus; species Phaenicophaeus curvirostris. Next base: position 12,130,750 of record NC_091410.1, on the reverse strand, counting down.
ATAACGCAAGTTTATTGAATTTGGCAGGGCTTATAAATCCTAATTCCCATTACTGCAGTGCAACTTAAAAAGAAATATTCTTCAATTTATCATTGGAAATTTCAAGTTTAAGTGGTCCCAGTGCGAAATGATAACTTACTGACATGCTCAAATGTTTCCACGCACACACCGCAGGTCAAACATCTGGCTCAGTGCAGCGCTCCACACTGCAGTCGGCCCTGTCTGTGCAAGCATGCGTGAGACACTGGTCTTTACGAATCCAGCTGACTAAATATTTATCTCATTGGAGATCTCAGTGGCAGTGTTGTTTTGTTGTTTGCTTGGTTTGTTGATTATTTTTTTCTTAAAGAATTCAGACCCTCTTGAACAGCTCTCTAGGAGGATTCGATGTTGCAAAAGTTGCCAGAACGTGACAATTAGGATGCCCAGAAGAACCCTCAGCTGGTTTAATGGCAGTCAGGTAACCAAAGGCTGTTTTGGAAACCTGTGATTGCTATATGTGTGTATATATATATATAGCTTTATATATATGCAGGAAAGATGAACAGCATTTTCACTGTGACAGAATGACATAAATGGGGACTTTTACAGGGACTAGGCTGTAACATCTATTTTTAAATCTAAAAAATGCTTTCCAGAGTCGTGTACTCTAGACCTACCTTGAACAAAATACAACACCATTTAAAAAGAGGGATGAGAATATCCATCAAACAGGGACAAATCTGTTCCTCCAGAGACACTAATAGTTAAACATGCAGCTTGAAGTTCATCACTTGTGTCTGTGTGAAAGCACACCGAGTCAGCTGACAAGGTCTGCATTTCTAGCAGAAGATCCGTGATGTTGTGATGACTCTTGGGCTGCACTGGCTTCTGAACACTAGCCTTCATTTAAGAGCTTTCCTTCAATACAAGCAATAATATTTGGACAGCTCCAATAGGGCAGGATTTACTGCTGTGCTCCATGAGCCCCCTTCTCTAGAATGAGTGCTTTCAAAATACTAAGGATTTTCTAAGCCTCCTTTTCTTGCCGAGGAAGAGAGAGAGTAACAGCTTTGGCCAAAGTCAAGTGAAGTGAGAGGAAAGTGATATTCCTCCAGGTCACACTGAAAGCCCAAGGCAGACTAAGAGCTGCATTCAGATCGTGACTCTCTGTGCTGATCCAGGAGCTGCTGAACTTGATGCAAGTCTCTCTGCTGATTTTAATGGGCAATAGACCAGGACCCTCTGGCCTTAACCCATGGGTTAATCCTTGGCACAAGCCTGAAGATAAGTAATTGCAGAGCAACTATGCTTCTCGCAAAGCTGTGCAGCATGACAACAGCCAAATTTGCTTCACAGGGACTGGGAACGTGCAGTGCTCAAAAAAGCACAATTCTTAGCGTTATCACATTGCTGAAACCCTTAGAAATGTGAATACACAGCCTGTTACTTTGAAAAACCACCTCTCCATGCACATTTCATGTCACGTCCCTTTATTATTGTAGCATCAGATATCACCCAGGATCCATAAGCTCTAGTGTTTAAGTTTGCTAGACAAGACCAAATGAAGGACACTGTGTCCCTGCTATTTTCTCACCTAAAAGTATTGATACTTTTTAAAATTCTAGTAGACTGACAAGGATTGCAAGTTTTTTCATATAAAACCAGATGAAATTATGGTATAAACTATAAAGAGAGAGGTATTGCTCTAAACTTTTGCTTTATTTATTTCAAAATAAAGATTCCCCATAAAAAGCATCGCACTCTATACCTCCGAGAGTCCAGCTGTACTTTGACTGAAGGTAACCATGTTAGCCCAGACACTGCCTTTACACTAACAAAATCTTTTTTTTTTTTTGAAATGTGCTCTAAATAACACATTCTGAGACGTCGTTAGGCTAAATGCAAACAGAACATGAGCCTTGACGTGCTCTACGCATGCAAAAAAAGGATTCCTAGAAGTTGTGCTTTATGGGACACATCACACGCTGCTGACGTCCTTGGATGCTTTGCCAGAGCCAAGATTAATAGCCCATTTTAAAGCCTGAAAATGTTTAAGAACTGAAATGCTAGTACTGATGGCTGAGCTCCCTCATGATCCACTGAGATCAATGAATTTGAAAGCATTTGGCATCTTACATGATGGGTGAGCTTTGCTTTAGCTACCAAATCTTGATTAGTCCAAAATAGAAGAACTTTGAACAGTCTTGGAAGAACGTAGAGGAAAATGTGAGCTGTCATGGAAGAGAAGTAAATCTCCTCCCTGCCAGTCACAGTAAATCTTTCTCTCTCCCTCTCTTTCTCCCCCATCAGCTTCACCTTCCCCCCACAATCCCAAAGGAAAAAAAAAATTGATCTTAATGGACAAGCCTGGACCACCAGACAGTGTATTCCTGACTAGCTATGTATAACCTCCTGGGAATTGCAACAAACATCATAAACAAAACCAGGTGGGAAACTGGTTTCGTTTATTTTCATTTTACAGAGAAGTTCACACTGAAATTGAGTTGTTTACAAAACTACAGGACCTTGAGGGGCCAGGAGAGAAACCTGTGTCAGTCTGAAACCCACAGTCCACATCTCACTAAAAGCAACAGTATATTTATGTTATGTGCCCAGAATTAGCAATAAATAAAGAACCTCTGTTAAGATGCAGAGGAAAAAAAACTAGTTTGCACAGCTGCACCAATCCAAAGCATTTAATAAAACTCTACAGTACCTGACAAAGGTTGAATTGCACCCTCCTGTGAAAGGGAGGTTCACAGCAGTTTACAACAGGATGCAAGGGTCATCAATACGGATTTAGAACTGCAAAATCATTTAAAAATAGGTAGAAAAATCTGGAGTTCAGCCAGAACAGAGGGATAACTTGCAACATGGGCTGCTTAAAGCTGAGAAGCCATTTGAAATTCCTACTTCATCTCATTGAAAAGATGAAGAGCAGCCATTTGCCCAATGTTTTCAGACTGAAAACAGGAATGTCGGCTCCATGGTCATCCTGAGCACTCCTCAGAAATCTCTCTATAAAGCATCTCCTGAGAAACTGAAACTACAGGTAGAAAAAACAGAATGAAAACTTCTATATCAGAGGTGAGGTTAAGATCCACCTGTGGCCATAGTTAGATTTGAGAATAGCATCCCCTCAGCTGGCCATGGCTGAGATGACCAGCTATATGGTAATACACTGCAAACAAGGACAAGTTAAGGCTGTGACACGAACTCTTTCAACTGACTTACCCTTTGCTTAGAGGTCAGCAGCTCAAACCCATGCACTAACTGTTGAGTCAAAGTATGTTCAAGCACAAGCAAAACTTCAGAAAGCAGCACGTGAGGCTCTGCAGCCTCAAGTTTCTTGCTTATGAATGAGCAAATCTTAACAGTGGGGCACGACAATGAGCCTTAACTGCAGAGCAGAGACAGCAGTGTTCTCCCATCCTTCTTGGCATGACAGTAAGTGCATGTCAAAGAGAAAATGGCAAAACTTCCTTAATCAAAGCAAGGGAGACGTTTTCACCAGCCAAAAACACAGATGAAGACTTAACTCTGATGAAGCTACTGTCAGACCAGTATGATTGAAAAAAGATTCACACCCTGCAGAAGTGGGCTAGAGAATGTCATTTAAGAGAAAAAGTATTTTGCCAGCACAGTCTGATCTGTGTGCAGCTCCTCTACCATTTTTCATGCAGATTCAAAAAATGCAATCTCCTGAGGAAAGGAAAAATTGCAACTTTGTAAGAGCTGAAAATTCAAAAAGGCCAAATCCCTTCTTATATAAGACAGCTCCTTTTCACCATTTAGCTGAGCAAAAGAGCTTAAAAATACATTAAATGTAAATATACGTTAATATCCTGTTAGACTGCTGGGGTGGCACAATCTTCAGGTAATTCAGAATCAAATCCCACTGAAACTTAGAGTCCCAAATACTCTATTTTATTAGCATGTTTGCTAATAATTTAAAGATTATAAGGTATACAAAGCACATTTGACCTTTTGGCAACCATTATCTATCCATGCATTTGTTGCCTTGGCACTCCGAGCACTGATTTACCTCATCACATTCTCAATTCCATAATTCAATGAAAAAACATTGCATTTCTGGCCATGGTCAGATAAGCACAGTACAGAATCTCTTCAATCACAAACAAATTATGACTGGGTTCTATATTCAACAGAATTGATAACAGATAGAAACACTGCAGGTGTGAAATACAGTGGTTTGGCCCCAAAGAGGAATTTTCATTCCAAATAGGATTTCCAACTCCACTAAAGCTCTCTGAATATATTGACCATTTTAGTTCTAGGACGAGACATCTTCTTGTCAAAATCAGAAGAAAGTAAAGGCTTCCATACACAATTTTTTCTAAGGATTTCTCTCTTCCTCTAAGTGACCCTTCTGTATTTCCTGGAGAACCAGTTTTTACTGTTATAACACTTGCAGTCCTCCAGTTCCCACCTGCTCAAGTCACTGCTGGTACCTTCTAAAAAAATTTGGACGTGCATTCATTTCTGTTCGCTAAAAGAATCAGGGAGTTTTGCTGTCTGGAGGCAATCCTGCAGCTGCAGCACAAGACCCAGCAGGCTAAGATCACAGAAATAGTCCAGTTTCCAGTAGCAAAAGCAGGAAGAAAAAGGCAAGTAGCTATGTCATCTGCAATGGTCCCAACAAAACAGTCCAAAGGACTGCTGGTTTGGCTTTTTTTATATTCACTAGGTCTGCAGATATGTTAATTTGGTAAAGTTGTCAGAGGGATCTCAAAACATACTTATTCATGATGTGGAGCCACATAGATCAGAGGCTGAGCATGCAGGGAAGACTCACACTTAGTACAATGATAAACATCTCCTAAAAGCCTCATGAGTCACTCACAGAAAACTCCTACTTCAAAGATCCTTACTCTTAATGTAGATGTTGCCTTCTCAGAAGTCAGTATAACCTGGAAAGACCCCTCACATAATTCTTCATAGTGTCTCTAAAAAGATTAATCTTTCCTTTTGCACGCACTGTCCTGAATCAGTTACAATGGGAAGAAAACAGGTACCGTCAGTCTGACGTTGAATTTGTGCATGAACTTGAAAAAGCTATGAGATATGTAATTCAATGTCAAAAGCAACATTTCCTGGGCAGTCCCATAAAATGTTATTTGGAATTCTTTGCATCTAGTGAAAAATTAATAACAGAAAAAATTAACAAGCTCCAAGCCAAATTCTCAGCCGAGTTTATCGTGCATTGAGGCTCTATGGGGAGCTCTTTACATTGGAGGTCCCCCAAAAGCCATAACCTGTATCCAGGATCTATAATGCTACATTCTGATAGCCTCTACTACAAATGAATCTTATGGATGAAATACAGAACAGACTGAGAACGAAAAGCATCATGGAGAGAGATTTTTTTTAAGTACTGAAAGCAACTCAGTGGCAGAAGATAAAATGAGGAGAATACCACACTCAGCGAAGCCCAGATGGAGAGCTGTGCCCTCCAACCGCCTCTATGCTGTGATTCTGTGACTGGTCAGCCTCCTAGATGCTCTGCAAGGCTGACCAGACAATCCAAGACTCACATGCACACCCCAGGTGTGTGTTTAAGGCCTTGCTTTGCGAGTCTTCAATAAATCTGTTCTCAAAATTCTGGCAGCAAGTTATCTCAAACCAGAGGTGTTCCGAGTGAAGGAGCATAGCTTCAAAGAATAAATCATTAATGAGCTGAGCTGTATTGTTATGCAACTCAAGAGCATGTTGTGTACCTGGCACCCAGCGACAACTTGGGATGAGATGAAAGACATGTTTGCTGGTGCACAATTCCAAACAATCACCACTCCTTAAAGCGAGGTTCCTTCTGCCATCTCCTTGCCCCATGGGATGAGCAATTTCTAATTTTCTTGATATGACACAAAGTACAAGGAGTGAAATGATCTCTCCTGTTGCCTCTGCTGCTGACGCAAGGCGATGGTTTATGTCAGCCGCAGTTATTTGACAAGTTGCCCAAAGGTTTAAGCCCACAGATACTGCATATGCAAACCGAAGAGATGTATCCTGCATATGCAGTCATGCACACATCAGAAGAGGCAGTGGCACATTGTTAAGGAGATCAACCTAATCCTAGGATTTTCCACAAGGATTGGTGTATTCCCTCAGACTCTGCTTTCACAAAGCCCCCCACGGGCATGATACAGTAACTACTCAAACACACACAAGGATTTATTTCCCCCAGCCAAGTTAGCTGTTTCTCTGCGATGATCTCATGCAGAACAGAAGAGCCTGGGAGCCTCTCCCTACACAGCAAGCTATAGTTGATACAGATTCTCCCTAACACACTTTTCCTCCTCTCTGCTTTTAAACCTCTATTAGGGAAGATAAAAGGGTTCAAAGGTAAGGTTTGTTTTAGTCAGGGTTAGAGAGTAAGGACTGAGGCTGGTATGAGTGCCTTGGAATTGACCTCAGTTATCCCCACTCTGCATGTCACCGAGAAAATTATTTCCATCTCTGTGCCTAAGTTGCCAATCTGTAAAACAGAGTAAGATCCACTGTTTCCCACCTCTGTTCACCTTGTCTTTTTAGACTGTAATTCTTCAGATTGAACTTTTATTTATGTGAGGTAAAAGTACCCCAAAATAATAACAACAAAAAAACCACAAACAACTCTTCCCCATCCACGTTTTCCATAAATGTCATTATTATAGCATATTTCACAGTGAGGTAAAAAATGACACAGGCTAAGCTGAATTACCTAGAATGTCACTAGAGCAATTCAGAAATATAATGAAAACCTGATTCTCGGTTCCTGGCACTGTCTGGCCTGGCCCATGCTCCCCGTTGTTCTATCACTACGGCATCCTGCTTGCCTTCACTGCTGCCGAGACTGAGCAGAGCTGCTCAGAAGCAGAGTTCATCAGAGAAACTGAAAGGCATTTCTGGTGAAAATACAAAATCCCAACAAAAAAAAAAAAAAAAAATCCCCTTTGCTGGAAGAAATATCTTCATTTGGAAATGCTGCCAGAGTATCTTATAGGAGTTGCAGGCTGGACCCAGGAAAGCTGACAATCTGCTACTGAGTGGCTGTATTTGTGTCCTGCTGTGGTTTTACTTCATTAAGCAGGCGGGACCAGGGTCTTCAGAAATGGGAGACAGACTGAAAACAGGCAAACTAGGGAGCCCAGTCCCAGAGAATGAGATTAAATGCCCTGCAAGCAAACTGACATTTCCTAAACAAAGTTCATACTCTTTTTCTGAAAGAAACATTTCAGATCTCAAAAATAAAGATTTTCCTTCTAAAAAAAACCAGCTGAAGCGTATTTTTTGCCCCCCAAAAGATGATGATTACAATAAAATACAACTTTATTTCCCTAAGAGTTTTGTTTTGACCAACATTACTTCTGAGATTTTAAGGTGATGTTTGGGAACAAAACTGTAAGCTCTACAACTTAAAAAAACTATCATTTTTATGCAACACAGGAGATAACACAGTCCAGTACTTTTCTGATCAACTCCATTTGTTTTTTCTCCCTTAGCCCTTCCAGTAGCCTGGATCCTTTTGCCTGTTGTGTCCACATCCCGCACTGTTTCATATCTAAACTAAACCCCAGGCACAATGACAGCACAATGAAGCCTTGATCAAGCGCTCTGAGCTCTACTGTAAATACATCAGATAGGATGAGATCTTCCCATTTGCCCTCTATAAGCTCTGGATCAAGTCCAGGACAAAGAGAAGTTTATTAATGCACACACATTCCTACTGGCTTTTCAGCTCTCTGGCAAAAATGGTTTTAAACAGGGCCCTGTAGAGACCGAAGGAGCAGTATTCAAATATTTACATCGACCAACATTGTTAATTACACTTGAAGACATTAGTGAGATTCACTTTGCTGCAACCTCAGCAACATACGACAGCACACCAGCAACATAAACCATTCTCCACGATCCGAGGCGGGCAGCTTTCCATCTGGGTTTCAGCTAAGGCAGGAATGTTTCTGTCTACAATAGAACCTCACTAATCAGCACTTCGCTAATCCACACATTTTATTAACTTCGCCAAAAAAGCTCACAGCCTCTCCCTGCCCCTCAGCAAAGATTTAATAGCAGGGACCTCAAGCAAGGTCTCTCATTACCAAAAAGCATTTTTTAGGCAAACGTTACGTGCATTCGAGTCAGACATTACAAAGCAGTTTGATAAATAATTTGAGCAAAACTAGAGCTGTCAAAGACAGAGCCAAATCTTATGCATATCTGGAGAAGGAAACCCAAGGTAACTTGAAGTTGAATCTACAAAAGAACATTTTATCAAAAAACACTTAATCCTTAGTATCGCTCAGGACATGGAACTTTGTGAACAAAATAACACACACAAATGAAATTTCCTTCCTTCTAAGCTAACACTACATTTGCCCCCTTACTTACTGGCTCACAAATCCTGTAACTTTCAAAGAAGCTTCCCTCCAGCCACTTTTGACACTTCATTCTTCCTCTCACAGAGCAGGCTGCATCCTTTAAATGTAAGCCAACAGAAACAGCAAAGCCAACAAAAACATTAACTCTGCGCTGGAATGGAAAGCTCTGTCCATCCCAGTGTCTTAGCTCCCTGTTCAGCAACCATTCCTACCTCTCTGCCATAACCATTAGCACTTAAAATGTGCAGCTATGGCAGCTTCATTTTTCAAGCCTACCGGATAGTATCCACATGCCATCCTTAAAAATGGAACTAAGTGACAGCACACCATTCATTATCCTTCCACTTCCAAGGGCATTTTTAAACAAGTGAGACAATAACCAAATATAATAACTTGCTGAGGGGGTTTTCCCTCATCAATTGTGCTTGCTATCGATACAGAATATGAATAATACAATGTATAAATTATGTACATGCATTTACAGAGGAACATAAGGGAAATTCATATACAGAAAAGCAGTAAATTCGATAGCATTAATATTGATCCATTTCCACATTTTTGCATGAAATATTTAACAACACATAGAACACCACTGAAATGCTACAAATGTTATTTCATCTATTGTTTTTTGACTTTTTAGTTGCAAATTCTGTTAAGACTCAAGCAATTAATTTTAGAAGCATGAATAAATTTACGCAAAGAGCACAGTTCCCATTGTTTTCTTCATTCCAGAAAACTTATTACAAAAGCTATGTTCAACTGTAAGGAACAGAAAAGAAAAACTCTAACAACATGGAACTTAAGAAGTTCTTATCTTGTAGTATTATGTTTGGAAGAGGAAGGAGAAATTAATATTTTTTATTTTAAATGGCACATTGCTAAATATTTCTTCCCCAGGTTTAGTTAAGACCCTCCCGAGCAGCGATGCGTGAGGTGCTCTCCATGAGCAATGATGAGCACACAAGACAGAAGAAAGTGAACAGCTCCAGCCACGGATAATTCCCAAGGCCGTGTCCTTTCAGGTCATCAGCGTGAACTGGAAAGCCATACATACTGCAAGCTGTACGTTCAGCTAAATAACTTGTGAGTGCATATTTTCCAGCACAGAGGCGTTCAAACCCCTGGATTTAGACTTTAGCAGAGGGTCTCAGCAAACTGGCCAAGCACTGAATTTGCACAAGAACAGGCAGAATGAAAGAATGTGCAAAAAGCAGTTTATTCTCTCATGTAAATCAAACAAACCAATGGGTAAGAGGCCAGATTTGTCCAAAATACAGTTGAGCACTCCTTTAAGAATGCACCTGTTCAAGAGATTTTGTTCCTCAGACAATGCTCCAACTGCCCCAGCAGTGGCTTGGAGGGACTGTGAGCACCTGCGCCCACTGGGACTCTGCCAACTCCACTTCGACCATGATCAGATTCATATCTCAAACCCACCTCTCCCCCAGCTTCCTTGGTGTCTAACACAGTGCAAGCATTCAGAAGTTCTCTTTGGAGTGCTAGGTCACAATTCCAGGCAAAGGTATGATATAGACCCCATATATTCTCAAGAGCCAAGGTGAAATGGAAGGGAAGCCTCAACAAGCAGCTTGACTACGCATGGGAGGTGAGCAAGCTGTGGTCTCACGTGTTCAATCCAAAAGCTACAAACATCCCTGCTTCATGACATCCCCTGCACTGCCGCAGCCCAGAAGAGCACAGAACCTGAGTGCGCTTACATAAACTTATTGAGAGAGCACATCTTTCATAACCTCCCCGAGTCAACGAGCAGATGCAGGTAGATACAGACCATCGGTTTGACCATCTCCATTTGGCTCTGAGCTCTTCAAAATCCTATTTACTCAATCTAGCAAAGTTGAGATGGATACTTCAAAAACAGGGCTCCTCTAGAGCTCTCAGCCCTGGCAGCATTCCTGGTTGCAGACACATTGTGCCGGATTTACAGCGAGTAGTGCCACAAGCCTCAGGAATGTAATAGTTTATGTCTGTTAATGATCTAACTCAGTTTATTACACAGACGCTGACATTTTAAATTAAATTACTCTCTTAAAGAAGCATAAAAGAAACCCTGAAGAACCATAACTTTAAGTGAGACCAATAAATGTAATCCTTGTACCAAGCAGTAACAATGTCATTTGACTGTGTGTTCAGTCACTATCGTCATTTATTCTCCAAGTCAGGATTTCTGTTCAATCCTTGTGATTAGCTCAGTAGGTCAAAATTGGAAAATACCATGTTGCATTTGAAAAGCTGAATGCTGCTTCTGTCCTTGAGAGTTAAAGCAATGTTTAGATTTTCATACTTTCTAATCCAATATCCCCCTTTGCCTCTACTTGAATGATGCTGGAAAGGCAGGCTCTGTGCGTCACTGGTGGCAAGACTGATACACCCACCTGTATGTCGTTCTCAGCTTCCCGCTAATGTTTACTGGAGGATATTTTGATTTGTTCAGATAAATGCCCTGCAAAACACTCACCTCACCAGAACAGACACGATACTGTGGCAAGTGCTGACTTGGCACATCTTCATCAGTTACTCCCAAAGCCTGTGTTGTCTTAATTTTGGAGAACTACTCTGCTCGCTGCCTCTTCATTTGAACTGTATTTAATAATAACATACATTTTCACCCTCCATAGCACATTCTGCCCACGAGTGAAAATCAGGTCTCACACAACTCTTCTGCACGTCAGGATTCTAGAGAAATTAAAAGCTATGTCCTATCCTTACAAAGCTACGTGGTATACTGAGGAACTGATCAGAACAACTCATTCTCCTGCTTTAAACTTAATCCTAAGTATCACTTCTAAGAAACAAACTTTCTCCTGGCAGAGGTGGACAAGGAGCAGAAGGCCCTTGATAGCAATCCTGCTCAAGCTTTGAAGTGACCCGTGGAACTGCAAACAAGGCAAGAAATCCCTTCTTAAAGGGTTTGCTTGAACAGCTTCTGAGATCAGGCCATCCGATCGACCCTGCCATGGGTCTCCTCTCCACTTCCTCCTGGCTGGATTAAACCCCCTTTGCATTCTGGCATCTACGCTGTCACAAACCTCACTAGCTGAGCTCTGCAGTTCTTAAACTGCACAAAAACTTCCAACAGACCAGTCTGAGATCAATGAACAAGGGACTATTTCTATGCTCTGCTGAAGTCATAAAGGTTAGTGTCAAATTGTACCCTTAGCTGAGCATGAGGGACAGATGTGACAAAGCCTTCTCTCCCAAGGCAACCTGCTTTGCATCCAGCAGAACAGGAGAAACACGCCAGCACTGTTAGATATCTAGAAATCCACATCTGGGGTGACTATTCCAATCAACTTCAGTACACATAGTACTATGCATACAGCAGAGAGACTTCCTCTGTCAAAGAAGCATCTAGTAGCCCAGTGCTTACACCGATATTTAGAAGATTAAAACATATCTACAAATTATTTCTTACGTGAAATAGTCAATCAATGTATCTGAGAAACATGCAAGCTCCATTTTCCTTTTGAAAAGCTAATAAGCCCATCTCTCCCACTTTATGGATTACACTGTTTGTTCTCACTGCTCCAAATCACAAGGTAAGGTTTCAGTTAAATTTAGGCAGAGGCAGGATGCCAATGCCGCACTCCGTGTGCTGCCAAAGATGCTGTAAGCACAAACACCCACCTGTAAACAAGCACATGGTTTATATAAATATAGGTACACATACAAATTCACTTTAAAACCAGAGGCACCACCACACCTCAGCCTTCCAGTCTGCACAGAGATCCAACTCCTACACTGCTGGGAATTTTCAATACGTTCAAACTTGAAGCCAATCCTGGGCGTGCTTTGACCCCTGAATTTTTGGGCCTAAGACAGATCTGAACTTGCACAGAAAGGTTTTACAGATATCTCCTCAATCTCCAAATCAGACCTTATATTTGAAAGAACTGATTTAGCAATAGTAGCCAGCAAAAGAATTATGGCACTTAATGTAAAGATAAATTAAATGCCTTTGGAACAAAATTGGTTTATATTTGTTGTTTTTATAAAGGCATTTAAAAATACCAAAAATCAAGAGAGACCTAGCATAGCTAATAAAAAATCAGTCTGAGATATTGTAAAATTCATTAGGTCTTTGTCTCCACCTACTGTATGGAGGAATAATGCTCATAAGTCCTTGAAGGACACAGAGATACTGAATACCTTTCTTATTTATAAAAGACCAACATCAATTCCATACAGAACACAGTACTTAAACTGTTAAAATAACTGCTGTTAAAAACCTAACATTAAGAGACCATCACAAAAGCTTCTTTTACTTAGAGTAGAAGATATTTTCAGCCCATAATTACTGCAAAGTAGCTACTGTTTTGGTTTTATGGTAGATTCTTCCTTTATAATAAAAAGGTTCTGAAATAATATTTCACAATATTCACTTCATAATATTTACTTCATTTTTTTTAACGACCAACAATTATATTTCAAAAAAAAAAAACCCCGCAGGACTGCAGTCTAAACCTGCAATAGCCTGTGAGTGCTTTCAGGTGTAAAGGCAAAAGGAATTAAACAAAATACTCTTAATTAAAACTGTCAATCTGTCAAAAATCTGGACAAGATTACAAAGCAGGCTGATTTATGGCTGCCCTGTACTTTGCATTTCTTAATCTGACAAAGCAAAATGCAAGTTATGTTTCTTTCCTAAATATAGCCCTATTTTAGCACCTGTCTGACCAGTCTATTTCTCTCCTACCTGACACTAAATTTCTGTACAATCAGAAGCTAAAATAAAGCTTTTCATTGTTGTGGACTTAGGGAGATCGGTGCCACAGACTGCTTGAACAGAAACGAGAGGAGCCCCAGCACTCCATTAAAAACTTGATTGAAATGGTCAGGCTGCCAGCAGAAAACCAGGCAGCCCGCACAGCGAGGGGGCAGATGCACCCCAGGCAATTTGGTGGTTTTATTTATTCAGCCTACATGATGTTTCCAATCCTCAGGATGTGTCCAGGCAGTAGATTAAAAAGATGCCAGAAAATTGAACTTTGAAACACACCAGTATTGGTGAACAAGATCTTTCAGATGTACCCAATATGTTCCCATACCCAGGTATGGGAATCGTTTTGTTTTCACAACAAACTATCCTGCTTGCCTGTTGCAGACCTGGGAGGGCTTTCAGCTGCTTTCAAAACTGTTTGTGGGATTTAAATAACCAATTCCCTGCTAATTTACTATGAAAAAGAGGATATGGATACTGTGGCCATTTCAAATGTCAATACCTCTCTTCTCTATGTACAAAATTATATTGATTGTTCTTACTCCAACTCAAGAACGCGCAAAGAGGATAAAGGCTCTTACAGAGCAGATGGACCTAAAGATATCAAAGGCTTAAAAGAAGCATCTTCCATTCAGCTCTTCATAAACCTCAGGAAGGCTGGGAGAGCAACCGTCTATAGCTTTCACCTGCAATAAACAAGTAGTTTCATATAAGGGGTAGGAGATTTTATCCACACATCCAAGCTGCAACAAACACTGCAGTCAATATTACTTCATCGCTTCTTTTTTCACCTTCACTTAAGGAAGCCTGCAGGCACTCCTAGGTCCCTAGGTTCTGCAGCAATCAATGATGAGTCTTGCTGCAAGTGGTACATTAGGGACCCCTCACCTTCCCCTGTGGATGGAGGAGCCTGAAATGCCCTGCACACCCGTCCAGCCAGACTGGGCCAGCCCACGTCAGTGAGGAAGGGAGCAGGGGATCGTGTCACCAGGAAGGCCATATGCCTTGGCCAGATGTGCACACTCACAACCAACAACTGAATGCTTTCATGTATCCTGTCAGATTATTTTCCTGAAGGACAATGCTTTGCAGCGTTAAAGCAAACAGATTTAGTTCAGCAAATACTTTCTCTCCATTAGTTATTTACACAGACACAAATGTACATGCTAAAAATGGTTTTAAGCCATAACAGAAGCTCCGCATTGGGTAAAAAAAGATTTGGTAACAGGCAGGAAATGTATGGCCACAACAAGCAAGTAATCTTTGCATAATAACCCTATAGGACATGATGAGAAATGCCTAAACATACACTCTTCCGTGCTCACTATAAAGGGAACAATCCCTAACAAAAGTAAGCACTGTCAGACAAACTTGATCTTTGACCTTTGCTGGGCAGATGTGCTGTTGGTGCAGGCCAGATGCCAGGATGACAGAGCAGAATCCTTTGGTTTTACTTCCTCTGCTTCACTCGGCACTGTTTTTATAACCTGGATAATATTATCATTTACTGAACTCAACAAGTAAACCTGCAAGGGAATGGTTTAACAGGATTTCACCACGGGACTTATGTTCATCCCTTCACATTACACATAACATTATATTTTCCTACAGATTCACAAACATCCTGCAGCAATTGGCCACGATGACTACGGTGGCAGTACCTGCAAAGTCAGAGGGAATGAGCTCTAAGGGAACAACAATGACATATCTTCACCATAAAAGTCATTCCTCCTTAACCTTTTCATTTCCTAGTCAAGGCACACTTCACAGCAGGAATGTTCAGAAGGAGAAGACGAGGTTTAGAGAACAAGCAGGCATAAGCCACTCATATAAACTCAGACAAACGTGCGACTACCTATCCTCTTGTCAGTGCACACACGAGACCCACGGCAGTATCCATTAGCACTTTACCCACTCTCAACAGATCGCTGTGAGCCATCCTGAGCCAAGGGGGGTCACCTCTGCCCTGCAGGACAGAACACAAGAGTATGACTCAATGAGATTTAATTTAATGACAACATGAAATAAAAAGCATGTGGTTTGGGAATGGCTATATTTCTGGCTTTTACGATTTCTCGGGGCGACAAGTTCCATCAACTAATTCATGCAAATTAAAAGCACTTTTGAAAGTTCTATTTGATTATACTGAAAGGATGGGGGGAAAGGGATTCTTCTCCAGAGTTAAAACACTGCAGTCCTGGGACTAAGGAAGCTTTGGTAACTATAGCAATATTGTAATTATTATAAAATTTAATAGATATTTAATTTGGCAAATCACAGCCTGGCATTCTAGTCATCTTTTTCCAGGCTTTTCAATACATGAAGCTATTCATGTTTACTAGCTTTGGCATGTGAAGCACTTTCCCATGTAGCTTCCTTCAAAATATAACTGGGGTTGGAACTGGATGATCTTTAAGGTCCCTTCCAACCCAAATCATTCTACGATAATTTTCATATCAACTTTAACAAAGAAAATTTGCTAAGTGGTTTCTACTTCTGCCGTTATTGTCCTTAGCAACTTCTTTCTTTTCTTTAAATGAAGCGTTTACAAATGTTCATTTTTTTTAGAAGAACAGGCAATGTTCTGTGGTGACTAACTCAGGAGTTAAGAGTAGCGAAAATACTTTGTCTTCCAAATCCTGTTCAACATCCAAGTTATTTTAGAAGTATGTAGCTGTATGGATAAAAGATTAATGAATAATGCTGGCCCTCAGTGACGGTAGAATGTTATATCAGAAGGAGATCCACCTGCACACGGATTTCTGAAATTCACCGCTGAAGATAAGAGTGCTAAGCAAGAAAAAACATGCTATTCATTACTAGAGGATTCGATGAAGCACTTCGGTAGGAGAACAAGTTCCCATGCCTATGAATAAACTGCATTCCTCTGTTGTATACTGCAGGCTGTGAAAAGCTTGAAAACAGGCAACTATTTCACAGATCTAGAACTTTCTCATGATAATTATGATAATTAAAGATGACAAACTCTCCATTGAAAACCACATCTCTCAGATCTCAAGTGTGTAACGATTTAAAAATCCACAGTCAAAAATATCAGCAGTGAAAACATGAAGTCAGAAGGAATTTGGGGTATGTCACATTATCACAATTCTGGCCTGTCAGGGTGTGCCAACACTGTCACAATTCAAAGGACATTGTTCTACAGTACAAGTTTTCTAGCACAGTACAAGTTCTCGCTACCTTGCTTCTGAGTGGGACGCCAGAGATGAGAGGTCTGGAACATGTGCTGTGCCATGTCCTTGCATTCAGCATGGCCTCTATGGCCCACTTGTCCTTTAAGTTAAACCATATGCAGTCTTGCTCAACAGGAAAAAAAGTACCAAACAGTACCATTTAACGGTGGTGCCAATACCATATTTTGCCCAAGAATATCAGTGAGAGACTTTCTGTAAAATTAGACAATCACTACATGGTATCAGTTTTGTAAACAGGCAACACAAAGGATGAGAGAAAACGTAGAAAAAATCACAAAATAACAATCCATAAACAGTAGCATTAAAACACAGTCAACAGCAATGTTAATGAAAACAGAAATTAGTCAAATTAAATCATCCCTACAGCATTTGATAGCAAAGAACTCTGGTATACTTGTTATTTTACCAAAACAACAAGAAGATAGTTAAAACTGAGCTGTTGAAACAATTCAGCCCTAAATATCATCCTGGATCTAATGATAGAATCAAGATAAAATGAATACTAAATCCTCAATCATACTTTTTTTTTAAAGCAAAGAATCTATCTAGGTAGCCACAAGGACTCATCCCTAGATCACAGTCCCTGCAAAGAGATGCAGTGAGATCCCTTGGGTAGAATTTTGGAATAGCCAAGAGTAAAGAAACTTCTCTGTTATTATTAGAACATGGAGGATATTTGATAAGACATGGAGAAAACAGCTGCTGCCTACATCATTAAAATAGCACTGAACAGCCAAACAGAACCTGCATGGATTAATCATGGGAAGAAGTGCTAAAAATAAATATCCCTCTCAAATCAGCGTTGTGTCTAAGGTACCACAGCGAGTACAGCAGAAATGGACACAAGGCGCTGGAAACTAGAGAAGGGAAAGCTCTCAGCTCAGTTAGGTGAGGCTTCAATTAATCAGAGAGAAAGTAATCAAGTCAAACTCCAAGTATTCTCCATTGTAAAACTGAGCACAGTTATCACACTCCGTGTTCTCCCACATTTAACTCATTCCACCTCCTCCCACGCTCACTGTTGATGCAACCCTTGAATTGTTACACAAGGTGGATGCTGCCATAATGGTCAGAGAACGTACTTCTACTTTTCTTTAGCTCACATCCACTGCTGGGGCTTAGTACTGCAGGTAGACACAAAACCTAAATTTAACCACAGGCAGAATCAACCATGAGGTACAAAAAAAAAAAAAAAACACAAGAGAGGAAAATAATCCTATCAAAATGGAAAATGTAAGCAGAAAGAGAAACACAAACAATAGCCCTGAAGACAGTAAAAAACCCTATTGCCAAGTCTGGAGGACTGAATTGTGGTGGAAGCCAGCATTAAAGGTTCAGCAATAGCCGATACCAAGGTAAACTGAAAGGGAATAATTAAGTCGAGCTTGAAAGGATGTATAGCAAAAGAGATTGTTTCCCAAGTACCTGGAGTCTCAATTATGGAACAGTTAAGGCCATTAGCAGGACACTGAACTCAGCCCATTTGTTTACAGGCAGTCAGCATCACAAAGGTTGGGTGTTACCAGTTCCCCCAGTCCTGTAACACCCAACAGCCACATACGCTGGCATAATGTCCACACCTGCCAGATGGAACCTAATAACAGTAAATGACAGTAACATAACCTGTAGGAGACAAAGAGGCAGCTGATTTAAGGAGTCAACGCATCCTTTAATCAGTTACCCATTGGGAAGGGCTGGAGGGTGCCCTGTGCAGGCAGCAGAGCCAGGAAGGACTTCCCCTCACTGTCAGTGGTCGTGCAGGTTTTTGGCAGTCACTCCTTTGCACCACAGCCCTGCCTGCAGTTAATGGGTGAGATGATCAAACTCCCCACTCTTTGGTCTGAAAATTTGCATCCATACATAATTAGAAGCACCATCATTAAAGCCAGCTTTCAAAATTGCAGGTAGGAACCAGAAACACAAAGTATTCCTACAGGGCTCCAATGCACTTTATGGGCCATGTAAGAGAACCCATCCTTAAACGAAATCCCAGACACGTCTGAAGAGCAGTGTGCCCACTTCTCTTCTAAAAACCAAATTAAATCCAATCCACCTGCCAACATGAGTGCGGATGACAGAACTAAACTAGTTCTTATCCAGTAGGCAAGCAGTATGACTGAGAAACCTTTAGCTAAGTGGCGTTATCTGTAACGGCTGAGCAATCTTGCTGGAAAGACGACCTGCCAACAGTTGATACCAGCTGACAATCTATTCCAAACACTTAAAAGAAGCTGTTTCCATCACTAAACCCAATTATTATGGTTGTGTGCTTTGCAGCTTTTTTGTGTAGCTCCTTCAGCCAAGCCAGGAAGCCACGCTATGAACAGCTGGCACTCCCAGGACTAACAACTCCACCACAGTTTTATCCTCTAATACTCAAGCTTCTGATGCTGCGTTTGCAATACAGAACCACAGAGGGCAAGTTCCTTCCCCATGCCTACAGACTTGCCCACAAGTTTCACAAAAAGACTTTTGTTACAATGGGATTTACACTGGTGTCCTTGGAAGCAGCAGATGGGACAAAACAAGCGGAGCAGTCGTGTCTCTAACAGATCCTAAGAGAAGCTGAATTTTGTGGTTCTGTAAGAGCGAGAAACCACTCTCACAATCTGATATATGAATTAAATGCTGTACTTTATCGACAGGAAATATGAACACATTTCCTTTGATTATTTCCTCTGGCAAATCACTCCCTGTAGGTCTCAAGAGAAACAACAGATGCATCCAAAACAAGTTTTTGTTTCTTTGCTGGCCTGTCCAAAGAAAACGCAGAACTCTGTTTTATTTTAACACCTCACTATTGAGACAAAATTTCTCCCTCAGTGTGAAGCACTTTATGAACAGGCTGGTGTCATTGTCTCTACCTGTAAAATGGGGAGATGAGAAGAAAAGCAAAGGCATCTTCAGAGCTGCACCCAGGTCTCCCAAGTCCCCGCATTATGCCACTCACTGATCCTCCCCCAGTGTATAAACCTGCACATTCACCTGCAGCAGAGCCTTCTGTCCTTCAAATGGTAGCTCATTACGCAGGTAGAGGAGGAGCAATCATTAGAGATGTGTGCACATTTAACTGAGAAATCTTTGACACATGCAATCAATTTTCCAACTAATTCTGCACTGCCAATATGTTTCTTGCATGTGTAAAATATTTACGATCTTGGTCCTGCACTGGGGCTCTTCCCTCCAATACTTTGAGCAGGTTGAAGGGCTGACACTCTTGAGTTGAATTATTGGCTGATGTGTTACCTTGGGTTGTTTTTTCGCAATGTATTCTTGCCTAGAAGGACACGCTTGTGTCAACACAAAACAGACTCAATGCAAGATTCACAATGGAATTTGAAACACGCTGTGGTGCAGAAACATTGGAATCTGTGAGCTTGGTTTCAAATCCTTACCAGGAGAGGCCTTCCGAGGAGCCTGCATCTGGTTTTCTAATCCCACTCAACTTCGAGACTATTCAGATCAAACTTAATGTGAAGTCCCTTCCCTAACAAGCAGGGCCAAGAGGAATCAAATTACATTTGCCAGCATATCCTCTGAAAACCCGACACATCCCTGCTGAAAAATCCTCCTGCTGCTTTTTTCCCAGAGCCGGTGTCAGTTTTAATCTTAACGGGAAACTGAAAACAGATCTCTTAAGTTGACAATTATTTAAATACAAACAGCTTGGCAAGGCAGCCATTGGAGACAATTTCTCCTCAAATAAGGAGACAGTCAGGATAGATAAGGGCTGATTGCAATTAAAGGTACAGGCTGAAAAACAAACCTGATTTACCGAATGTATAGAAAAGGGCTTGAAGACTTCACTATCGCTGGAATTTTGGAACCATACCATCCTAACTTATGTGATAAAGACTTTTTGGTTTAAAACAATTCTTTAAAAGCAGGTTTGCTTCCATGGAATTCTGATGGTTTCATCTATATTAAATGTGGTGGGACACCTCCCACAAGCACAGTTAAAAAAGTATATTAAGCCCAAAGTCAAGCAATGCTCTTGTCTCAGCCACGGGAGAAATTTTTCGATCCAGTAAGTGTGTCTTCAGAGTGAAATAAAAAAAATGAGAAACTAATCAGGGCCATTCATCAGTCTCACCGGGGAACAGCAGGACTGCGCAGAGCAGCTCGAAATCGCTCTGTCTGTCAGGAATCCAGCAGGGAACAGCTGAGCAGCAGTGCCGGAGGAACCCAAGCAGAGCAGGGCAGGCAGCGTTTGCTGCCCTCTGCAGGGTCGCGCTCAGCATCACCAGCTGCAGCTGAGAAACGGGGGAATGAACAGGCTCACAAACGCTCTGCTCTTTCAGAGGGACCACTACAATTCACTGGCGTATTGCTGCTTCAGCATAAAGACAAACCCAAACCAACTCATTCTGTACTTTCATTTTGTTGAACACCAGTTTTAAAGACAGTACACAAACTGAAACGTAATCACACAGAGAAGGAAGGAAGACGGGTTTTTAAAGCTATCAGAACCAAGTTACACAGCCACACAGGGATCAGTGTGTCAAAACTGGCAAAGCCTGGCAAACAAGCTGAAGTTTAGTAATTAAATACTTCCTCTCAAAAAACTCTACATCAACAACACAAATTTATAAAATACAAACAAAGAGAACTCAAGAAACATATGGACTTCTTACAGCAAGAACCCACACTCTTGTTTCCAGAGGTCAAACAGTCAATTCATAAACAGCTCAGAAACAGTCTAAGCACAACTCCGGAGAGGGTGCAGCACTTCTGGCCTTACACAGAACTCTGGGAGCAAACCAAAGGACTTGACCAGACTCAGACAGTGAAGAACACAATCCAACTCAGATGCCAAACTTAGTTCTGACCAGCTCAACCTCATTCATCTGCATCATCAAACTGGCCAGTCTCAGTCTTTCTATACGGAGGCTGAAAAGCAATGCGAGGCGCGTGGTGACAGCCAGGGAAGTAAAATGAATCCTCTTGCCATGAGTACGAAGCCATAAAATTACTTTCCTGAAAGCTTCCACAGTGGAAATCGCCAGCATCTAAAGAAGATCAAAGAAAACATTTAAACCACGGGAGATACTTCAGAAACAAGGGGTACAGAGGAACAGATTATTTTGCAGATCTACAGCATTTTCCAGTCAAGTCTTTCAATTCAATCTGCCAGCACTCATGGATCAGACCAACCAACAAAGCAAGGAGAATGCTGAATTTGGCAATGTCTTCATTTTAAGGGAAGTGCTTGCCACAGAGACAAAGCAGTTTTCCAAAAGCTCAAACAGTTTTCCGTACGTGGATTCAGAGCATCGAACACCAGCTCTCACCATGCATAGTTCTTCTACTGTTTCTCCAGACATAAAAGGCTCACAAAAACATTACTTTCATTTTCCTGCTGTCTCCATAACCACATCCCAATTAGAAGCTCTGCAAACCCTTTAAGAACTGGGTCACTGGACAGAATAGGGGGCCCTGTAGAAGTGAGCTCTTAACAGCATTCCCACTAGGCTAGAATTAAACCTAATAAACCAGTTATTTAACAAACCTAGCATAAAAATAGGGCAAGGTCCTTTGGCAGAAGGAGATTTCTCACCAGCAGACATTGAAAGGACAGAGCAAATGCAAAGCTCAGAGCACAGGGCAGCAGAGAGCCCAGCCACGTGTCTGCTTTCCAGTAACGCTGCCAAACCAGCCACCAAAGCAAGCATTTCCAAGAAGATTTTTAAAAGCCATAAAATGACCAACCAAGCACGGGTTTTATTTGTAGCAGTTAACAACTCGGGCACTTGCACTCTGTATCCTTCACAAGTACCTGACTCCCATAATCACAACTCTTTTCAACTGAGTTTGTGAGGATTTGAAGAGCATAAGCTACTGGGAGAGATAAGTTTGTTAAATAAGAGCAAATAAGAGATCTTGTAGCAGTTCCACACGAAAAATAATTTCAAAACATTCCATAAATTTGAATGGATGAGATATTAAAAAGGAAAGCCCACAATGGTAGAGGGGGAAACATCTGAAAAGGAAACACTTTTTCTCAGATTACCCAGTGTGAAAAAACACTACTGTATTTCCATTTAAAATCATAATTATTTTTACAGGAAGGCTGCAGAAACCTTCCCACTTCCTTCTGTTATTAAACAATGGAGCTTGAATACAACAGCCATTTATGGAATTGAAATAAACAGAGATTTGATATTTCCTAAGCAAAGAAAGGAGCGCTTGTAATAATTACAAAAGATACGCATTAACGAGAAGAAAATGTAAATGGTACCATTCTGCATCAGCAAAGGCACAGCAGGTCATCACTGCTGGCTAAACTCCATCCCCTTGTTCTAGTCTAACACACAGCCTGGCAGATAGAAAACTGAGATTCAGTTCGACACACGAATCACCGTAAAACAACTCACAAACTGGAGGATTGATACAACTTTGAAGATGTGGATGAAACTGTTTTTACCCATTGCCACCTATCCACGTGCAACCACTGAGGAGAATCAAGCTGCAAGAAAACCAAACAAATAAAAAACAAAAAAAACCAGACTACCATAAAAAAAGTAATACAGCAAAAGCAACAACAACCCATACTCGAAGACTGAGCCCTTGTACTGCTTCCCTCCAGGGAACTCCATGCTCTCAAGGGACATGACGGTGTGCAGTCTGGATGAAACTTCTCGGAGGAAAGAAAGAATTCCTTTTACACAACAAATCTACATTCTTGCACTCCATGTCCCTCTCTCTTCTGCTTCAGAATAACAAAGACACACTGCCAAGACCTAGCTTCTCCAGAGAAACTCAATACACACATACAATTCTTCTTACCATTCCACTCCTTAAGAATTCAAGTGCTCAAGCAAGAGTTTCGTGTGAACTTCACAAAACTGCCTTGAAATCCTGTATTTGACAATGGAATTACACATAACAAATCCATGAGGTCAACAGCAACAACAAAAATTGCTTCCCAAACCAGAACATGAAGTTAGTGAAAACCGTTCTCCTGCAAAGCACCTACCTCCAGTCACATACTGGCCAAAACTCAAATGACGCACAAGTAAATCTGTACTTACCGTAACAACTACGTTCAAACTCCTCCAATTCTTTATCCCAGTCCTCCACCTCAAACGCAGAAGCAGTTTGTGGCTCTGGAGAAGCTACAGCCTCAGACGTACTGGAGACATCACCACCCACGTCTTGCAGATCAGGATGTATATAAACGTAGTCAACAGGAGAGTCGCTGACATCATCGCCATTGTGAGAGACAGCAGAGAATTCACTTTCTTCAGACTTCCTATCAAGAGTGTTTGGAATATTCTTCAGCAAACATTCTAAAGCAACAGAAAGAACCAACAGACAGACTTAGGAATTGAAAAGGAACTGAACTTTTAGCATGCAATAATTCAGCCAGGTACACAAATGCACTTTGTGACTACTAATCTAATTATAATACGTGCAATTCCTTACATCTGTAATACCACTACAGTGCTGCTTCAGGCATCAGACGCTGGGGAACACTGGATATAGGCTTGCATCACAACATCAGCCCAAGGCAGGATATTCCACAGACTCTTGTCGGAAAATAATTCTTTAAACTACAAAAAGACCCAACAATCTTGTGTCACCACATTCACCTGTAGGTATTTTTAAAAACAGGTATATTGAAAACCCACAGCTCTCCTTCACAAAAAGAAACATTATT
This sequence comes from Phaenicophaeus curvirostris, assembly GCF_032191515.1. Lineage (NCBI taxonomy): Eukaryota > Metazoa > Chordata > Aves > Cuculiformes > Cuculidae > Phaenicophaeus > Phaenicophaeus curvirostris. Next base: position 12,106,777 of record NC_091410.1, on the reverse strand, counting down.
TCTTTGCAGTGTTGATTAATTACTCTTGCACACAGGGGTATCTACAGGGAAACAACTCAAGGCAGTAACTAAAAGGAATTTCCCATGAATCAGAGAAATTTAAGTTTTTTAATTTCAAATAAAGTTTAAGTTCTGTTACTCACCAGCTGCGTTGTTTTGCCCCAGTAAGTCAGGCTCACCTTTTCTGGGTTTCCAGGCCACAGTTTCTCTCTCATTTGGAAGCCTCTCCTCCTCAAAGCTTGCGGACTCAACAACAGCAGCCATCACCTACAAAACATTGTAAAGGGAACAGTAGCACCTTTCATCGATTCCTCCAGTGAGACTCATGCCAATTCTACCAGATTTGAGTGTTTCTGAGCCCTTGAACACAAACCATTTATTTGTTTGCTTCCAACCAGGGAGGCTTTCCCTTCAGAAAGGGAATATACCAAGGGTTGATGGCTCCAGCAGCTGCTCCAGGTGGCAACCGACACAGCACTGCCCATCCCCTTCCTCATTTGTGATCGTATTCCTGCTGCCTCCCTGAGCTTTGGGAACGGGTTCCTACACTGTCCCGGAACGGGGCGCAGCACAGGCTCGTTTGGGAACGGGAGAAGACTGGAAGCTGCAGAGGTCAGGAACACAGCAGGAGGGGAAGAAACACAAGCACCAGGACTATGAACCCACTGCTGAGAAGCCAGGGATAGGAGAGAGCCAGAGCTGAGGAGCTGGAGAGAACCATAGAACGGTTTGGGCTGGAAGGGACCTCGAAGCCCCTCCAGCTCCAACCCCGCCACAGGCAGGGCCACCTCCCACTGGGCCAGGGGCTCCAACCCCCACCCAACCTGCCCTGAACACCCCCAGGGACGGCATCCAGCTACAGGCAACCTGTGTCCGTGCCTCTCCACCCTCAGCACGCAGAATTTCTTCCCAATGTCTAATCTAAATCTTCCCCTTCCCAACTTAAAGCCATTCCCCCTCACCCCATCACTCCACGCCTTTAGGAAAACTCCCTCCCTCCCTTACCAGGAGCCCCTTTCAGTGCTGGGAGCTGCTCTGAGGTCTCCTTACACACACCTGGTCCCGAGGAGGAACGGAAGGAAGGGAGGGAAGGAGGGAGGGTTGTCCCTAAAGGAAGAGCTACCGAGGAGGGGGGGGGGGGGTCGATCCCTGAAGAGGGATGAGCTGCTCCCCTTCCCCTCACGCCCTCACGCCCCCCCCCACAGCCCAGCCGGGCGCGCGCCGGCACCGCCCCGCCCCGAGTCACGTGCTCGGCCACCGCGTCACGTGCTCGGGCCCCGCCCCGCCTCACGCTACGTCACGTCACGTGCCCGGAGCCCGCGCGCGCCCCGGCGCGAGGCCCCTGGCGGCGCTTCCCGCGCGTTCGGGCCCGGGGCGCGTTAGGAGGAACGGAGGGAAAAGGCGGAGAAATTCGAGCAGCGGAGGAAGAGAAGGGTCTGGGGACACCTTAGGGCAGCTTCCGGCACTGAGAGGGGCCCCAGGAAAGCTGGGGAAGGGCTCTGGATCAGGGAGCACTGGGATAGGGCAACAGGGAAGGGGTTTGAGCTGAAGGAGGGAAGATTGAGATGAGATCTCGGGAAGAAACGTTCTCCTGTGAGGGTGGGGAGGGCCTGGCTGCCCAGAGCAGTGGCGACCCCGCCCCTGGGGGTGTTGAGGGGCAGGTTGGAGGGGACTCTGAGCCCCCTCATCCAGCGGGAGGTGTCCCTTCCAACCCAAACCTTTCTATTCTGATAACAAATAAAATATCAGAGCTCCTCCAGGCTCTCGGCACCTGAATTTTGCCAAAAGATGACAATACTCTCGAGGTCTCGTGGTAGAAATGTGCTGGCAGAGTGAAAGAATCATAGAATCATAGAATAACCAGGTTGGGAGAGACCCACCAGATCATCGAGTCCAACCGTTCCCATCAATCACTAACCCATGTCCCTTAGCACCTCATCCACCCATGCCTTAAACCCCTCCAGGGAAGGGGACTCAACCCCCTCCCTGGGCAGCCTCTGCCAGTGCCCAATGACCCTTTCTGTGAAGAATTTTTTCCTCATGTCCAGCCTGAACCTCCCCTGGCGGAGCTTGAGGCCATTCCCTCTCGTCCTGTCCCCTGTCCCTTGGGAGAAGAGCCCAGCTCCCTCCTCTCCACAACCTTTCAGGTAGTTGTAGAGAGCAATGAGGTCTCCCCTCAGCCTCCTCTTCTCCAGGCTAAACACCCCCAGCTCTCTCAGCCGTTCCTCATAAGGCCTGTTCTCCAGCCCCTTCACCAGCTTTGTTGCTCTTCTCTGGACTCGCTCCAGAGCCTCAACATCCTTCTTGTGGTGAGGGGCCCAGAACGGAACACAGGATTCGAGGAGCGGTCTCCTTGAAGAAGAGATAGGAGGCACCAGAACTGATCCCGATGCACGTTTCATGAACAAGCAGGAGTACTCTTAGGAAATTCATAGAACTCAAAAGGTGATCTGCAGGTGGTGAAACCAGCAGCAAAGTTCCATAAGGAACCAGAAGAGGTGAAGAAAAAGGGCTCACTTTCTGAAATGGTGGAGTACTCAGCTTTGCTGAACTTATTAGAAAAAAAAAAAACAGAAAAAAAAACCCAAGAAAAATACCCTAACCCTGTACTTCGCACTTAAAAGCTTTTTCCTCTTCAGCTGAAGAAGCAAGATGAGTGATTCAGGGCAGGGAATAAATAAAGGGCAGACAGGGCAGAAGAGAAGCGATTACTGTCAGGAAGGCACAATGCCAGACACCAGCCAGCCAAGAAGTAGCAGGAGGTGGAAGATGGCTTTGCTAAAAGCTTGGGAAGACAAAGCAGGGCATACTTCAGCTGTCACAGAAGCAGCAATCAACAGACTCTTGCTCTAAACTTTATTTCCAGGTAGTCAACTTATTGGAATTTGTGGCAGAAAGGAGCTGCAGTTTCTACTTGTGTGCGTAAGATATTTCTCTGTATTGTCGTTATGTCACCATTCAGTCACTGGGAAATCAAACAAAGGAACTATTGCTGCGTGTTGCTAAACTTTCCTAGGCATCCTCTGTTGGTCCGAGGACAGCGTTTGTGCAGATTCAACAGGACTGAGATGGGAAAATGTGGCTCCACAAAACAGCCCAGGACAGCACCATCTCAAAAACCCGTCACCCATTTTTCAGGCACTGGGGACAGAAAGCTGAAATATAGATCAGAACTTTCTACTGTCACATCAGGGGCATCTGTAACAGATCTCAGCTCACACCTGCATTTCAGAGTCACTCAGAATCACAGCTTGAGACGCACCAAGGAAAGGGAGTTGCAGAGGTTGGTTTTGGCTTTGAAAAAAAGTATTAGAGATGATTTCAAGGCCAGGAAACAATAAATAAGTACTACCATTTTACAGATTGTTTCTCCAGTGTTTCATTTTTCGTTATTCAACTCAGTAAGATATAAAGATCTCTCACAGGTATACTCTCCAGGGTTTTTTTGCATTCACGTGCTACAATATTAGCTTTCCAGAGTGTAAAAGCTGATGCATTCTGACTATTCCATCCCAATGTTTAAGCAGGAGGAAGGTTTGCTCACCCTCAGAGATGCCTTTGCTTTCTCCTCTGACTGCGACTTGAATTTGCCCCTGACAGAACAAGGACTGCAATAGGAAGGATGGTTTTTTTGCACATTTGCAAGGATGTAAACAAGGTACACATTAAGGCGGTCCAGGCACACTTTTACTTTTGTACAAAGAGGTTAAAAAAATACCCACATTGGTGTTTTATAACTATTTAAAGTTTCTCATAAATGTCCAGTTTGTAATAAAGTATATTTGGAAATGAAGTCTTCCACCAACTCTCCCTGCAACATCTTCATAGCTCGCCAGTGAATGCTCCCACAGTTTTCTGGTTTGCCCTGGGGATGACTTAGCTCCTCTTTGATATATTCCAGCCAGAGATCTTTAAAAGAAAAAGAGAACCTCTGCTTAGGCTTTGATGGGGTATTACTTAACAAACATACCAAACCTAACCTAGAAACTCTCTTTTTTTGTCTACGATCTTAATGCAATGAGGTTTACTTTGCGCAACTACAACCCTCTGCCCCTTGAGGACCAAAATCCTGGGTTCCGTTCCCAGCTGAACGGTGATGTCTTAAGAAATAATGCAGCAATAATTGAGCTGTTTACTTTCTTAAAAGGAAGACTGTACAAGTGTTGATTGTACAAACATAGCTCCACACTCCAAGTTAAAGGTGATATGCATTTCTTACAGCAAACATGTCAAAATCTGATTTGTTAGGGGTTCTGCCGGAGCCATCCCACTATGGACAACAACCCTGGACTGGAAGGGAAGGGTCACTGCTGAGTGTCATGCACTTAACAGTACAAAAGTAAGCTCCATTCTGCATGGCAGCAATCACAAGGGCAGAACAAACACCAGCCTTTTGAAATGGATGGAAATAAAAGGGGCAACGCTGAATGAATAAATAAATAAAATCTCCTTACCCGAACCTGTTGAACCAAACTCTCTCAAGGCACGTTCATAGTATTCTCTCAGATGAAGCATTTTGCTGGATTCCTAACAAAGGAAGGTATTAAAAGGCCATTTATTTTGTACAGAAGTGAATCTGCAGCTTGATTAGATTCTTACAAAGAAAAAGTGTCACGGTAATTACACGCGCACGCGCACACAGCTAAAGATTAGTTACCATGGAACTTAACCGGTTTTGTACTACATGCTATGAATCAACTTCAGAAGACAAACATGAACTGACCACAAACTTAACACTGCTGCTCATAAGCTCTGTTTCCTATTTAAATCTAAAGTAAGAAGGTATTTTACAAATACAAGGCACTAATTGGGTATACAACAACTTACTTGCTCCTTTTCTATTTGGATCATCTTCCTAAAGAAGTCAACTGAAAGCGGACGATTTTCACGCAGGCTGAAATAAAAACATAAGTAACTTTAGACTTCAGCTGTTTAACATATGCCCCAGAACAATCAAGTTTGAATGTGTCATTTGTTACCTGGTAAAGACTCTTTTAACTTTCTTATAACCCCCATTTCTGTAAGTCCAGTCAAGATACTTTTCTTTCATAGTCACTGATTCTACAGGAGTTGTGGCACGGAAGGATCTCTGCAAGTTTAAAAGGAAAAAAAAAAAAAAGACAAAAAACAAACCAACCACATGAGCTTCAATGAAGAGGCAACAAGGGAGAAGAATCTAACCTGATCCAGTGGAAGGTGTCCCTGCTTACTGCAGGGGGATTGGACTAGATGAGTTTCAAAGGCCCCTTCCAACCCAAACCATTTTATGATTCTGTGAAATAAATTTACAGTGAGATTGAATTCCTAGTTTTATTTTTGAGTTTTCTGTAATCAGGTTGATATTTTCACACAGATTGGAAAATTCTCTTTTCTATGTTCAGATATCTGAAAAAACAGCAAAAATTCTAGACCACAAAATAAGAGCCCATCACTGGTTGCGCTTACAAAGATCTAAACGTTTCAGAAGCATGGGGACACTCATGCTCATGAGTTTGTGCACAACACCCTTTTGGTAACACACTTGAAATTCTTTCAGATCAACACATCCTGAAGGAACCGCAATATAAAGCATTTGTTACATGGTCCATCCACACACACTGGTCCAGTTTATTTACGTGCTGTCATAAAAAGTAGGTTTTCTATTAGCAGAGTACCTGGTAGAGAGCATCTGTGTCTTCCTTGCTGTTTGTGCCTTCGCTCCATTCCACCCACAGGATCCATAATGGTAAAGTGCCCTACAAGGTAAGCCGATAAATTAAATAATTGAAATATAGTGACCCTGATTTACCAAGTTTTGTATTACAGCTGCTGTAAAAACTGCCTTGCAGATAGAGCTCATAGAAAGAAAACTTTGGACTGCACATTGAAACCCTTCCTTGTTTCCTTTGTCACTTTCAGGACAAATGCTACTTAGCTGGACAGCTGCAAGAATGTTGCTGGGGATGAGAGACAAGTTCTTCAGCGTCACCGAACACTGCAGTACAAAGGTAACCTCCAAGAACAACAAGGAGGGAAGAAATAATCACCTCGTTTCCTCTCCTCACTCCTTGTGCTCAGAGTTTGAAATGGAACAGTTAAGAGAGTACACAGCTAATTCAGGCCTTGAAATACCACACACACAAACAAGAGTGATGGAAAGGAAACACATTTTGAAAGTAAGAAACAATGAATACCAGCTGAATGCTGGGAGAGTATGCAAAACATCACCTGCGAGCATTCAAAACTGAGAATATGAGATGAATTTGTAATTTCCTAATGCACCTGAATGAAATATGAAATGTCAAGTTCTTATTTTTCACCTTAGAAATGGTTAAGGACTTTGAATGCCTTGTAAAGGAAAAAAAACTCAAATACAGATGAGAGGTTTCCTGCCCAAGACATTCAAGTCCATAAAACCAGCACAGACCTTAGAGTTCACGTGTTTAATGGCTTCTTCAAAACACTGGGTGACATGGTCACTCTTCAGCTGGATCAGCAGCTGCAGCCTCATCTGCCACGTTTCCACGGACTGGGTGAAGCGCTTCGTCGCAGCCTCTGCCACCTCTGTAGCCTTCTCGGAGAGGTTGCACTCCAGTAACAGCTGAAGCTAAAACCAAGCAGATAAAGCCGATCACCACAAGAGATTCACAGTACCTTGTTAAAAAGGCCCTGATCAAAATATTGCCAATCTTTCTACCTACTCAGAATGGCAACGACAGGCACACAAGCAACGCACAAGTCTCACTATCTATTTTTGTGTCAATTCTTACCCACTGCTTATAGAAAGCTTCAAGCAGCAAATTGGACTCAAAGGCTTTGTTGAACACGCTCAGCATCCTCTCCAGCCTCTAAAAACAAGACAGAAGACAAAGTGAACTAAATAAGCATTATTCCTGCATATACCAGATCCCAGCATCACAAGAAGCCCAGCGGACTAGTGTACCATGTCACTGAGATTTAATAACAGTTATGTATCTAATGCTTTAAGTACGTATCTAATGCTTCAAGATAAAGAGGAAATCTGAGCATCTGAATTACATTTCTTCCTTAAGAGACTAAAGAACAGCATAGCAATGGTGTTTCTTACTGTATTAAAAGGCAACCAAACTGCACAGAATGATTAGTTAATTCATCGAGTCATAGCCAGGCACAGATGCACGATTAAGGTGCTCACACGCCAGCATCAAACTTCACTCAGACTTATTTACAAGAGATATTTTAGTTCATCCTTTGCTTTGAACAAGCCCAGGTTTGCAGGACAGTCAGTGAACATTAACAAGTTTGCACTCTTAATTTCCATCCACAGAGGTCACTGCACTTCATTTACAAGGATGGATTTTGTGCTAATTATTTGTGTTTAGGCAGGCCCCATGTAAGCCTGACAGTAGAACTGATCCCCTCCAATGGGGACTAAATGATTTTTAGTAACGGCTACAGGCAAGTATGTTTGATAAAATGTTCAAATATATTTTTCTGATTGATTATTTAAGTCAGTAAAAATAAGGATGATTTGTTTCTATGGTTTCCTAATGAGCTTTTACCTTTTGCTTTAATTCTTCGCTGTTGGTTTTCCTGTTGCATCTCTCTAAGCAAAAAGTGATGTAGCATTTCCACATGTCCTCTAGAATCAAAGGCATAATATCATGCTTAGAGATAATCACAGGAGTAAGCACAAATATTAAGTCTTTTAGGAACAAAGTATCCAAGCACCAAGTGTTAATGCTAACTTTGTTTTTAAAAGTTGCCACTGGCAACTCAAAACCATTGCTTACAGCTAACCAGCAATAAATTTGAGTTCTACAGGTTTCCTTTATTTAGGAAATTTTCTCTATTTACAACTCCCAAGCCTCTCTTTATCTGTGGGCTTCCATCCTCCTCATTGGCTATATCACATTAATAAAAGCAAACAAGCATCAAGAAGCACTTCCACTTAAGCAGCTTCTTCAAGAGTATAAATGCATTGGAAAATAAGCCAAACAACCTATAAAATAAACCCCCCAAAGGAAGCATCTAAAACTTCTCACAGCCCACCAACACCTACTTCTAAACCTTCACAGCATACAGAATGCAGTAGTACCAGGAAAAAATGATGTTTAAATGCAGGTAGGACTTTTCACCTGTTGGAACTGCTTTCACAGCTTCTTCAAAGACTGCACAGCACCGTTCCTCTCTTTGGGTCATTTCAGATACCTTCATCTGCTTTGTGGTGTGTGCTGTGGACTGCGGGGACCCCAGCTCCAGCTCACGACGGGCCATGTAGTCCCAGGTAAGAGGATCATCCGCGTACTGGGCCTGCAAACTAAACACAGCGTGTCTGTACAACCACCATTCTTCAGCCTTTAGAAGGGTTGTTGATACAGAAGTGCACTGAATTTTTAAGTAACCAAATGCCAGAGGAAATACATTTTACCTTTCCACAAGTGAAAGACAAAATATTAGCCTATTTTGGGTTTTTTATTCGATATGGATATTCTCCAGTAATAGCATGAACTAGCTAGGAAGCTTTTGAGAGAGATCTTGCTTTCGAGAGGAACAACTGGAGAAACTAGAGATGCAAAAGAACCACATATACACTAGGAAAATCTACAGTTCCTGCAGTAAATTTACAGAAACTAAGTATAGTAAGTACTCAGCAACAACTGTATTTTATCCGATATTTTCTTAGCAGCTTCTCAAAGCTAGAGAAGGATACTTGCACCTAAAGAGCATGCCTGCCTCATGTTTTGTTTTTCTTAAATTATTTCCCATAGGCCTTAACATTCTGTCTCCCTAGAGGAACAGCCTGTAGTTGTTAACCTGTGAACCCACTATAAATTAGAAAATGTGTTTCTTAAAAGACAAAACAAAATAAAAAGAAGAACACCACAAAGCCACACCTCACCTTTCAAGAATTTCTTTTTGCAAATCTTGGGTAAAATCAAAGAGCTTTGCAATAGAAAGCACAGCCAGATGGAATGGAACACCTGTATTTCAAGAGGAGGAAAAAAAAAGACCAAGTGGAATATTACAACCATTGAACACTTTGCATTTCTCCATCTTTGCAAGCTTTTGTCAAGACAGAGGTAACATAAGTGCCTAGATAGATAGTTTTCTTTCCTATACACCTCAGTGTTCCACCCACAGGATAAGCCAAGTTAGGATGTTGACTGTGACTATAATCTTCATGACTTCACATTACCCAGTTACAGGAAAAAGGCGACAAGAAGCAGGACATCCCAGACTCCAAAGCAATAAACTAGCCCTGTCCAGACAGGCTCACAGGTCCTTCCAGCTTGGTTCCACTCAGAAATTTAATTAGTACCTCCTCTACTCCTTCATTTGACTCTGCCACGAAACACAGAAGGCTCCGCACTTGGGACAGACCTTGCCAAAGCAGCACACAGTGCACATCAATTACTTACATCCATCCATCTTGCATCTCCATAACTTATCTGTGAGAATGCTAAGTGACAACTTGACAGAAGTAATTCACCGCGAATGCCCATCAGCCATTACTTGCTTACAAACCATTTGTACATCTATTTATTCCAGTATTTCTCCAGAAATTTAAATTAAGCCAAGTCTTTCTGTCATTTCCTCTAATGCTCTTTTCCCCTCTGAGCTTGTCTGTATTGCCTACTGGAGAGTGAACTAAAGGTGACATTTTCCTATGGCGTGAGTACAAGAAAATGTCAAATCACCTTTAATTTTCTGAGCAGCATCCCTGTAGATTATGCGAGCCATTTCCCCACTGAGAATCTCTTCAGAATAACTGAATTCCCCCTGCAATATCAAGCAAAACATCACTGAAAAAACTCTGTTCCTTTCTCAGCTGCCAATTTCGCAAACATGGAGAAAAATATCAGAAGATATTCATGCTTTTCTTCACCTAAATCTATCTTTATCTAATTTGCAGAGGACAACTATAAAGAAATAAGAGACAGTAAGTTTAATGATTAACTTTCAAACTGGGGGCATCAGCCAACACTTGAAAAGCTCAACACAAGCATGTGACATGAACAAAAACCTTCTCTGAGCTGTTCTCAAACAAGCCATTAATACAGATCCCCTGAAACTATGCATTCAAACGCGTGATGCGCAAGCAGACAGTACCTCTCGAGTAACTTTAGCTGACCTACCAGGTCCATCTTTGCTTGTTCGAATGCTTTCTTTTCCTTCCTCTGTTTTTCAGCATGCATCAGCTCCATCCTGAAATACTGCAAGAAAGAATAAAATGAAATATTGCAGGGTGGGGTTAAATCATAAAACATCTAAGTTGGCGAACACAGTAACGCAAGTGCTACCTGATGAGCTACAAGTCAGGACTCGGCCAACATCCCCCATATGTCTGAGAGCCTTGGGTTTTAAAGGTTTGTGCATATAGCTATCCACTCTATGTATTTACTCAGAAACTTCCCATGTGGGAAACTGGTGGAAAATGACAACTCTCCAGTCACTCTTTAAATCTTAACTTGCCCTCAAAGAAAACCACGTCCCCTCATGAAGGCCAGGGATGCCAGATCTCATCCAGAGAACTATGTCCTAGCAGGGCTTTAGATGGGAATTCTGACACATTTATCTACAAACAGCATAAAACCCTCCCTGCGCATACATCGATACGGGATTTGCTAAACAACTGAAAAATGCTACCAGCACAAAGTAGGGTTTTATTTTTAATTAATATCTTTTTGATAGCATTTCCCCACTGATAGGGGAGTTTGTCCAGTTTTCTCAGGCTGCTCTGATTTGCTCCAACTGATCAAACAACTGAGCGTAGAAGAAAACTAGGAACTCACTTCTTGATAAAGTTTCGGGCACTCTGGATGGAAGCGCAAAGCACGAAGGAACAAGCGCCTAGCGCTTTCTGATGAGAGTTGCGTCTCCATTTCCCATTTTGCTGCCATAATCCACAGTTCTGCAACAGATGATACAAATAAATTCACTTTAAGGCAAAGCAAGTGACTGGTCATCAGAACCCATTCTGAAGCTACTCTCCCAGATGCACAGACTGTTTTTATTCAATGTATCCACCTCTACATAATCCGTGAGCTCCCATATAAAATCAAGTTAAAGGACTAAAAGCTAAGCAGATCCACAAGTTTAATCTGAGGTACAGCTACAGAACTGATAATGTACAATGATGTCTTCGAAAGCCAAAAAGCAACCATGAGTATTCAACATCTACCTCTGAAACACTGCAGCTCCCAGTCTAACTGGGAAGCAGTTGTTCAGACTATGGGGACTCCAACTACTACCTTTTGACTGCACTGCACAACCTGTCAGAGCAACAAGGTTGCAACGAGGCAAAGAAAAGAGAATAGGAACCTCTACCCCAACAGCTTCAACTGAGATCTTTAAGAACTTAAACCAACACTATAAAATCTAACTCAGTCATTTACGCAGCACTCGCTGTTGATTTATTTACCTGGTTTATTTGGATGAATGGCCAACATGGAAGAAAACACCTTACTAAGCTGATGCTTTGAATTCTGTAAAAGAAGTAGTTTTGTTTTACCTATGCGGGTACCGAACCAAACCACCAGCACCAAAGTTTCACTGTGAAAAGTTACAAGTTGTAATGCAATCATACTAACCAGCTTTCAAATGTTACCAACCCGGATTAGAATAGTTAACTCAAACCTTTCTGAACTACACAGCTACAAAATGTAGCCCAAGTCACAAACTCGCAGTCACGCTGATAACTTTTGGGGCAAGAACTGCATTTTCCTTTGGCCACTTCCATTTCTAGGACCAGGTACTTGCCACTTGCAAGCATCAAATTTCATACTAATTCACGCCGAGTCAAATTCTACACTTACATACATAAATGAAAAACCCAGGCAGCTCCAATAATACCATCAAAATTATTCCAGTATTACAGCATGTTGCAGTAAAGTTTGTATCCCCATCTTGTAATTCAAGTTCCACGTGCCTGGTTAAACACCGATCCAGTGTCTCAAATCAGGCAAGATTAGCATTTTGAAAACTCACCCACTGCTTGCAAAATGCAACATGTGAAAGCCAAAGCTGGACATCGTCCTGTTGGAAATGTAAGGGGGAAAAGAATCAACCTTATGATAATGCAAGCAAAAAATCACTTGCACATTGACAAAGGAACAATACACCCTTGGTACAATGACTTGGCACGCAGAGAGAAGGAATTTTCCATCTCAAAATTCCCTTCTTTTTTTCCCCTCAGATCTTCAAATTCCTGCAAAACAACAGGAAAACAACCCTCCCACCTCAAGACACCCTTGCAGCCTCTCCAATCAGACCTGTATTACACTAAACTCAACGGAGGACTCACTATAGTGGTTCCTAAGGCACCTCATTTAGGTTTGACCATCAGATGTATCAAGACAATCTTTTCCTAAAGCAGCTGAAAGCTCTTTCCATTCTATTCCTAGCCCTTGCGAGCAGCCAGACCAAACTCACATGGTGATATGTGGTTCTGGACAGATGAGGACCAATGACTCACAAAGGACATAATACTGTGTACAAGAAAGGTCTGATGGGAATGATCTGCTTCTTCAAGACTGAACGTTCACTTAGTTTTTCTATTACGTTCTTCTGTATTATTGGAAATATTAGGCGGCAGCGATACATGGATTAATTGTTATGTCACACCAAGAGGGTAGTTTTCAACCTGTCAGTACAAATGAAACAAACTTACTTTCCATTTTCCTGTAGCACGGTTGAAGAGGCTGTGGACTCTCTGCAGAATAGAGTGCTCAATTTCGTCTTTCTTAAATGAATAACCAATACGCTAGAGGAGAAAAAACGGTATTAATGTTATTACACAAGAAAATTTGGCGTAAAGTATTACGCACTCTAAATCACTGCCAGACTTACTGCTCTTCTCTTCTTGATCAGTTCCAGCAGATTAATTTCATACTAGAATGGGAAGAAAAAAAAAACATTTAAAAGGAAATGAGGGTACATATAATAATGAGGGAAAAAAATACAGATCAAGTTTTAATAGCTAATTAGACGGACAATAAAATTACATCCACAAAAACGTAAGCAACAATTTTATGTCCAGATCCCTATGTTCCCAAGTCTGACTGAAAGTAAGCTCAAGTATTTGTACTGTGTGTGACATTTCATTCAAACTGTTAGCACCTCACGTATTTCTACACTCCCAATGCATTAGCCAAACTTCTAGCGCCACAAAACAACTAATTCCACTTAATTACAATTTGCACATCAGGGAACTGGGATCTCTGCATCCCTGGAGAAAAAAGCACAGCAAAGCTCACAGGAAAGATGATTCTGTCAACCCAAATGGAGGCACCAACCCCTGGTTGTGCTGCACGCTCTGGCGTGCCTTAGAGAAGAGTTGTGACAATAAACCATGAACCTGTGAATGCCAAGGGCCGGGGGAGGAGAAACCTGAGGATGCAGCCTCTTTCCTACAGGGGCAACTACAGAGCCACCTCGCTTCTGGGCTGGATCTACAGGGTGAGACAGCACGCTCTGCTGACCAGGAAAGCCTACCTGGATATAAGTGATGAAGTCCTCCTTCCGCAGCGCTCTCCGCTGTATTTTGTATTCCAGAGCTGAGGCTTTCCTCAGGACAGCCCTGCAGGATGGGGAGCTCGGTGAGCGAGGGGGAAAGGGGAAAAGCGCCGAGGGGGGAAGTGGGGAGCGGGGAAGGGAAAGGCGAGGAGAGGGGAAGGGGGAGGCAGGGAGAGGGGGAGGGGGAGGCAGGGAGAGGGGAAGGCAGGGAGGAGACAGCCCAGGCTCCCCGCCGGGCACTCAGGCCCTGCTCACTTGATCTCCTTGTGCGTGAATAGCCCGACCCGCTCGAGCTGCTGCAGCTCCGGCACGCGGTCCTCCAGCCGCTGCTCCGTGCGCTCCGCCATGCCGCCGGCAGCCGAGGCGGCCCCGCGCGCCCAGAGCGCCGTCACTTCCGGCTGCGCCGCCACTTCCGGCAGCAGCTACACTGCCGGCGCCCCCTACCGGGCGGGCGGGAAACAAGCGGGGCGAGACAGGGCCGGGCGGGGGGCGGAGGGGGTGTCGTAGAGTAAAGAGCATCACAGAGTGCAGGGAGGGGATTCTGTCCTTTTGCTCCTCTCTTGAGGCGCCTCATCTGGGGTGTTGTGTCCAGAGCTGGAATCACCAGTGTAAGAAGGAGATGGAGCTGTTAGAGCGGGCCCAGAGGAGGCGACAAGGATGATGCGAGGGCTGGAGCAGCTCCTGTGCGAGGACAGGCTGGGAGAGTTGGGGTTGTTCAGCCTGGAGAGGAGAAGGCTCTGAGGAATCCTTAGAGCGACCTTCCAGAACCTGAAGGGGCTACGAGAAAGCTGGGGAGGGGCTGTTCACAAAGGCTTGTGGTGATAGGATGAGGGGCAATGGGGATAAACTGGAGAGGGGCAGGTTTAGGCTGGACATAAGGAGGAATTTCTTCACAATGCGGGTGGGGAGGCCCTGGAACAGGTTGCCCAGGGAAATAGTGGCTGCCCCATCCCTGGAGGTGCTCAAGGCCAGGTTGGATGGGGCTTTGATCACCCTGATCCAGAAGGAGGTGTCCCTGCCCGTGGCAGAGGGTTGGAAGTGGATGCACTTTAAGGTCCCTTTCCACCCAAACTATTCCATGATTCTATGAATAGGACAGGTGACCCTAAACTGACCAACAAAGTATTCCATCCCATACACATCATACTTGGTATAAAATAGAGAGATCACGAGGGTCTCACTCACTTAGATCACAACATGCCAAGGGGAACACCACACACAGTGTAGGAGTTCAGAGCTTAGAAGGTAGAAGTCAGCCACTACCTGGAAGCCTCTGGGAAATGCTGTTTCTGTCTCCTTGCTCTCCACATTCTTTAAACGCTACGCTCCCCTTGGGCTGGAAAACAGCAGCAACTGCGAAAGAAGCACAAACACAAACAACAGTTGCCTGATTCTTTATGGCTGATCATTCTATCAGTCTGACAATATTGGTTTGGGGTCAGCCTACAGTGTTCTGGCACCTGCAGTCAGTTAGGGACTTGGAAACTCAAACCCTCCACCAAACAATCCGTGACTGTTTTGATGCAGGTGGTAGAGAAGCATGAGTACCCGATGGGGCAGCAGGAACCTCCATCTTCAATTGTGCCTCCAGGAGAACTCGGCCATGTGCACATGTACCAACAGGCCTGACACATGTGAGGGTCATTCACGTCCTATCCACATGCTGATCACAATGTGTGTCCGACAATGCCTCTTCGGGCATTAAATCCCTTGTTAGCCCTTGTCAAAGCACCACAATAATATCTGAGAGAAGCATATAGGCACAGCACAAACCACTCTGCAGGATCCATCGCTGTGGGACTCAAAGGAAGAAAGAATGGTGTGCACCAGAACAATAGGTTCCCCAAGTTTTGAGTTTAGGGGCCTCATATTTCCCACTCGAAAACACATGCACAGAGTGGGTTACAATTAGATTTAAAATACGGAACTTTCTGAGGACCTCGCAGGATTATTTACAAATAAAACGGATTGCAAAGCAATTGAAAACATTTTCTGCTCCCTCAGATATCCCTCCTTTCCTGTAAATGGAAAAGGTACAAAAATAAAAATACCTTTCCTTTTCTTCCCCCAGCAAAACAATCCTTAGAACAATTAACCTAACGGACTGTCAAAAGTGTTCAAACCAAAGTGACAAATGCAGTGAGTGGCAGGCAGGCCAGCCCGACCCACCAGAACACTGCATGCTGGATTTGTCATGCAAATCAAAATGAAACCTGACATGCTCTTTGTTCATTTTCCTTTCAAAAAATCTACTTTAAATGCCTCCCATGTGCCTTGTTTTGGAAGCTGACATTCCAAATGCATCAGTGCAAATTAAGGGAGGGATCCATTACCGATAAAGACGTTGGGACATGGAGAGTTTCAACAAATCTTATTGGGAAGACTGGAAGACTGCAGCAGCTGGCCCCTGGAGGTCACCGTGTTTGCTGCTGCTGCTTTTACGAAATCTCTTTACAAAAACTCCATCCGAGAAGTTCTGGCAAGCTGTCACAGCTTAATAGTTATAGATTACAGTCTACAAGCAATGGATATCTTGTGAATTAGGAATAACTGGTTTTCCTTTAAGTCTTGTCCATATTATCATGTGTGATGTTTGATGTGTGTAAGGCAAATATTTAAATTATAGATTGATTTAGATATATCTTAATTATTTCTGCTATTTTACTACGGAACTGCATAAACAATAGTAGCTTTTTAGAAGATGCCACCAGATGTACAGTGTTTTACAGCTCATTTATACGGTATGAAGATGCCTTCTAAACAATGCGAGTGATGTTCTGACTTCATGAAAACAACTGGGAATCTTCCACTGACTTCAGCTGAGCCAGCGGTTCATCCTTAGGGACACATTTTTAACAAAGCCCTCAAAGCATTTACTGAGAACATGGGGCTTTGGTTTAAAAATATATAAACACATCTGTTAATAAAAGCAGCTTGGAATTTACTCTCAAAAATAGACTAACCCAAACTTTGGGCTATATTAACTTCCCTAGTTTTGTAATGAAAACAATTGACATGACGATTTGGTTTTACCTCTGCCAAAACCAGCAGTCAGTCTGCATAAACATTGGTTTCAGCTCTGCAGTTTCACTCTGAACCTTCAAAAATTTCAATTGCAGACTCTGCAGGCAGTCAGTGGGATGCTCCATACCTACATTAATACTGGTACATGTACCTGTCCCACATAAATTTTCTCTTTTCCATTCTGACAGATAAATCCTTGTCTTTATCCATATGTTACTTTTGTCCTGTAGCTTGTTGGCCCTTACCCTGCTGTATTATTATATTATATTATATTATATTATATTATATTATATTATATTATATTATATTATATTATATTATATAATTATTATAATATAATTATTATAATTATTATAATATTATAATTATTATAATATTATATTATATTATATTATTATATATTATATTAGTGTTTGATAGGAATGGTTGGACTTGATGATCCGGTGGGTCTCTTCCAACCTGGTTATTCTATGATTCTATGATTAGATCAGGATGCTTCCTAGAATTTCATTCACTTGCTTAGCTCTTCTTCTTCAAGAGACACATAAACATTTTCATTTGATGCCTAACAGCTATTATCCAACAATTTGCTATCACACGTAGTCTCTTTAAAAAAGGCAAGACCTTTCCTTTCTTCTTTACATTGGTTCTTCTCTCAATTTTTATGAATCACATTTTTCCTCACACTCATTTTGAGGCACTCGGTTTCTTCTCAGTTGCCCCAAGGTCTGAACATCTCTGCACAGGGAATTTTCAGTGAAGGGGAATGATGCCTGTGGAACTGTTTCCTTGCCAGTTCACATCTGGTCCTCGGTACAAGATCCATCTGTTTATTCAGGGTCTCCAGGGACTTGTACAGTAGTGGCTATAAGTATGCCTTTTAATTTGATGTTGTCAATTGGCTGGTTAGTAAGTAGTTGACAGTCTGTCTAAACGCAGCACGGTGGTTATAACTAGTCAGTCATCATCTTCTAGCTGCCAACTCATCATCCAGTGGAACGTCAGTTGCATTTCAACAATTTAAAACTATATCTGTCATCTCCTACCTCCTCCCAAATTGTCAACACCGTGAAATGTACTGCTTAATTACATTTAATTTAATACTGTTTCTTGCGTGTACATTTGTACATGGATTGGTGCCAGCGCTCTGTAAAGCACAGTTGTTCTAATCTTCATTTACCTCACTGACCTCTCTAGGTTCGAGGAGTAGGTGCAATTGTGGCACGGCTTTGGCTGACCCAGCTATATTCTAAGTAACAAGGCAGGCAAAGACAGACCCTCCTCAGAGCAAACGCCTCCTACCTTTTAAATACAAAGGTATTTAGAAGGTATAAAGCTCTCAGTACCAGCATCAATTAAAGCCACAGGCATAAATTATGTCACATAGAGGTTTATTTCTCCTTCCAAAAAGTAGGATTAGGACTGGTCACAATTTGCCTCCCGCTGCGTTTCTCACCTCCTTCGGCGGAGATTTGTTTAGTGTGGTAAAAGCACTTTGACCACAGTCATGGCAACAATCAGTAAAACTACTTCTAGAGTATGGATAATTCAGATTACAGTGTGCAGCGTCGTCTGTCCCAGGCAGCATTCCAAAAACAAGGTAAACTCCAGTGAAAGCCTTCTGCAGCAACCTCTAGCACAGAAACCCACAGATAACGTGTTAACTTTGGTATGAAACTTAGATCAGCTCTCCCATGTGTGACCTGTGCTAACTGGAAAACTTTGGGAAAAGAGTTTCTGCCCTGATCTTATCATTTAAGTAATTGCTGATGACAAAATTCAATATTCTCATCTTATTAACTTGTACTCAGTTTAGTCACAAAAGAACTGATCCCTGTTAGAACTTATCCTGTACTTAAAGCTGAAATTAATTTGTTAACTAATTAATTTGAGGTTTCATTTTACTATCTATTGACTTATTCTTTGATCCTCCTATGTTTTTCCTTTTGATGGATTGACTGAAGCATTCATTCTCGCACTGTCAACAGACCTTTAGTGAGAAACTTCTATTTACATCTGCAACTGACTTAATTCTCGTATCTTCCCAGTAATTTGATCTCTGAATTTCTGAGTTAAATAATTCAATTTGCATCAAAAGTTTTTATGTTGCCATCCCTTTCATGGTTTCCAGGACTCATTTAAGAGAACACAGTGCCCGAAAGTTCACTTAGAATTATTTGTTGATAATTTTGCAGTGAGTACTATACTTGCTGGATCTCTGAAATCGCAGTATGAACTAGCATGATTCCTACTCTGTTTCCGTGTATTAAGCATTTCAACTTCACAATTTGGTGTGGGGTTTTTCTGTGTATTTTGTTTGAAATCACACATGAAACACATTCCAGTGTGGGTGTTTTTCGTGAATTTATCATGTACAAGAGGTCTACTGATTTTCTGTAAAAAAGGCAAACAATGCTGTATTAAAACAACCAAAACCTACAGTTTTCTTTTCTGAAGGTCAAGTTTTAAAGGGAGGCTCGTTACAAAGATCTACAGTTTCAAAAGAAAGACAAGAAAGACAAGAAATTCTACAGAGCTCCCCTCAAGCACCTTCAATTTTTTTAACAATTACAAATTTGATGAAGACATTCGAAACAAAGGGCATAGATCAACAACTGAGCCAGGGGAGGTCTGTTCTGAGTGCTGTGTGAACTCAAATGAGAAACAACAGTCCTTCTTCTGCACAGGCTCCACGAGTCCTTTTCCCACCTATGGAGCCTTCAGTGATACATGGAATTTATTCAGGTTTTAGCAAAAGTGAACACTACTGCCTTGTTTTCTTTCAGCTGATGTTTCCTTTTGATTTTGATCCAATCTTACATGAACAAAGATCTTGTGTTACACTTTGTCTTTAAAACTAAATGGATGTTACCCTGAACTTACTGTTTTTACATTATAAACTTTTTTTTAGTTCATTGTAGGAGATGTATTTTTCTGTAATGCGTATGAACTTATTGTACTTTTTGTGTACTCCTGGGCTTCCACTTAAGTCATGTTAAGAGACCTCCTACCTTTCTAGAGCAAATAAATGCAGTGGGCCTAGGCTTTTCATTATGCTTTTGAAACAATTCTTGCATTTTCAGTCCATGATCTGAACACTAAGGACAAACACTACTGCTGAAAACCACCAAGCAAAAAAATCATTAATTGAAAATCAGGAAATAAGATTCACTTAAGAAAAGTCATGGAAATATATTAGAACATCACCAAGAGAACTCCAAGAAAACATCTCCCAAGCACACATTTCTACTGAGCAATAAAGACTGATACTTATCGCTTCTTGTTCATTGTGTGAATGCAGAAGACAGGTGATTCAGTGGTGCAAAACACATGCCATGCATTCATTTTTCACGTTCTACAGTAACTCAGGACACATGAGCAACCTGTTGTGGAAAGCTGTGTATTATGGGTGCATTAAGATTCCCTGCGGGCCAAGTTCCTTGAGCTCCTGGAATACATTTGAACAGCTCTGTACAAAAGCAGCCCCCAGCCAAACACGTGACTGAGAATCACAAGTGGCTGCTCTGTCAATCTTCCACACACGCTGCATTCACAGCCATACATCAGGATACTTGGATTGCCATGTCACATCTTCACTCTTCCCTTTGCCGTGCCTCAATACAGTCACTCCCTCACAGTAAAGTTTATTTTCTCCTTTTTTTAAGCTCCCTGCTTATGAAAACAGAGCACCCCTAGACATTAACATGCAGAAAAGCAAACTGAAACTGAGAGCTCACACCCCGACAATCCTGCCATCCTAAACATCCCCAGTGCTCCACCTGCACACTCCGACGCTGCTAACCCAGAGAGCTGTAGCTACTCCCTTTCCAGCTGCAATATTACATGGCCTCTGTTTACAAGACACTGGGAAAACATGAAGTGGGAGTTGACTCTTGCTTTCCAAGTAGGTAGGGAGGCGTGTCTTATCTAATAATTTCTATGGCCTGTTATCTGCTGATCGACATCAAATCAGGCTGAAAATAAAGACTATGAAATGAAAAATGAATTAATAATGACTGCAGGTGAGATTAACTCAGCATCTAGTGAAGTAGCGAAGTTTATTTGTGCAGTGAAAGAAGGGGATGCCACTGAAATGGATCTGTATTTGGAGTAGGGTGATACAGCTGTGGGACCCAAACCTTCCTACCTACGCATGAAGTATTTTTGTCTCTGTTCTGCAGCATTTGTGCATTTTCACTTCTCTCATGGAAAACCTGGGTTTGGGGGGCTGGCCAGAGAGTGGGAAGGAGAACATGGATGCCTGAAAACAGGAAGAAGCAAAGTTCGGATGTAACCACAGAAATAGAGCGTGTAAGGTCTCTTCCCTGCTGAATGCCCTTGAATCCCACTGAACTTTCTGACACATCATAAAAGCACCTCTGCCGACTACTTATGCTTTCACTGCTCATCCTCTGATCACAAGCAGATCCGACTCCAATGCCAGAAATTAATTGCCTAATTATCTTTCTTACTCCTGCTTGGAAAGTTGCCCTCTGGCTCCTCCTCCTGGTTTTGAAATTGAGAAAGATGAACCACCAGAAGCAGCAGAGACTTACAAACAGTAGGGGAAACAGGAGTTGATTTTAGGTAATAAACAACTTCCAAGGATGAAATGGCAGCTGTACAACATTGAGGAGCCTTTCTCACACCTACTGCAGTATCCATTGCCTATTGTCACTTGGCACAGGTTATCACCAACCTCAAGATCAGCCTCTGATCTGCTGAGGATGCCCTTTCTTTGGTGCACTGTTGCTGTCTAGTCTACGGTTTCAGAAGACTGGCAATTACCCAGCGCATCAGGAAGTCCCCTGGCATTAAGAAGTGAAGAAGCTCAGTGTAAGGTCCTGAGAAATGTTCAACATATCCAATATCGCAGCTGCCAGTGGGGAATTACACATGCATTCAGCAACAACAAATGTGTGGCTGTAGAAAAACTAAGTAGGGAAGAGAAAATCAAGAAACTGGAATACTAAGCAGAGAAAATCATGATAAAATGTGTAATGGTATTTTAGAAATATCACTTTTTGTTTGGAGGGAAGCAAAATAGAACGTAGGTAAGATGGTGACAATGACAAATTTCTAAAAATGCATGCAAATTAAGGTTGAAAGAAATTACAGAAAAGACAGCATGGAAAACATCCATGTCTGGTAAAAATGGAAGGGCAGAAAGAAGAGTAATTAGAAAAAAAAATCAGGGAAGAAAAGATCGTTCCAAAATAAACAAGTAAGGTAAATGGTGCAAATGAAAGAATAAAAGGAGAGAGGTAACAAAAAAAAAATTTCAGATATTATATAAGAATAAATATTAAGAAATTGGAAAAACAAAACCCACAGCAAATTGGAGGAGGGAGAAATAGCAACCAGTAAAGACCTCTTTATCCAAATGTGTCTGGGGTGCATATACATACATTTTGTTGAAACATAGTAAGGTTCATAACATAGAATTGAGATATCACAACAGCAACCCCCTTTGAGATAGTTTTCAACTTATTATTAAGTTCCTTTTCCTTAACATTAAGAATTAGAAGATAAAGTGAGTGGGTACAGTGCATCACTTGTATCTGGTATCAAAACTTAAGGCTTGATTTCATACCTGGACTGTTCTCACGCTGTGCTGTACAATTACCTGTGAGCAGTTTTGCAAAAGAGAGCAAACAGAACAGGATGGCTGTCGACGCCTTTCATGCACTGGCCTTGCCGCACCACTGAGAAGGCTTGCTTGATTGAATAATTCCAGTGCGGAGTTTTCCCATGGCCCAGTTGGACTTGATGATGTTTTATCGCAGACAAGGAGTGGTCCGAAGGCTGATCCCGAAGGCTGATCCCAAAGGCTGATCCCGAAGGCTGATCCCAAAGGTGTGCTCGGCCGCAGGCGAGCAGTTGTCAGGACTCTGCAGGCAGCCACAGCAGCACAACTTGTATTTCCCTGAGGACTCCATGGGTCTTCATTAGGCAAAGAAAGGTGGGAATAAAATCAGGGAGAAACATTGGATTCTAGAAGAAAATTTTTCACCATGAGGACAATTAAACATTGCAATAATCTCCCCAGGGAAGCGGTAGGTTCCTCTACGCTGGACACTTTTAAGTCTCAGCTTGATAAGGTGCTGGGCCATCTCAATTAAACTATAAATCACCTAAGAAGGTTGGAACAGATGATCCTTGAGGTCTCTTCCAACCTAGCATTCTGTGATTCTACGGTTTCACCTCAGACTTAAAGCTTCCCTGAACCTGTGGGAGATTTCTTGTGCCATCCTGTGAGGAAACCGCATGGTTAACTAAGGTTAAAGCTACAGGGTACCAGCAGGACCTTGTGTCCCAGCCAGTAAAACCATTTTTACCACAAAATCAATACTGATTTATACCTGATCTCTATTTTGATTAATTTGGCAGTTGGAACAATGGAGCCCAAGCTCCTGTGGGCAGCTGAGCCTCATAGCTTAGGGACGTGATGGGGTCCCCATCCCCAGAGGGATTTAAAAGACAGGCAGTCAAGGCACTCAGGGATGGTTTAGTGGTGGATGATCTCCAAGGGGGCGGCACTGGGGAGCAGGGGCAGCACTGAGAGCAGGATCAGCCCTGAGGTAGCCCTGAGAGAGGGGGCAAAGCTGAGGGTGCAGCACTGATAGTGAAGGAAGAGAATAGCAGGGGCAGCCCTGAGGGTAGGGGCAGCCCTGAGAGTAGGGGCAGCACTGAGGGGGCAGCGCTGGTAGTGAAGGAAGAAAATAGCAGAAGCAGCACTGAGGGGGCAGCACTTGAGGGCACGATCAGCCCCAAGGTAGCCCTGAGAGCAGGGGCAGCACTGAGAGCAGCGGCAGCTCTGAGGGGGCAGCCCTGATAGTGAAGGAAGAGAATAGCAGGGGCAGCCCTGAGAGCATGATCAGCCCTGGGGGCAGCACCGAGGGGGCAGAACTGAGAGCAGGGACAGCACTTAGGGGGCAGAACTGATAGTGAAGGAAGAAAATAACAGGGGCAGCACGGAGAGCAGGGGCTGCACTGTGGGCAGGGGCAGCACTGAGGGCAGGGGCTGCACTGAGGGCAGAAGCAGCACTGAGGGCACTATCAGGCCCGCGACAGCGCTGAGGGGGCAGAACTGAGAGCAGGGGCAGCACTGAGGGGGCAGAACTGATAGTGAAGGAAGAAAATAACAGGGGCAGCACCGAGAGCAGGGGCTGCACTGAGGGCAGGGGCAGCACTGAGGGCACGATCAGGCCCGCGACAGCGCTGAGGGCAGAGGCAGCGCTGAGGAGGCAACCCCGAGGGCACCATCAGCCCTTGGGGCAGCACTGTGAGCAGGATCAGCGCTGAGAGGGCAGCACTGAGGGCACGATCAGCGCTGAGAAGGCAGCGCTGAAGGCGGGGGCAGCCCTGGGGCAGCCCTGAGAGCAGAATCAGCGCTGAGGGGGCAGCGCTGAGGGCGGGGGCAGCACTGAGGGCACGATCAGCGCTGAGAGGGCAGCGCTGAGATCAGAATCAGCACTGAGAGGGCAGCGCTGAGGGCTGGGGCAGCCCTGAGATCAGAATCAGCGCGGAGGGGGCCGCGCGGAGGGCGGGGGCAGCGCGGAGGGGCCGCCCGCCGTACCCATGGTGCCCCGCGGCGGAGGGCGATCGTGCCTTTCCCGCGAATTCCGTTCAAAGGCGGGGGGGCCGCCGCGCGGGGCGGCGCGGACCAACCAAACGCTTCCAGAACCATCCGTGCGTCACGCGGGGGCGGGGCGCGCGCCGGCCAGTCGGGCGCTGCGGCGCCATCTCCGGGGCCAATGGGAGGCGGCGGGGGGGGCGGGAGCGTGGCGGCCGTCGGGTTCGGCTGGTTCGCAGCGCTGAAGGGGGGAGAAGCGGAGCGGAGGAGACTTAGAGGAGTTGGAGCGCGGCGCTTCCCCTCCCCCGCTCACCCCGCCCGGCCTCCCCCCCACCTCCCCGGTCTCCGTCGCCGCCGGGGCCCGCGCGGGGGCCCAGGCCCATGGCTCCTCAGAAGCACGGTGGAGGCGCGGGGCCCAGCTCGGGCTCCGCGGCTGCGGGGGGAGGAGGAGGAGGAGGTGGAGGAGGAGGAGGAGGCGGCGGGGGGTTCGTGGGCTCGGCGGCCGCGGCGGCTCCGAGCGGTAAATCCGGCGGCGCCGCGGCAGGAGGAGGAGGAGGAGGAGGCGGCGGGAGCGGGTACTCGGGCGGGTCCTCGGCCTCCTCGGCGGCGGCGGCGGCGGCGGCGCTGCCCCCCGTGAAGAAGCCGAAGATGGAGCAGATCCAGGCCGACCACGAGCTCTTTCTTCAGGCCTTCGAGAGTGAGTGCCGGGCCGGCGGCGGGGGGAAGCGGCACCGCCGCGGAAAGGGCGGGAGAGGAGGGGGAGGAGGAGGAGGAGGAGGAGGGTTTGGCGGGGGTGGGGGGGGAGAGCGGGGGCTGCTGGGGTAAACACGGGCGGGGGCGGGAGGTGGGACCGGGGGCCGCGGCGGAAGCGCGGGGCTGGGGTGCGGGCAGGGGGCGGGAGTGGGGGGGAGCGGGGGGTGCGGGTTGGGGGTGGAAGGTGGCGGAGTCGGGGCTTGGGCTGCGGGATAGAAGAGACTGCGGGACAGAGGAGGCTACGGGGCTTGGGGTGTAGGGTGGGAGGCGGTAGAGTCCGGGCTAGAGGAGGGTGTCGGGGTTGGGGTGCGACGTGAGGGATGCGGGGAGGGAGGGAGGTGGGGGTAGAAGGATGGGAGCCTGCGCCCAGCTGGTGAACTTGGCTCTCGGGAACGGATCCCGGTGGGTTTTAGGGCTAGCGGGTGTCCTTTCCCCCTGTAACAGTCCCGGGAGGCAGCGGGAGTCGGGAAGGAGAGGGCTCGTCCCCCTCCGGCAGCTGCTTTGCCGGCCCCTCTCAGGGGCAGGATGTGATTAGGGCTTCACTGTACTTGGTTTTTCTTTGTCTGGAAATAATTGTCCCATAGTTGAGATTTGATATTGGAAAGTGACCTTTGCGACCCCTCACATCACCCTGTGGCGGTTCTAGTCAGGAGCAGAATCCCCTTGGATGCACAAGAAAGTTGTTACAGAAATCCGATGGGAAAGCCCAGTGTGGCAATAAACTTCGGTTGTACGGAAAAGATTTGTGTTCAATCGCTAGGATTGGAAGGAAATTTTTAATTCCCTGCTGAATGCACAATCCGGGGCTGGGATGGGTGCTGTCACTGCTCGCGCTGGCTTGTTATAGATGGTGACAGTTTTTGAGAAAGTCTGGGGAGATTTTGGAGGTGTCTCAGTTCCCTAATAATGCAGCGTCCTTTGAATCCCGGCCCTGTTAGCAAAGCTGGATGTTCCGAGCAGCCTGTGCTGCAAATAGGTCAAGTGGCAAAGGAGTTTTAAGAGGTTTTGTGCTGTGTCGGGGATGGGGGGGAGTTCTCCTGGCCATGCTTCAGTCTGTCAGCCAAGGGAAGCGTTAGAGCTCTGCAAGGAGGGATCAGTGGGAAATCGCAGCGTAAATGTATTCTAGCATGTTAACTTTGTGGTGTGAATGTTATGGGAAAACTGCTGTAGGTAAATATTAGATTAAAAATCCCAACACGTGTCATATTGAATCTTATCCCTCCCAAATGATTTTGTCCGTTTTCAAGGTCATATGCTAGAAAAAGATAAAGATTTATTTTAAGCTTTTGCTGAGTAATACAGACTTGTGAAACCTAAGTCTGTTTGCAGGTGGAAAAGTGTGTTTTAGAGTCTTTCTGCTTGGGAAAGTTGAAGTCAAAGCAGCAAGGCATTGTCTTTAAGTTAAACTACGTCCTTGTGAATGTAATTCAATGTTTTTATACCTTTCTAAATTATAACTACATCATGGGGTTTGTAGACCAAAAAATCCAGGATGTTTCTTTAAAAGTTGACTGCTCCATATTTTCACTTTCTTGCAAAGTGCGAATTTCTTTCTTTTCTGCATTTGAATCTAAAGTACTGATTTAATTTGATAATTCGCCTTAAGCAGAATTTTACTGGTTTTCTTCAGGTGTATAAAAGGAAATACTGGGATCATTTAAAGATTTCCTTCTCTAGTAGTAATATGTCTCTAATGATAGATTCTTTGAGGTCCTACATTGATAAGTGTAGAAATGAGGCTGAATCATATCTTTAAAAAGAGATAAAGGATTTAAAATGCTGCCCTATTTAATTTCTAATTGCAGAATTCCATAAATAACAATGTTTCCAGCTAAGTGAAATAAATGTTTTGCAGTCATAAGAAAATAAAGGTTTATTTTTCTTAAAGTAGTTGTTTGCTTTCTTTATGTGGGAAGTGGAGGCAGCGTTAGCAGCCCTAGCATGGGCATCAAGGCATTCTCTGTTCTCTTTTTCTCTCCACTTAATGTGCTTTATCAAGTAATTTCCAAGTTTTTTGCTGATGTTTCCTAGTGAAACTGTCTTCTATTTCAGTTTTAAAAGGATGTATTTAAGTTTAAGTAGGAATTCTTGTTAGATATAACCTGATCTGGACAAACTAATTTTTGTCCTGATGTAACTGAACTAATAAAAACTAAACCAAAGATCCCTTTTTCTGTAGGCGAGTTTTGATCTTTCGAACTTTGAGTTTTACACCCATTTCAAATGATGCTACCCTTTTGTGTCGGTATTGCATATAGCTGTGTTATCCTCCCTCCCTTCGCACTTTGAAACAGTCGTTGCTTTGCTGGAATTAACATTTTTCTGATTCTGTGAATGTAAAAGGTCTTGGAAATGAATTTCTTCACTTAGAATGATCTGTAATGTGTCATAATCAACTGACAGACCCTGTTCTTCTTTTGGTACCTCATGTGAGTGACCTTGGTACTTTCCAGAAGGATAAAACAATCAAATACCAAATTGTCTGACTGTGTCAGCTTGATATACGTT
This sequence comes from Phaenicophaeus curvirostris, assembly GCF_032191515.1. NCBI lineage: Eukaryota > Metazoa > Chordata > Aves > Cuculiformes > Cuculidae > Phaenicophaeus > Phaenicophaeus curvirostris. Next base: position 12,079,440 of record NC_091410.1, on the reverse strand, counting down.
TCAGTAATGTATGGGATACGTTCATGAACTTGATGAAGAAAACGTACCTATCCAGTAATAGGCTGTAATATGCTGAGAGACCTTCTCTGCCCCTTATTGCTATAAAGCCTGTAAGAAACACATTTTGTGGAAGGCAAAAGCAGTTGTGGTTAAGTTGTGACTGCTGATTTACGGTAGCTTAAACAAGAAATTGCTTTGTGTTATACAGTAGGTGGAGTAACCTTTGGCTTGTTAATGTGGAGTCATTTGGCCATGTGATGCTTCACTTAAACGATGACTTCTGTGATAATTGTTTTCAAAAATTGCTAAATTAGATGCTTTTTTATCACTATAAGGCTGTATTTCTGGAGCTACAAGGTATGTTGGATAACACATGTTTCTTTTTCTTAGAACCAACACAGATATACAGATTTCTACGTACCCGGAATCTAATAGCAGTGAGTAACTGGTCTTTATCACTTGTTTACATTTGACTTGTAGGAAATTTTAATTAAAACATAACATTTTTCTTCTTTTTTCCCCAACAGCCAATCTTTTTGCACAGAACTCTCACTTACATGTCCCACAGAAACTCCCGAACAAATATCAAAAGGTAAAATTGTCTTGAAAAGTAATCCCAAAATGTTAACCAAGTAGCAGAAGTCCAAAAAATAGTGGGCGATGTAAAAATTTGACCTTTTCTGTTTGAAGAACTTAACAAATACATCTGACAGTTGATTTCTGAGACCTAGGAACTTTCCTGCAGTGTTAAAGGTGTGTGAGTGTTACTTTATGCTTGTGACTTCTGTTGGTATTGGGAGTACTCGGTTATGGATAACTCTCCGCAGCATCCCAACAAATTCTACCATGTTTTTCTGTTTTGGGACAGAACTTCTTTAAAAAACAAAACTGTAACATTGGAGCTCTTGTAATCTCTGATGCTTGATCATAACCGTATGAAACATTTTAAACTGTAACCTAATCACTTATTTAAGAAATAAAACCAGGCACAAAACTGTGGGGTTTGTTAATTAGTCTTGGAGGGATCCAGTAATGATTTCCGTAACTATTTTAAAAGGTGAGAAATGAAGGAAATCAGTTTGTGGTATTTTACAAAAAAATCCAGCAAGCACTTTAAGAAATTTGCTTTGAACTGGATGCAACTGAGAAATGGATTTCTGATTTTTCACTGCAAAGTAGCCGTTCCGATTGTGAGTGACACATTCAGCTGCATGTCAAGAGACTTGAAAATATATAAATACTGCAGAGTGGAAAGCGTACATTGTTAGTAGAATCGAAAAGTCCTCGGGGTTTCTTCCTTCTCCCAGGAAATAATTTATTACACTTTGGATTTTTTTGTAGCCTGAACACTCATTTTAAAATACCTTAACACCAAAGTTCTTAGTGCTTGGAAACAGCTGGGGGACTGAAATACTTAATAATGAACACTTGAGGAAAAGCAATGAAATCTGATTATGCAGGCAGTTCTAATTTAAGCTATATGTGTATCTGAGGAAGGTAATGTTTGAATGATTTGTTGAGCGCAGAATTTTCACATTTTCATTTACACAAAAGAAGCTCTGTTTGGCTTTCTCAGATCTATTGGATGTTGTTTAACGTTCTTGTCATTAAGTTTAATGCTGGAGCATAACTTTTCTTAAAGCTGAGTCACTAACGTAGAGCCTCAGGTACTTGAAGTTGGTGCTTGCTTTTTTCACAAAGGTTACCAAAGTGAATTTCTAGCTTATTTTAAAATAGGGCAGAGTCAAATCTTAAGAAATAATATTCAGTGTGTTTGGAGTTTTGATTTCTGAATTGTGCAACAGGAAGTTCCTGCTTATGATTTACATTAACCTAAAGTTGGTTGAATGTGTATGTACTTTCACCTGAATCTATTTCCTTGACTTCTGCTGGGAAACGAGAAAGGGTGCTTTGCGTGCACATTGTGTTGTGCACGGTTCTGAATTCCAGTTCAAGTTCAGCTGCACAAGGAATGCTACGTTTCTCTTTGAAACACACTGATTTTTACAGGTTCCCTTAACACTTTGTTTCAGAACTGTGATTTTAGATAGGTAGTGTTCCAATAACAGATCTATAACCATTTCACTCACTAGTTTTCTGACAGTACTGACTTACTGGAATCATGCTGGTAATAGGGTCTAGGCAGACTTTAAGTAAAATGCTTCAGTATGTTTTCTGTTGTATTACTGTGTTTTTATAAAGAAGTGAGCCAGCAAAGTTGAGGGGGAAAAAAATACAAATTGCAAAGAAGTGCATTCTTCTCCCCTGGGTTGGCCTTTCCATGCTCTGTCAGTACCATGGTCCTTCTCTCTCAGCCTAGTTAAAACTGCAGAAGTTGTAGATTGAAGGTAGTTTGGGCAGTTTAGATGAAGTGGCAAAGCAGTCTCAACTGAACCTCCAAAGAACGTTAGTGGGGTAGTTGTTTGATCAGTTCTATTGAATGCTATCAAATGTGCATAAGACCTTAATTGCCATTCTTTATCCCATAGATATGGCTAAGGTATATGATTGTGTTATTCTGATGAAAAAGGGGCTTTGAAAGAGGAAAAATATCCGCACTAGAATAGATGATCTTCCTGAGGCTTCTCTTGGGACGTAATTATCTGCCTGTCCTCAGTACAGTGAGGAAGTCTTTATGAAGATAAGAATCGTTACTGTACCGAGAATTGTCGGTAGCAAAGGTGTTGATGAGCATGGATCAGCTTAAGCAGGAAGGTGCTGCTTGTCTCGGAGAGGGAGTGTGCTTAGGTGAGGTGATACTTGATGGAGAATTGAAGTGGACTTTCTGCCTTTGAGTCTGTTTTCTGGTGCAACTGTATTAGACCAAACGATGGTGTTGGAAAGAAGTTACTAACTCTTAATAAAAGTCACTTTCCATACAGTATTTGGGTAAAGGAGTAACTTTTTCATTTATTGGCAGGATAATAGCATGCTATGATGTGACTTAATATTTTGTTAATTATTACTGTGCTTGAGTGGAATAAGAGTGGGTGGAGAAAGGAATGTGCAAGATGCGCGTACTTGTAGCACAGGTAAATGCTGTCTTGAAAATCCTAGGTGTTAGGGATGATTATTTAAAAACAATAATTTTGTCGCTTTTGCTTGGGAACATAAAAATACCCAGGAATTCCACTAAACTGGATTACTACTTTGTTCTCAACAAATTCGATGTAATGGAATTCTTTGTTTCTATTTGTAGTTTTTCTGAGGGATTTTTGAGGAGGACTCTTCTAACTAAAGTTTGACATTCAGAAAGGTTCTGTGATCTTTGTGTATCAGTAATGCTCACAAATATTAAACGCAACCTGTATTCTACAGAAAGTTGTTAAACATTCCCCCATTTCTGTGGCATGTTTGTGTCTCAGCTGGTTTCTGGATCATATTCCAGTCGTGACATAACGTTGCTCTAGAGTGGTTTTAAGCAATTCTTTAGTCTGAAGGAAGCCTTGAGAAGCAAAGGGTGGTACTTTCTGGTCTGCAGAACAGTAGCTGGTTTTGATGAGCTTGGGCAAAGGGCACACAGAGATGTTTTTTTACCCTGGAATCTGAAACTTAGAACAAATTCCTCTTTTTTTGACATTTCTTCCTTTAGAGCTGAGCGTTGCAGTGTTCATTTCAATAATCCCACATTGCAGTGTAGGTGAGTCAGTTCTTGGATCTGTCATCTGTGTGAACCTCAGGCTGAGTAAGGCTTTGAATCAGTGTTTGTTTGCTAGACAAATTATAATTTTTCTCCTTGTTATCTGACTGCAGTGCTGTACTCAAGCAGTGTTTCTTGTCTGGTGTTACTCTCTAGCCACTGTGGGATTTGTAACTGAATCATTCAGCTGCATTACATGCTGAATGTGGGCAATGTGTGACATCAGTGTTTCTTCAGTCAGGATGTTTCAGTGCTTCCCACTTCCCCAGAGCATGTCATCATTGTTCCGCTCAAGAAATCCATTATTCAGCAACAGCTTATGTTCTCATTTTGTTGTTCTAAGGTGTCAATTTAAAGGAAGGATTCCCTTGTAACTCTTGAGTTGTCCCTTGGGTCTGGTGCAATTTTGTTGGCATCTGGATCTAAGCATTAACTTTTCTTTAAAGAAAATCAAAAGACCATTCTGGAAGCTATTGAATGACTTCTGTTCATGAGTGAACTGTAGAAACGAATGTTAAATTGTATGTATAGTAGAGCAGGCTGAACATATGAACATGAACAGACTGTCAGAACTACAGGGAGAAGTGATTTTAAGTGATTATTCTCTGAGACATGTTCTTTACTGATTGTCGTCCCCACCTCTGTTTCCTGCGAGGGTGCTCTAGAAGTGGTTTCAGAATTCGATTGTTCTTTGTATTGTGTCCGTTTAATATTACTTTGTGGAGAAAGGGTTTCAAAATTAGATTTTTAACTGTTTTGTCAGCTAAGGTGTTAACTGTTTTTCTTTATTATGACTAAGAATAGAATTGTAATGACTGAAGAGCTGACACAGAAGTTCATAGTAGGTATAGGTGTTGCTAAAGTGAGAAGGCTTTCTTTGGCCAGAGCTGAACTGTGGTTAGATGTGCTCATTGCAAAGTTTGAGAATGATCCTATTAAATGATACTTCCTATGAGTGGTATGGTTACTTCTGAAAGGTCTGAGTTTAATTCTTTGTATTATTTTGTTACTGCTTGAGAAGCTGTATTGCAGCTGTGTTCCTAAAAAGGATGCTTGCTGAACAGAAGGCTAAACTGTAAAAATAGGCAGCTTTAGATTGAAAACCATGTCAAAATTTAGACTGAATAAATTTTCTTGTTACATATTGCGGGAAGAGTGGCTGTGTGAAACTGTTCTTTCTGGTTTTTCTTTGCAGGAAAACATTCAAAGTAGATGACATGTTATCAAAAGTGGAGAAGATGAAGGGAGAACAAGAATCTCACAGGTACTGCCCTGCTTATATAGTATATTTTGCTGTATGTACAAATGAACGCATGCACTAAATCAAGTCTTTTTGATTGATAAAATGAAAGTGATGAAGAGTGATTATTAGAAGCAAAGTACTTACTGTTTGAAATGTTGCTGGGTTTATATGGTTGTATGCTTGCTGGTTTTAACCTTATGCTTATACCTACCAAAAAAAACTAAAGCAAAAGCAAACCAAACAAAAAACCCTGAAACTTCTGACAGTATTTAAAAGATCTTGTGCATCTCAAGCTGTAATAGGGTAACTTCTAAAATGTTTTTGTTAAAGCCTGTAAAACTTAGTTTCCCTTCTAATGTTCTTGGAGTATTGTTTAATCTGGGTGGGTTTCTTGTGAGACACACTCCATGTATGTCTCATGTTGAACCTTTGCATGGTTGTAACTGAATGTCAATGTTCCCTCTTTAACAAATAGATGATTTCAAGTCCACATGGAGTTGTCACTTGGGGGCAGTTTACTCTGTGAGTTCCAAGTTTTGAAACAGTAATTACCTTTGTACTGGTGTACTTACTAGTTTTGTCATGTTAAATTTCTTTTTCCACAAGAGCTTACTTTACATTATGTAACACACTTAGATGTTGGATAAAACTGATTTTATCAGGTATTACTGTGCTGCTTCAGAAAAAAATACTGAACCTTGCTGAATTTGGCATATTGTATTTGGCAAGAGTCAAAGTTCAGAGATACGAAACTTGGGAATGATGCATTTCTGTTCAACTTCATCCCAGCCTGTCTTCATCATGATGGCAGAAAGATGATGTAGCAAGTGATCGTTCTGTATGATTTAGTTAAACACCAAAGCTTTTAGTGGATCAAAATGAACCAATCTGTTATAAGCCTTCCCAAATAATCTTGTTTTAATCCATACACTTCAGTCAGAGATCTGCTCTAGTCCTGCTGGTTGACTTTGTGTTCTTTTTTTTGGTAGAAAGACTGTAGGAAAATGGCCAAAATCTTTCTGTTTAATATGCTGAATAGATCACAAAATGCAAAGCATTCTTGAAATCTTACAGCAAAAGCAGGCATTTTAAAGACTAACCTAGGTTGCTGGAATGTGTGAAGACCTGTTGAGATGATTTTTTGGTGTTGCTTGGTTTCTAACTAGGCAGTTTTTTCCATAGCATTTGCAAATAATTAGGCTGCTTCAGAGGCAACCATGAATTTAGATGGAATTTAGTCTGAAACCAAGTTATAAATTTTGTGTTCTTAGAGGTTTTATCAATTTACTGTATATTATTTTTCTTAATTATCTTTTGCTCCATATATTGTGGATACTCACTGGGTAAATGTCCTCTTTTTAAGGATAAGGATCATGTTGAAACAGAATATGTATTTTTGTGTTGTTGTCTTGTGCTTTCAAAACTCTAAAAAAGTGGAGTTTGTTCTAGAAATGGTCTAGAAAAGCAAGATAGTATAAATTTCGAAGCTGTTGAGTGCTTTCACTAGTCGTCTCAGTACTCCTGGGAATATTTTTTATATAAAAATAGGCATGAAATTGTCAGGTTGTATCTTCCTGTGAAGTTAGTGAAGGTGCTTGAAGTTGTACCTGGTGTTCTAATATAACAGGTGATGGTTCTGCTCAGTGCTGTGTACTTCAGAAATACTAAGTGGTTTTGAGAGCCCTATTAATCTAGGTTTGTGAAAATTTGCTTTAAGATGGCATATATTCTGGCTATAACAGTTGGAAATAAAACAGGTTTACAACCAGTGGAGCAGCCTAGGTTGTGAGCTGCAGTGCTGGGAAACAACATAGATGCAATTATTGTTTTGATTGCATATGTTGTAGGTGAGATGGATTTGATGTGGTCTTGATTTCTGTGGCTGTAGCTTCCCCATTGTAAAGATTCTGCTTAAAAAACTTAGTGCTTCTTAAAACAAACAAACAAAAAAAACCCAGGAAAAAGATATGAAGTGAATGGTTCAGCCTGAAGTTACAGAAAATTTCTGCCAAAACTCCTCTCTTGCTGGTGAGCGTTGAGGACGTGCTTGTCTGCCTGTGGAGGCAAGATCTCCTGTTTTCAGGCAGTGCCTGAAAACCTCTCCTTTTTTTTTATTTATCAAGTCATCGCATATGCAGAGAATCAGTCTGTAAAGACAAAACTGGTCTATAACTTTGCCACAATTGCAGCTGCTGTATCCAGGAGGATTCCAAGTTATCAGATGGACGGCTTCGTTATAGTTCTGCTTTTTGTGGAGGCCTGTCCTGAGCTGAACAGAGGGGAGCGAACTGCTGTGAGAAGACAATAGTTACTTTTTCTAACCTTTCCTTTCTTTTTTTTCCTGTTTAGCTTGTCTGCTCATTTGCAACTTACATTTACTGGGTTCTTCCATAAAAATGGTATGTTTGCTAACTCATTCATTGTATTGTTCATTTTTGTAGCACCTTTGAAATCAGTATAGATCTGTGAGGGGAGTATTTTAGATCTCTGCTGTTTGGATGAAGACTTTAACATATTTAAACTCAGGCTGTCCCATTAGTTAAATGCTTTGAATAACGCTTTATATATGCAATTGTAATGTTAAGCAGATAAGCCTTTGGGGGTTTTAGTCATAACAGTGAGTTTGAGAAATACTTGAAGGCATCATCCATTCAAACTGGAATAGACATTGAGGAGTTCACGAAGAAAGCGATTTCATGAATGTGTTGTCAGGGTATTTGAAGTGGCTTTAAGAAAAACATCAGCCTTCAAATAGTTAAAAGATTTAGTGTTTTTTTTTAATTCAAAATATCAGTGCAAGAATAAACTTGATCAGCTGTAGCTTAGAAATGCACAAAAGGTCATGTCAGTAATTGTAAAACCCCCAGAAATCATGTATTAATGATGTGCAGTCATTGTGTTGTCTTTGAGAGGTAAAGCCTTATGTGCATAAAAATTGGAATATTTGACTTCCCAGACCAGAATGAAGGGTTCTGTTCATTTAACAAAAGCAGAAGTGAGGTGCTGTCTAGTCATGGGTAAACTCCCTGTCTTTTTACTTCCCTGAAAAAAAACCAGCCACCCTAGCTGTTAACCTATACATCAGAAATCACTCTATGTTAATAGATAAAAAATACTCTGAATGGCATCTTAGTGTTTGGATATAAAAGCTGACACTGTTAATGTAATGGGCTTTGCACTTTGTTCTGGAAGTTATGTTCCTTCCAAGTATCTTGTGATTAACAGGATCTATGCCATAAGATGGTCGAAAGTTAAAGTTGCACGTGTCCAGATTTTGGAGTTGCTTCCTCATGAAACTGTAAATTATTCTGAGAAAGTTCAAGTCTGTAGATAAGGAATGTTCTGCTTCTGAAACTTCAAAATTCCAGTGCTCTCAATGGACAGCATTTGTCTTTCTGCTCTCACAAGTTCATGTTGTGTGGATTTGCACCATTGAACAGATCGGAGAAAGTGAAGGTCTTTCACTTTCTCAGAAGTTGAAATGTTTTTCTGTTTAGATAAGCCATCACAAAACTCAGAGAACGAACAAAATTCTGTAACCCTGGAAGTTCTGCTTGTGAAGGTTTGCCACAAGAAACGAAAGGTAAAAATGATTTCTCAAACTACTAATATAAAGTGTTTACCTGATTCTGGAACATCTATTGAGCATTACCATACAAGAAGGTAATGGTGAAATTGTGCTTCTCCTGAGATTTAGTCTTTAAATTTAAGTACTAATCTATTCGAATTGCCTTCTCTTGACTAGATAGGGGATTTTTCAGCAGCAAATATAATTTTGTATACATAGGTTTGGATCTGCTTTGTGAGAAATAACAGGAAGCTTTAAACAAATTCACCTTTGTTCATTGAATTTAGCCTGGTTGTAAGTCCAGTTCACTCACTGTGGATTTCAGCCACCTCTATTCTTACTTCAATTTTTGTATTATCGCATCACTGAACTGTTAATACTGTGGTCATGTCCAGAGGCTTAAGTAAACCAGGCAATCACAAAATCATAAAATAGTCTGTGCCTTATGGAGCTTAGAAATAATAAGGCACAAGTTGTAATTGTTTGAATTGCGCAGTAATCTGCCAAGTCTTGTCCCTTTCCTTGTTTCTTCTATACCTGTTTTTTGCCTTGATCACCTCAATTATTGCAGACTGTAGCTACTGTGAATCATAAACAATTCTCATCTCTTTTTTCTAAACGTATTTGAATTTGCTTGCTTGTTTTAGCTCTGTTTTTTTTCACACCAGTTGGCAAATTATCTTCACAGCCATGGGAATATGAGAGTCTTAGTAATGCAGGATGAAACTTTTAACCAAAAAGGGAAAGATTTGCAGTCAGAATTTTGTATTTTCCTTAAGAATGTTAAACTGTTTTGACATGGTTTTAAGAGTTAATATTGTTTCTACCCAATTTTGTTACTTGCTGTAGTAGGGATAAATGTGGTAAAAGCAGGAGGTACTGATGGTTATTTAAAAATTTTTGCTGCAAGTTTAGTACTTGGGCCGTCTTGCCATGTTTTTCCAATACTACACAGTGCTCAATGATGTGTTTGAGAGATACTGAATGCAATAAATCCTAGGTAATTGGTTCTTTATCTCCCAGATAGCACGAAGTGCACTTTGTAATATTGGAGGGAGAAGATAGGAAGCCCTTGAAATATTAATTTCTTTAGATAAACAGAATTAAATTAGTATTAATGACTGTTCCACGATCTTTCTGAATGCCTCATGTTAGTGTTAATTTAATCACTTAGAGAAAGATGGCTGCTGCTAGGAGTGGTTATAAAATACCGGTTTTATTTACACTTTCAGCTATCTGTTTTTACATTTTAAACCTAGGGTTGTTACTCCAGACTATATTTACATCTGTTACAAGACTTATTTTCGAAAAAGCGGCAGGAGAAGTACAACTCAAACGATATAAATTTTAACACTTAATATCTTGACTTTGTGCTCTAAAAACCTAAACCTTAGCTTTCTTTTTTCCCTACAGGATGTCAGTTGTCCGATAAGACAGGTTCCTACAGGTAAAAAGCAGGTGCCTTTAAACCCAGACCTCAGCCAAATAAAACCAGGCAACTTCCCATCGCTTGCGGTTTCCAGCAATGAGTTTGAGCCGAGCAACAGCCATATGGTGAAGTCTTACTCATTGTTATTCAGAGTAACTCGCCCAGGAAGAAGAGAGTTTAATGGACTGATCAATGGTGAAACTAATGAAAACATTGGTAACTTCAATCTCTAAATATGTTTTTACAAGTTTAATCTTGTAGACACATATACAGTTGCCTTGATCTGCAGCACAGGTCGTACTCTGAGGAGGGCCAGTAATAGTTGAGTGAATTTGCTTTTATTTGTTTTCAGTCTTCTTCAAGATGGGGCTAAAATACAGCTGGTTGCTAGAAACTGTGCTTCTAATTGTGTGTGAATTTGCCACCATTTTTTTTTCCCTAATGTGTGATGGTGAGAGGAAAAGCTGTTGGGGGGTGAACAGTGTGAGTGCCAGGTGGTCACTGTGACTGTCGTTAAATCCAGCAACACTGCTCACTGCTGGCTTGGTTGTAAGTGCTGGCATGGTCTCTCATCAAAAGTAAATGACTAACTAATAAGAAAAAGGCCTTAATACATTTTTAAAAGCTATTGTCTTGGTCCTATCAAGACATGATATGTTACAGCCCTGAAGAATGCACATAGAACAAAAAATTCTAACTTTTTATAGCTAAAGGTGGAGGAGGGTCCAGTCCCAAATTCTTTATTCTGACAGAGTAATATGAATAAGCTATAAATATATGTGAACATATCTGAAACACAATTACTGAGTGCTCTTTCCATTGCCATTGAGCTGTTCATTAAATACTATCTTATTTTCTATCATGTGACACATCTGATGTAATCAGCAGCCAGCTAGACTTCACAGTCGCGTAGAAGCTGTTCAGTCTTCTGAATCTGTGCTTATGTAATAATTGAATACCCTGTTTCTTATGTGCAGATGTAAATGAGGAGCTTCCAGCTAGAAGAAAAAGAAACTCTTCAAATCGTGAAGATGGGGAAAAGACGTTTGTAGCCCAAATGACTGTATTTGATAAAAACAGGTAATATTGTCCAAAATAAATATTGTTGCTGTTAATAATTTGGATTTTTTTTTAATATTAAATGTTCTTTATCTTCACTATTGAGTGTCTTTAGTGGCATTTTTAGTTGTTTGTTAGAATAAGAGCTTAGGCTTGTCGCCTTTTATTTCAAAAACTTAAGTCTGCAGGTTTCAGGATGAACATTTCATGGAAAACAATTGTACAGATCATGCAAGTCTAGGAAAAGTTCTGTCTTAAGGCCATTATCTTCTCTATATTATCTTTTGAAGCTGTTGCTGTTCTAAATAGAGTGAATGACGGAGTTAGTGTTTTGCAAGATGCTGTCAAGAAACAGGACAGAAGGTCTCTTACTGGGTGTGTTTGTGTACATTCACGTGGAATTTTTCTGCTTTGCAACAACTTGTTTATTTTGAGGGATGCTTTTGTAGCTTATGATCTGTTGTCAGGAATTCGCTGCCATTGTTTCAGACAGCGATGTCTGAAAAGGAAAACCAGTCTTGGGAGAGATGAGCTTGTGTTGTATGTTGATAGACTTGCTGATTTGTGTATATTTAAAACGCATCTATCCATCACTTTCCTAAGACTGTACCTTTGATTTTGTGCTTTGTATTTTTTGCTTCTCCTGTGCTGTTCAGTGAGTGGCAATGAGATAGGTTTATCTTAAGTAGAAATCAGAATCTCTCAAGCCTCAGTGAAGAGGCGGCTACATAGGGAGAAGCTGGGTGAGATAAGCAGGGGAGTGAAAACGTAGCATGTTGGTTATGGTGTTTGTATTATCTGTTCTAGTCTATGCAAGGCATTTTTTTTGCTTGCTTTTTGAGAACATCGTACTTCAGATTTACTGTATTGAAGTTCTTAATGTTACATCTGATATGGTTCTGATAGGAAGGTAGAATTCTTGAGTTTTGGATGCCTGATTAGTGCTCGTATTGGTTAATAGAACAGAGTAGTTATTAATAAAGCAGCAATAAACAAGAGATTATTTGGAGGGGTTGACATTCAATTTGGTTTCTGTTTCTTCACATTCCCATCGTAATGTTTGAATTAACAATAGCTTTCTTGCATCTCTTGGAATCGCTTGGATGGTGGCTTTTGCATTAACATTTGACAGCTTTTTCATTATGAGTGGTGTTTACCCAAGATTTCCACTTAATTGCCAAATAAATTTGCCTGGTAATCTGCTTTTAGCTTCATGAAAACTTAGTTACTGTAAAATATATTCTATGTTTTAAGAGGCAAAGGATAAAAGTAAGCTGCTTTACATATAAAGCACTTTGTCTTCACAGGCGCTTGCAACTTCTGGATGGAGAATATGAAGTGGCCATGCAGGAAATGGAAGAGTGTCCCATTAGCAAGAAAAGAGCAACATGGGAAACAATACTTGATGGGAAGGTATGGAAGACCTGTCTTCACCTAAAACAGTCTGGATTAAGGTAGAACACAATTCCAAGTGCAGCCAGTGGCCATTCCTCTGGAAACAGATTGAATTGAACAGGGAATAGGACTTCTCTTTAAGGATGTACGGACATAAGTTTTAATTTAGCTCTCGGTTTAGGAAAGCTTTGATTACACTAGGTCATTAACACAAGTGGAGTGCATTGTGTGTTGAAATATAGCACTGGAGTGCGGGATGAGCAGTAGGTGTCAGCAGAAAGAGCAGTATTTTGGCAGCAGGCTGGTGGGCAGGTGCTTTTCTCTTGCTAGCCAGGTCTTGTGCAGTTTGCTGTTCAGTGTTTCACAAAAACCAACACGTGTTGTGCATGTGCATGCCACAGTGCGTGCATGATGTGGTTGCTCAGTAATGGGCAGGAAACTGCATAGTCATAATTTTCAGCTTTTTTTAGTGTATCTAGATGTGTGTGCTCCTGTTGGGAACAGAAGGACTTCAAGTGATGAAAGAAAAAACACCTATCCCCATTCTGTGAATACTTCCTCATGATTGTTTCTGGAGAACACAAATTCAGCTGTATTATTTTTTTTATTTCCCCCAGAGATTGCCTCCGTTTGAAACATTTTCTCAGGGACCTACACTTCAGTTTACTCTTCGTTGGACAGGAGACACAAATGATAAGTCTACAGCTCCTATAGCTAAGCCTCTTGCAACGCGGAATTCTGAAAGCCTCCCTCAAGAAAACAAGCCCAATTCTGTTAAACCTACTCAGACTATAGGTAACCAAACTCTGGGTTTTGCTTCATGAAAACATTTTAAAGTAGCACACAGGGTTTTTTGGTTTTACTTCTTTGCTTGACTCCTATCTAACATAGTTAAGTGGCATTTTTGTGGAGGCCACACGGTCATTGAAAATTTAATGTAATTACCATTGTAACCTTTGGAGATTACATAGTGCAGGCTGCTAATATTCAGTGCAAACCTAAACTTATGGGAAAACTTTGTTTCCTTAGTATATCCCACTATGTATTTCATAGAAGGGTTTGGGTAAGAAAGGACCTCAAAGCCCATCCAGTTCCTCCCCCTTGCCATGGGCAGGGATGGGTGGCAGTGCTGAGTCTTACCTTGAAAGTTTCAGTGGATTTATGAGGTTTGACCCTTAATTTTCCAAGATTCTGCGATAACACACTTCTTTAATTCGTGCCTGGTGTGAAATGAAAAGAAATAAACTTTCTGTGGGATGTTTTGCAGGACATTATAGTGTTAAGATATGTGTTTAAATAGGAAAAGCAACCCCATGATTTTTTTTCCCCTTCAAGAGTTGTTTAGATCTTGCACAGTACTGGGGTAGCTGCTAGAGTTGGGTAACTGACTGTGTGCTGCAGTCTTTTAACTGAACGCTTCACCCAAGAAATGTATGTCTATGTGTTTATTTCAGCTGTGAAAGAATCCTTGCCGACAGACCTTCAAACAAGGAAGGAGAGAGATGTTTTAAATGAACCTCGACAAAAGTTGCGAATATTTTACCAGGTATTGAAAATAAACTTTAGAGGAGAAAAGTAGAATGTAAATATTGCAAGGAATTAAAATGTTCACTTCCAAGTTGGGTGGAAATTCCTGTTTGCCTTCTTAGTGGATGCCTTAAGGGGTCTCGCATCGATGTGTTGAGAGTCGTTCCATGTATTTCTTCCTACAGGAAGAATTATTAATCACTCTGGGGGCTTGTCTGACATTCCAAAATGCAACAGGCATCTCTTGTCAGGCATCTGGAGAGGGGCAGGTGGTCTCCCTGTGGAGAAAATGCCAGTGTTTGTGTCCTGAGCTCTGGTGGTGTCCACAAAAACTCCCTGTTACTGTAGCTGTTCCCTGAAATGATGTCCAGCTCTGTTCTAGGGGTTGTGAGGTTGATGAAAGAAACTCCTTTGGTGCTGATACTGTCTGTTCCTCTATTTGCATCAGTTTCTTTATAACAACAACACGAGACAGCAGACAGAAGCCCGAGATGACTTGCATTGCCCGTGGTGCACACTGAACTGTCGGAAACTGTATAGTTTACTCAAGCATCTTAAACTTTGCCACAGCAGATTTATCTTCAACTATGTTGTAAGTAATCCTTCTGTAGTTTAGCACTATGAAACACTGTGCTCTCTGTCACAGATGTTACATATGCAGTGATTCTTTACCCTGTAAAGTTGTAGGTATCCACAGGTTGCAGCTTCCTGTGAATATTTGTCTGTTACAGGGGTGGGGGAAATGTGGGTTTGATTTTGGTTTCTGAGCCACTGCTTTTGTGGTAATGTATTCTTTTACATGTGATATTGAAAGCAATGTAATCTACATTTAGTTGGGAGTCTTTCCGTATTGTATGTGCTGTTCCTACCAATCTGATCTTAAAGCGTTCTTTCGTATGTTATTTGAAGATAACATAGTTTTCTATTACCACAACCCTGCTCAGATAATTATTCTGCAACTTCACTCTTCATCTGGTTAGAAATGTTATGACTTCTAGGGAGCTCTTTAGCAATCTTTCTGATATACTCCTTAGCTTTATAGTTAGTTCTGTTCTGGGTGGGTTTATATAAAATGGTGAGATGGTACAGAGCGAGGAAGCTTTAGTCTTACTTGTTTCTAGAGGTTAAAAATTATTGCAGTGTTGTAAAAGGAAACTAGAGCTGTGTCAGGTTATGATAGGGTGACCAAGTTATTCAGAATTGTAAAGGTTACTTGTTTACGCTTCCCGATGTATCATCGTTACTGTCTGCTAAGTCTGTTTGCAATTATCTGTTCCAGTATCATCCAAAAGGTGCTAGGATAGATGTCTCTATCAATGAGTGCTACGACGGCTCCTATGCAGGAAATCCCCAGGAC
Organism: Phaenicophaeus curvirostris; assembly: GCF_032191515.1. Taxonomy (NCBI): domain Eukaryota; kingdom Metazoa; phylum Chordata; class Aves; order Cuculiformes; family Cuculidae; genus Phaenicophaeus; species Phaenicophaeus curvirostris. The sequence goes on along the minus strand of NC_091410.1, from coordinate 12,064,222 downwards.
ATCCATCGTCAACCTGGATTTGCCTTCAGTCGCAATGGACCCGTCAAAAGAACCCCTATCACACACATACTTGTTTGCAGGTAAGTGATGGAAAACAAGACCTGTCTGTCCTTGTGTAATGCAGCACGCGGGCCAGATTTGTGAAACCCCTAAATCTGTAGGTGCACATAAACAGTGTTAAATTTCACTACTGCCAAAGCACAGGGGTTATGACTACATAAAGGACAGTAACTTCACCTGTGTGTTTTCACCTTCTCAGTTGAGGTATCTGTTCACAATGATGGAACTTTAACTGCCTTATCTGAAAACTTCTGTCTCCAAAAGGTGAAGTGTGAGTTTGAGCAGGGCCTTGGGTTTATGATGGGGTTTATTTTGCTGCTGGTGAACCCCTCCCCTCTCAACGGTTTTGCAAGCTAGAACTTAAAAGAATAATTTGTATAAATCAATTACAATTCTTAGTATTCTTGTATTGGATGTGATGGCAGAAAGCAGTTCTTGTTTTCCTTCTACTAGGCCGAAGCGCACGAAAGCAAGTATGTCAGAATTTCTTGAGTCTGAAGATGGAGAAGTAGAACAGCAGCGAACATACAGCAGCGGGCACAATCGGCTCTATTTCCACAGTGACACTTGTTTACCTCTGCGTCCCCAAGAGATGGAAGTAGACAGTGAAGATGAAAAGGACCCAGAATGGCTACGGGAGAAAACCATTACTGTAATTATTCTATTTATAGAGAATTATTTTAAATGGATTGTGGTTTCTAAAAGCTGATCTGCAGTTTTAAGGAGTAGGCAATGCATATATTGTGAAAATTGTGCATTTACTTTAAGAGTAAGTAGAGAATTTTGTGAGCCACTTTACCAAAAGGGTTCCTAGGCGCTGGAACGGATGCCCAGGAAGCTGGTTGATTGCCTTCCCTGGAGATATTTAAAAGACAGATAGACAAGGTGCTCAGGGATATGATTTATTTGTGGACAGGTATGGATAGACGTGATCTGAAAGGTCTTTTCCAACCAAACACTTCTCTGATACCTCAGTTCACATGTGTCCTAATAAGTTTTCATTGCTTGGGGCTGGATTTCTCCATCAAAGAAGAGCTGCTGGTATCTCAGGAGTTACACAATGTGTGTGTGTTATTGTCGAATCATCACAGGTCTCCACATGATAAGACTCTTGACCTTTTAGGCTGCGGTACCTGAATTTTCAGCAGTAGTTTTTTGTGTTGTATAAGTGGCATAATTTGGGTTTTAGGTGTGCTCTCATTACTTGTCAGTGGAAATGCAGTTCTGATGTTTGTTTCTCGTCCTTACCTTTCTCCCAATTCTTTATCCAGCAAATTGAAGAGTTTTCTGATGTTAACGAAGGAGAGAAAGAAGTGATGAAATTATGGAATCTTCATGTTATGAAGCATGGGTATGTTGCTATATACTTAGTTTTTATAAAAATGAATTATGGTGTAGATTTGGTTGACCATTTTGCATTGCAGTTCACTAAGAACTTAAATTCTATTAGCTCAGTGGTTTAGGAAAGGATCATTTAAGGATAATTTGGTAACGAGCTTTGTTCTTGTGCCTAGTGGCCCTATGGCTTTGAACAGAAAAAACACTGCAGGTGTGGAGATGATTGATAAACCATGTCATAGAGCATCATTTTGTCTTTTGGAAATGAAAATTGCATAACGATGCTTTTCTAATTTGACAGGTTTATTGCTGACAATCAAATGAATCATGCCTGTATGCTGTTTGTTGAAAATTATGGACAAAAAATAATTAAGAAGAACTTGTGTCGAAACTTTATGCTACATCTGGTCAGCATGCATGACTTTAACCTCATCAGCATCATGTCAATAGACAAAGCTGTTGCCAGGCTCCGAGAGATGCAGCAGAAGTTAGAGAAAGGAGAATCGGCCTCCCCGGTGGATGAGGAATCTTCTGAGGAACAAAGCGGGACAACAAATGGATACAGTGAAAATAATACAAAAGAGAGAGTGTCAGACATGGATAGCATCTCAGGTGTCACGAAACAGAGCAAGAAACAGAAGCTCTGAAGTCAGAAGTCAGGCGCCATTCGACGGACAAGCATTGAAGTGACGTTCTAGGGTGCGTGAGCTCTGTAAGGAATTACACACGCAAATACAGAGATTCCAAACAGGCACTGCTGGATGGAAATAAATGATTTCAACAAGGATATTGTTCTAACAGGGTTTCTCTTCAGTTAATTATGCAAGTACTACATGTATATTGGTTTTGGTGATGTAATGACAATACTCTAAGAGTTTGAGCATGAAGAGCAATATGAAAATCTTTTTGTAATTTTAGTAATTAGTGTCTTAAGAACTTTATGGAATTTACATAATTTAAGTATATGTAAAACCGTTTTTATATCAGGATTTTTGCATCTGTATCTGGCTGTTTTTTCCTACCATGAAGTTGTGAAACATTGGGGAAAGGGGATTGGGATACAGTTTCTGCTTTTCTTACTTAGAAATTCTCTGGTTAGCTTTTTGTGGAAATAACATCTCGCTCTTTAAAGTTTAACCTGGATCCTTGTATTTGAAATCATTTATCAATTGATCATCAATTAACAAACTTTTATTTTTTTTTACACTAAAGTTATCAAAGTTGGCGAACTGAGCACTTCCTTGTCTTGTGCCTGTTTGGAAAGATCTTGGCTTTTCACCTTACAGACACAGTGAAGTTCCACCTTGGCTTTTTGAGGTTACCAGCAGTTTGGGTTTCGTGGATAATTCTGATGTATCGATCACCCAGTGTACCATTTTAAACTTGAACCTTAGCTCCTTTAGATGTTTCTTACACACTTACACAGCTACACAAACGATTTGATGTAAACCCTTTTTTTCACGGGGGTTCCGCATCGCAGCGTGCCAAGCTAAAGCCGAGAGTCCGTAGTCAGGGATGCAGGCACGACGTCGATCCGCTTCTTCGGAAGCGTCTGCCTGCTGTTCCGCCTGAGCACAGACTGCAAGTCCAGGCTGTGGGTTTAGCTTTGGCTTTCGAGATGCCACTCTTGAGGGAAAAATGCACTGTAAAATTGGACCAGAAAATGTGTTGCACTTCTTATGCAAGTACTCTGTGATGTATTGTATTCAATACAGATACTAAGATGCTGACTAAACTATATTTGAGCAGTTTTGCACTGCTGTTAACACATTTTATGCATACGTTTACAGATTTTTTCCAATGGAAAGTGGTTTCACTACTGGTACAGTATCAGCACCGAAGGGTTTATTCCAGCAAGCACTGTGGTTGAGTGACATCACCTCAATTTTTTATTATCCTTTAAAATATTGCATTTTTCATATTCTTTTATTTATAAAGGAACAATGCTGCTGTAAATACAGGTATTTTTAATTTTTTATTTCATTCCATCACCATGAGATGCAGTTCCCTGGTTGTTCAAGGGGTCTATAAGCTTTCTAATGGTGTCTTCAGAAATTTATGAAATGTAAATACTGATTTTGATGGTCCTTAAGATGTGTTTAACTGTGAGACTATTTAACTAATGGTGTGGATGTGATTCGTCATCCAGTATTAAGTTCTTAGTCACTGATTTTGTGTACAAAATAGGAAAGAGGGAAACTGCAGCTTTCATCACAAACTCCTTGAATTTGCCAGCTCACTGAGTTTTAGCAAACTCTAATAATGCCTCTGGATAGTACATCAAGCATTTCTCTCTGGCTTTAATTTGCTAAAGCAGTGCACATATGTAAAAAAATAGATTATTTTAGGGGAGATGTAGTTCTAGAATTATTGCTTATGTCATTTCTTAAGCAGTTATGCTCTTAATGCTTAAAAGAAGGCTAGCATTGTTTGCACAAAAAGTTGGTGATCCCCCAAAAATAGTAATGAAATTACTTCTGTCCAGTAAACTTTGTATGTCATGTCAATTTATAATAAAAGCTGAAAAAATCCCTTTGTTTTCTATTTATAAAGATGCCTTTTCTATATGTACCTTTGATAGATTTTGAAGATACCGTGTAAGCTGGTTAAAAAGAATTTGAATGGTACAGTAGATGTAAAAACAGAACCCCAGACAGAATCGGAAAAACAGAACCAGTTCGGTTGTTCAAATGAACCGTTGTTTTTACATTAAATGTTTATTTGAAATCTGCTTTTGTACATAAAGTTCAGTAATATAAACTCTGCCACCATGGTTGTCCGGTCATTTTGTGTGCGTGCAGCAGGCCCCAAGCAGCTGTTTCTCCAGTCTTTGTTGCATTTATGGTGTCTCCATCAATTACCAGGTTTTAGCCAGATATAAACTTCCACTCTTTGTTCTTGAGGGCAGAACTGAACACCGGAGCCTGAGCTTGAATTGTGTGATCCTCCTCGGATAATTCAGGTAACGGGAAAGGAGTTGTCATTTGTGAGATTTCAGTTAGAGAAATAAGACTTGGTGAGGTTTTCAAATGCAAGTTGTTTGTATTTAAAACACATTTTACAAGGTACTTTGTTTAAATTGATGTCAGCTTAAACTAGAGTTGCTCTGGTACTGTGGAGGATGGATGCTTGATGATGCGCTACAGCCGGAATAAGTAAGGAATTGCACTGCTTGGCTGAACAGTGACTGTCAAAGAGGAGGCACCAAAGACCTTTTTCAGTGTTAAAAATCATTCAGATACTGAAATCCAGGACATGACGGCTCGGTGCTGTATCCTGACCTCAGCCTGCAATTGTCTGGTGTGTTTTTATCTCTGGAACTTGCATGGTTCTGATCTGGCTGTTGGTATGTTCATGGCAGACCTTCATGAGTCTTTGTGATCGTTGTAACACATGAGGGATGTGAGCCCCTAGTTGAAAGTTAACATTTCTTTGATACTGAATTCAGTGCATGAAATTCTGTATTGAAAGTTTTAGATGGATTTTAATTGTTAAGTGTATGGTGCTTTGGGTGTGTCTCGAATGTAGTCCTTGTTTTTGGGGGTGGGCAAGGATTCACTGCCTAGAATGAAGCGCTTTTAAACCATTTGAACTGTTTGACGATTTCCCTCATCACTGAAACACCCTCAAAGCCTACACCCACCTGCAACTTGATTTTACTTTTGAGAAGGCAGAAGCTGCTCTGGGAGGACAATTCTAACAGTGCTCATGATTTCTTAATTCACAGAACAGTTTGGTGACACGATCAGCTGGCGCTTGACTGATGGTTTTTCTGTGGGACCGGATGCTTGGATACAAATCGGATACTGCAGTTTCACAGCCGAGGTGACGGGAGCTTTGACCAAAGTAGGTAAGTGATCTTCCCTGACTGATCTCTGCTGTTGTTTCCTTTCTCACTGGAGATGTGCTCCTCAGGAGACAGCCTAGCATCTTCTCATGGAATAGTTCTTCAAAGGAAGGGTGCGCTTATGAGAAAGCCACTGTGCCAGCAAAATTTACTGGTTTGAAAAGTTTTTTCCTTAAAAACAGACCAAAGCAATGGAAGAGGCTATGGGTAAAGCAGACGTAAGAGAATAAGCTGAAGCTGTGTGCTAGTGCAGTATGGACGTAATGAGAAGGGGATTAACTACTGCTTGCTCAGTACTGGGGGCCAAAACCTTCTATTGTGTCACCATTCAGTGCAACTGTGAGGAGATGGGACCAGTAAAATAGAGACAAACTGGCTGTGATGGAATGTTAAGGGGAATAGTTTTACAGATGCTGTAACTGATGTGTAAAAAAGGAACATTTCTGCAAGAGATGTCAGTTTAGATCCAATTCCAGCTGGAAAGAAAGCAAAGTTGCATGAATGAGAAACCTGAAATAAACTTGTTTGGGACTTGAGAGACAGAAGGTAAAAATAATGAGGGGGTGTGTGGGAATCTTGGAGGCAGCTGCAGAGCTCTAGAATAGTCTTGTTAGAAGAAGGTAGCACTGCCCTGGCAAATGATTTATAGACCACACACAGGTGAGGGATAAAACTTTATTTAAAAACACTGAAATTTCACTTGACAAACAGGTCTGGGTTGAGGTAAGTGAATGTACAGCTTAGGAAAACACCTTCAGGACTGGATTCCGTAAGCAGCTGGTGCTCTGCTTGTGAGGCTCCAAGAGCTGGAGGTGAGAAATTGGAAGCATCGCGTGTTCGGTCTGGCTGAACTCGGTGGGGGAAGAATAGACTTTCAACCCCTTGTTAATTCACACTTTTTCTGATTCTTTGTACTTTGTTACCTTAGTACTTGGGTCTCTTGCCCTGAAACTCTTCACCCCTCCCAGGTGTAAAAGGCGCAGCTCCCAGAGGTGCATGGACAGTACCGGATTTGTGATCTGCACAGCTCGGCTGAGGCCGAGTTAAAAAAAAAACAAACCCAAACAAACAGAACCACCCGCCCCACCATGGGCAAAGCTGCTCTTGCTCAACACAGCTACAGCCTGAAGGCTGAAAACCTGTTGGCTCTTGCTGTCCTCAGCTCTGAGAGCGTAGGGGCCTTCTGTGGCCCTTCACAGTCATCTTAAGCTGCTTTGTATGAATATTCCAAACAAATAGGAGGCATTGCCATCTCTGCAAGTACCTGAATTGAAGGCTCAAGCGTTATTTTCTAATCCGCAAGTAAATATCCTGCAGAATTGATAGCCTGACGAGCTGCTCCAAAAGCAGAGGAAAGGTACCTGGCCCATGGTACCTCACAAGTGCAGATAAGTCACAATTTTCGTTCCCCTATGGTTAAAGTACTAAAGATACAATGAGTACCTGACCCCTGAAGTATGTAAGTAACGTTGCCAGCACTAGGGAGCAAAGCAGATTTAAGCAGGCTGCTACCTCGAGTGCCAGCCCGGCCCTCTACCAGCTCTGCTGCGGTTTGATCAGCTACTGAGCCTTCTTGCCTACAGGAAGAGAATGCATTTTAAAAGCACTGAAAATTCTCTTCAGAGGATAATCCAATGGAACACGGAAAGTACAGGATACACTGGTGTTCTCTCACTGACAGTGAAACAGGTTAAGCTTGGAAAAGTGAGAATACAGTGGGTTTTTAGTTGCTAATACTGACACTCTCACCCACAAGCGTCCAGTCTTCCTCACTGCACAGCTGATGGGAAATCCTGCTCCAACTCTTCTTTGCACCCATCTGAATCTACTCACAATTTGTTTTCTTATAAATGGTATAAACACCACCTGCCCCTGTCCTTTTCTGAGACTCACAGACCCCTGCTACAGATCCTTGGGGGAAAAATGCAGACTAGATGTACTCATCTCTTTGTACTGGCACTGTGACATTGGGGGACACAAATCTGATGTAAATTCAGATTTTTGTGCTAGCACTGAAGGCTAACGTAGCATGCTGACCCTGCAGGGGAAAGGGCAGAATGATTGTCTGGGTCTTATAAAAATATTGCTATTTTAACGTGCTAAAATATATCTAATTTTAATTGAATTTGAGGTAAGATGATCCCTTTTAAAGACTTCAGTGAGCACTACTTTAAGATGTTCTTTAAATCCAGTAGCATTGTAACCTTTTGAACAGGACTAGGCCCTCTTTGATGAGCTCATTCTAAACCTTAGTTGCTCCTTAGGGGAAATAGTGGTAGCTTTATGTAACTTCTGAATTCCAAGTCAATTAATTTTCAACCATTTCTTTTCTCACCCTACTACATGGAGGAGAGAGCTAAATCACCCCCACCCGCTCCATCCTGAGTGGCACAGGTTAATTCTGTGCCAGGGGGGTCTGCCTGGCGCCCATACCCTCAGGCCCTCTCCATCCCCCTCCCCAGCTCAGTTCTAGGAGCGTTCCCAGCGTGCTTGGCCAGCCGGGTCCATCCCCACCGCCTGCCCTGCTGCGCGTGGATGCACGATGTTCGCAGGGAGCCTGGTAGGACTCCCAGGACTCCCACGCATCCCAACGGCCCTTCCCTGGTCGCTGCTGTTGACAAAGGAGGGTGTCTCCAAGCGGTAGAAAGGCTCTGTGAGGAATTGTGGCTGCCAATCTCCACGCCAAAGTGCTACACGGCTAAGACTTGCTCTGAGAGAGGCTGTGCCATAACTTGTAACTAGGGAAGACAGTTGGAGTGGCTAAGGATAACCATCCTGCTCTAGGTATTGATCTAGTTTGAGGCAAGCATCTGCATTAAGCTGATGGAAGCATCACCGTGCAACTACTCTAGAAAATATATTCTGAGTGACAACACAAAAAACAGTTCAAGAGACATCTGGAAATAAGGCACTTAACATGAGCGAGGCGCTAACAGCCCGGCTACGAATTTGAACAGAGATTATGGCTCAGACATCCTCGCTCCAGAGGAATGAACAGTACCATGCATGGAGAAACAGCTGCTGCATGCAGAACCCACCGGCCATTCAGAATCTTAAGGCAGCTTTGTGTACAGGGAAGCATAGTGGGACAGCGCTGCTCTAAATCCTGTGCTCTTTTACCAGTGGTATAAATAAAATTTGGTCCATTACCACCCCTCCACGTTTACAGGCTTCTTTCACAGAACAGCAGCATTAGGCAGAGTTAACTATAGAACTCGTACCCTGAGCGAAGAGTACAATGCAATACTGACAAAAATCAAGTCTGGACAAAAAAAAAAAGGACAGGTCCTGTGAGCTGCTTAAATTAATTTGGCTACGCAAACACCGGTTTCTAACTTTTTCCAGAGTAACAAATCCAATGTTTCACAATTATTATCTGAAATAAGTCCAGTAGGAAGTACAACAGAATGGAGTTCAAGTAGTATAAAGACAGGGTTTTGTTAACAGATTAAACCCAGGTTTTATCAGTACACTTCATGGCAAGAACAAAAATCCCTTCACTCCCTACTAAAACACCAAAACTTTCCAGCCTGGGTAGGAAAATGAACATCCAAAATACAAGGAGCCGCAGCACTGATCGAGTACCCAGTCAAAGACCACTTCTCGGTTGTTGGAGCTAATGGTTACTCTAAGCTTGAAGTTTCCTCCCTCATTGCTGCAAGGCCCTAACTGCACAACTTCCATGTCAAACGTCACAGTTGATCCCGAGGTGACAGCCGGCAGTTGGTTTGTCATCTCTTTTCCATTTACAAATACTGCCCCTGGAACAGTCAAGATACCAGATGTTATTTCTCACTTTCTGTACATGTTAATGTCCAATTCTATTTCTTCCTGTTTTTTTGCAGGCAAATCGAAATGGAAAGCAACCCTGCCACGTTCCTTTTGTCACATCAAACAGGCTGCAATGACTGCAAGCAGGAAATGGATACCTATGATCTCACCCACGATTTTAACTGAACCAACAGTTGCGCTCATAGAAAGTGAGTAACGATGCTTATCTGTGATTCAGGGATGCAAAGAACAGGAAGTTTTGGGAAAGGAAAAAAGAAAAGATTCTTCAGTTGCGCGATTCGGACTCACCATTTGTGCTAATGCACACAGCTTTATCCCGCTGCAAAGAGTCGGAGCCGTTCTGCTGCTCCACACACACTCCCAGGCTGTCTCGTCTGTCGGGCTGTCCCACGGTTTCAATTCTACCGAGCAAAAAGTTAAGTCAAACCCCAGACACGAAATCAAAACACAGCACGAGCTTCGGGACGGCTGCTGGATGATCCCACAGCACCGGCCTGGCCAGCCTGACTGCGGCTTCCCCACCACCGGCAGCAAGAGCTGCAGAGACACCTGCAGAGCAGGTCACTGTGGAGAAATGTTCCCTTCCCTAAAGGCGGCTCCCTGGAGGCTGCAAAGGAACAGGATGAGTCTTGACTTAAAGCAGGGATGCTCCTCTGCTTGTCCAAACGCCTCGCCTCAAGGGGTAACTAAAGTGGATCTAAAGCCCTGCGTTTACACAGCTTCCTGATCCAGTAGGAGGTGCCCCTGCCCACGGCAGGGGGTTGGAACTGCATGATCTTTAAGGTCCCTTCCAACCCAAACCATTCTGTGATTCCACGATTCCCTTGTCACTGATGAGGTGACACTGAATGTGCAGGAATACACAGCTGCTTCACAAACATCTGTAACAACAATGCTGGTTATTTGTTTTGCTCTACAAGCTACTTATCCCCTCCTGAATGTACTTTCATTTCAACAGATGGAGAAAGCCAAGCACTACATCTCCCTGCTCAGGAAAGTCTGACACATCTTCAAACAGGAAGCTACAGTTGGACCTTGGATGAGGAAAAGAACAGATTTTTGAGGTTGCCTTCTATTTTAAGATTCATGTCGCTATAGTTCTTGTGGACATGTGCTTGTTACTGCTCTGCCATCCTGAAACAATCTCCTCCAGGAGAGTTCCCATTACCAAAATGTAAAGCTGAATATTTTCATGTGTTACCAATAAAGATAAAAGGCATTGGTCTGAAAGAGAACCAAGGAAAACCTCAAAGTTCTGCCTTTAATTTCACAGACATTTCTAAGCCAAGAGATGTTAAATCTAGCAACAGTTTTCAAACAACAGCTTTAGATCCTTTTATCTCATCTCAGGCGGGGCAGCCGAGTACATCCTCATACCAGAACCATCTAAAGTTAAGATAATTCGTTATCATGAAGGAAGAAATGAAATTCCATGGGATGTTACTAAAATATCATGAACAACCCCCTTAAATTGTCTTTGGGGGTTGCCTACTGTACGATAAGTAGTTTTATTTAATGAGGGAAAGATGGAATAAAGCTTTAGAGCCTCCGAGGTCTGTAATTACAACTGACATATCCACAGGCAAGTTCCTCATACCCCATTAAACAGCATCAGCTCAGGGACAGGACCAAAGGCTTATGAAGCTGCCAGGCTTATGAAATGCTTTGTGTCAAATGAAAGGCTTGAATTTCACAAGATCTCTTCTCCATTCAAGTTTCTAATGCAAGTTTCAAGCAGGAGTCTGATCAGTGCTTGTTATCTCAGATGTTAAAGACATCAGTGCCAGACTGCCAGCCTTACCCGCCCCAAGAGCACACGATGTTTTCACGATCAAAGTCATTAAAGCATGTGGAGAGTCTGGGAAGGGAAGCACCCGCTGACCCAGCGTTAAAAGAATCAGAGCCTCCCCTGACTTCTGACCAGCAGTAACAGTGGCTACAAATCTCAAGGAAGTTCAATATTCCACAGATTAGCCCAGCATAGGTTGTATTTTACCACCCCCTAGTTCACTCTTCTCTCTGTTTTAGATAAGGTGCAGGTCCCACAAAAACATCATTTTCCTAAAAACCAAGGAAATAGAGGAGAAGGAAGTTGAGGTGTCACATAGACGCGCTACCTGGACTAAGGCTGAGCTGATGTAAAACTCAAACATGCATCACGACTTGGGTTTATACACAATTCAGATGTATCGGACTAGAGAAGGAAGCCTGGTTCACAGGAGATGCACTAGACAACAGCTGCACAGGAAATACTTACCTGAACGTTAACGTTTGCCCGCAGGAATACGTAGGAGCTTTGGAGTAGAGCACACCGCACGACTGAGAATCGTTTCGAAGTGCTATGTTTCTTCGACTGCTCAAGCTGTAACCCTCTAGACCAGCTGTCCACTCTTCAAAGAAAGAAAAAAAAAAAAGCACTGTGAACCTCAACCTGGCCGGCTACTGTCTAGGCAAAACAAAGTCAGTCACCATGTCCACTCAGTTTACCTCAGATAAAGTTTAAACTATGTTAAGAGCAGGGGCTGGTTTTGCTGCCTTCTGATAGAAAGATTTCTTCTTCAAGTCATTTGCAACTACATAAAAGTATTTCCCAGCTCACAGGGTTCACCAGAATTTCACTCGCTGCTGCAATCCCTGTCACGTCACATTGTGGACAAAGGAAAGCCACCGTGACCCACTGCCCTTAAAAATTTGCAGGTGAAGAGAAAATGTAGGTTTTTCTCTCTCCAGGAAAAGAGCTCGTTATGTGACTGTGGGTCATTAATGCTTAGGCAGGGGTGAGGGAGAAGGAAAAAAAATGCCTCCCTTCAAGCTCACTGATGCTTTCCAAGGCTAAGGAGTGAGCTGCTGGAATGGCTCCCTGTCAACCCCACTCTGAAGCAAAGAATAAATTCCAGGATGAACGGATAGTTCATCACACATGACACACACATCACAGCTAAGGATGCTCCATCATCATGCAAAAAGCAGCTCCATAAGTCATTCAGCTAGAGACCTTCAGGAGTGCTGCCCTGACAGACGACTCGGGCTGAAGATGAAGAACAGCGAGGGAACCAACAGTACCATGGGGAACCAGCGTGGTCCGGCCGATCTGAGGAACACTCCACGGGCTCCACTCTTGCCTCCCATCCCCTCGGGCACAGACTCGGAACTGATAGTCAACGTTAGGGTCAATGTGCAGCACTATGAACTCTGTCTCCGAGCCGACATACACGTCTTCAAAGTGACTGGCAGCGCTCTTGCGGTATTGCAGCCTGTAATCCTGTGGTATGAAGTCATCGTCCACCTAGAGAGACATTTATTACATTGATAAAGGACCCCGTCTTTTTTTCCTTTCACCTCTGCAGCGGCACACGCCAGGGCAGCACTGCAGGCTGCCAAAGCCATTCAGAGTCACAAGGTATTAAAGAGCAGAAATTGTGCCTTATAGGTATCACAGCAGTGCCTGAGCTGACGAATCCAAAATACAGTGTAAGAATGACATGATCACAGTTTAAAACTGTCTGTAGAAGAAACATTCAACTCAAGGCTTTTCAATTCAGCGGAGGTGCAACAAGATCCTTCAGCCAAAACCTGAAGACAAATTTGCAGAAGAAATTCAGTGCCAGTTTTTAACAGCAAGGGAAGCTCACCATTATCCTCCATAAACTGCTCCAAGGGATCATTTCCAATTCTTTTGTCAAAAAAAAAAAAAAAAAAAATCTCTTTTTACTTAGAGTTATATTATTTTTTTCCCCACAAAAGCTCCACTACCCCTCAAGCACGACCAGCCTCGGGCAACTCCTGTACAGCACAGAAAATCAGACCACGTGTGCCAAGAGCGCTGATGGTTTTATAATCTGAATCCACATGCTCTACAAGGTAAGGATGGCTGACCAATGGTGCGTTGTTGCTAAAACAATATCAGTTTGTGTAATGCTGCCAAGGAGCACAGAGCTGTCCAACAACAACAAAACCACATCAGAGCACAGCAGCAATTTACTCAAAAATAGGTTTGTGTACTGAAGAGGAAGGCGGTACTTGACTGGCTACTGCCAATAGTAAAATATTTTCGGTTTCTCTAATGAGTTTAGGTGTAAAAGCATAACAGACGGGGTCAGCCTCATCCTGGGTCTGCTAAACCATCTTCAAAGGGAAGAAAAATGTCACCCCCACAGTGAAGTTCGGTCCCACTGAGGGTGTTCAGCTGCTGTTGCTGTTACAAATGAACCACTCGGTTCCACAGCACAAACGGCTCTGCGCAAATCCCCTCTTGTCAGAAACACACAGCCCGGGATTGCTGGGTCTTGTCTGTACAACGGCATCACAGGCAGATTACACACCGCTCTTTATTTGTTTAGTGGAAGGAGAACATGAAGGAGGCGTTTCCCGCTCCAGTACCTGGCACTTGCTTAGGCGTGGGAAGCAGGGGATCGGTGTTCTCAGCTGCCCCTCCTGATTCTTCCACACATAGAGAAGGGGTTGTGAGGCACCAGGGCATCAGCACATCAGCCCCTTCGATCTGCAGAGGGGAGCAGGGAGTCCACCAGCAAGAGCCTGACACACAAGTGTCACTGCCAGCCACAACATCACCAATTACCTCACCTCTAAATGAGGCCATTACCATAACAATCTCTTCTAAAGTTTCTAACTACACACTGGCTTGGCCTATTCCTTTGAAGGTTGTAGAGAATCCAGGATGAAAGTGGCCTTTTCAGTTTCTTTCAAGAAAGCTGAAGTCTGAATGACTTTCACCTACCTTACACCATCGGACTAAAATACCTCCAGGCTTCTCAACGAACTCCTCTAGCTGTACAGGTGGGCGAGATGCCACTGTTCCATGCCTGAATATTTGATCTTTCAATATAGTAAGAAGGCAGTCATCCAGCTGGGCAGATAAACAAGGCACATCAACCAAGGAGGGCACTTCTGGTAAGCTGGGAAAGGAAATTTTGCTGTAATTAAAGGGACCAGCTTCTACAAATTCATATTTTGTCCATGCGCTTGAATCTGGGCAGATTTGCAGAGAGAGAACAGCTGCAGAAATTGGCAAACTTAAAAGACTCCAAAAACATTGTCTTTCAGCCCTACCCAGCCTGTCTGTTTCTCAGTAAATACTCTGAAATACAGGCTGTTCCACAAGGAGGAGTTTCATCCTTCACAAGTAAACAGCCTATATTTGCACAGAACATATGGAGGTTGAAAACTATTCCTTTCTGTGCCTGCCAGCCCCCGTGAAAGTCTTCCAAACAAACAGGACAGTAACACCTCAAATGAATCTTCTAAAGCAATGGAGCGGAAGGCTTTTGTTTCAAAGGAGAAAAGATCCCCCTCAGAGTGCCAGTGGCTTACCTATCTAGCTGAATATGTAAAGCTTTTTTTGTAAAGCTGCAAAGTTTCTCATTCTGTTGTCCCACATCTCCATGGACTGCGCTCTCGCCTGGAATCAGATGGTAAAAATATTCCTAATGAGAAAATATCGAAGAAAGGCATTCTTTGCTTCAAAGAAGAACCAGTTCTGACACGAACAACGAATTAAACATGAAGCATTCTCAGCACTTTTCCTAGACTCAGCTAGAAAACTCAATTATAGTTAACAATACAAAGCCTATCTAGCGACTTCTGAAGCTCTCAAAGCTTCCTGTAGATACACCCATAACAGATGTAATGATTTGCCTCAGGTCTCAGACAGTAGCAGAACTGGGGTCAGATGCCAGAAATCAGGATTTTTAATCCCTTCCTCCACCTGCTTTAAAGGAAGAAAAAAAAAGCAAAGCACCCTCACTGTGCAGAAAACAAAGAAGCAGGAGCATAAAGCAAAAAACAAATTTCCACCACTGTTCTGTTTGCTACAGTTTGACTGGTAACGACTGTCAGAATGAAAGAAATAATCCACGCATTAAAGTGTGGAGATAAATGGAAATCTTTTCATAAGCTTTCCATATAAAGTAGCATCCCACAGCTCAGCTTACAGAGACGTATGCTCCGCTCTCCTATCTGATGACTTTATGGTAATCGACCACATAAGCGAGCTCAGTCCTTTTCCAAGTGGAGGATTACAAACGTTACAAATCGCTGAAGAAAAGCACAAGTCATAACTGGCAGCAGGAGATTTAATAACCACGGAGGCTTAACTCCTCTCTGACTCAGATGCAACGTCTGCTTATTTTGATGACATGACTTAGCGATGCTTCTCCGGCTACCGAGGGAAGGGTGACCCAGAGGATAGGAATCGCACGGCTAGCCAGGTTCTCATGAGATCCAATAGAAACTCATACAAAACACAGGCAATCTTTTCCCCCACCCTGTGATTCAGTAACTTAAAAACAAGGTGACGATGAGGTGTCCCAGCAGTTGCGGTGCTAGAAAATAACCCAAACAAATCAATTCTTAAATATCGTCACCACTCCTGTGAGCAGGAGGCACAGAGCTACCAAGCCAGCACGTTCTTTAGTCACAAAGCTCGTGGCTTGAGCAGAGCTGGCAGATTTCCTACCTGGGGGAGACTGCTCCATGCACTCAGTTCACAAATCTGAGATCATGTTGACAGAAAGTTAAAGTTGAGACATGAGAACAATGTAAGGAAACTGCCAACATACTCATGGCTCAGACACGCTCTCAGTAGGTTCTCCAGTGTGGAGAAAACAGTCAAGAGTGACATTCCTTTCTGGCTAGGTATTTAGCATCAGTAGGGTACAAACTGACCCTTGCAGCAATATTTCGCATGTCCATTTTTCCATTTTTGTCTGCCTCATCCTCAGGCTTTCAGTAGATATTTTTCCCATACAGTGCTCATTCCATTCTTTGTGTTCCCCACCAACAGTGAACAGAATCACACTGAGCAGCAGAGATTATCTGTTTATTTCAGCTGCTCTTCCATCTAAACGCAAATAACTCACTTGAACCAACAGAGACATTTTGTTATTATGGTACCCATGATGTCTTTTATTTCAAAGCAGCTGACATAACCCTGTATGATCCGTGCAGGGGTGCAGGACACCTCTGTAGTGAGACATTTCCAAAGTGTTTCCTGCTTTTATAGAGAGGTCACACTAACATGTGTGCATCCTAGGGTTGAAGTAAAGTATTAAAGTACAGATTTGTAGGAGATAATATTAATTGGCTCTTCATTACATCTACCCAATTTTAACCTCTTCTTTAAACATCTGGTTTAAGACAAGTTCAAAATGAGCCAGATGTGCTGATCCTAACAGGAACATTCCAGTCTTTTAGAGCAGATATGGTGGAAGACAGAGCTAAGACTTAGTACCCAGTCCTGCCTTACCTTCCCGGAGCAGATCATCAGCCGTACTGATTCCGTGCTCTATCAGCTTCTGACATTCATCCAAGGGTTTGATGCTCTCTTGTGCTATAGCATCCACCTCCTGCAGCAGCGACATCAGCCGCTCATCCAACAGCTTCTTCAAGGTCCCTTTTAAGTCACTGAAGTGTTGCTCGAGTACATCTCTGGTCAATGTTGCACTTTCTCTGATCTATATTCAGGTAAAAGGAAAGAAGGTTTCAGGATAAAGACAAAGGCCACGTGCATCTTTCAGTTTTCTGAACCACATCATCCGCATCTGCTGGAGAAAAGCTGCACGTGAAATCACCTACTAAAGATCCTTCTGAAAAGACCACTGGCAGTTAACAACCAATGTAGTGGGGTTTAGTACACATACAGCAGGGAAGGAGGCAAAGAAAATGCCCGGACAGGGAGAAGGGCACATTAACTAAGCAAACCAAGAATGCTCTGCAGGTCTTTCCCCACCATCCCTCAGAACTGCAGTAATCCTGTTCAAAATCCACTCTGTCATGACATAAAGGTAAATCCTCATCAGAAAGTAAAAGACATCAGGCTTTTAGAAGACTACCTAGAGGCAGTTTTCCAGGCCCCCTTCACTTCACTGGATTTTTTAAATCCTCATACACTTGCTTTCCTTTCACATTTTTTCAAGCAGCTGCCTTGGATTTGTCCCTGCTGCAGGGTCACAGGGCGAGAAAAGCAAGTCTGTTTTGACTCTGGAAGAACCAGAGCACAGAATATTCTGCAAGCACGTATTAAAATGTTTACAAACTTGCTGAATCTTGTGAAAACACATTTGAACACCCCTGAGCTAAAGATGCAGAAGTCAGAAGCAAACACCTCCCTGTGAACAACTTTTCCAAGTCGCACACACCTGGAACACTGCAGCAGGCCCCTGCCTCACACATCATTTCTAGACCTTCAGAAGCATGAGCAGCCAATGCAGGAAGCTCTCTGGTTAGGTAAAACACATTTCCTCTTCAAGTAATGCTCACGAACATCTGCAGCTGCCACACGGCTCCGTTTCCCTTCTCTTGTTATTTCACCACTTGAGAAAAAAAAAAGGAAGTATTCTACTTCAAGAAGCGGGGCAGAGAAGATAAGAGAGACACTTCTCTATGCCCATCACCTCCATTACACGCAGACACAAATTCAACAACTCGGCCTCACGACTGCAGGTACCAACAGCTACGCGGCAGAGGAAACGTGGGCCCCGAACACACAGAGGTGTGTGAAGCTTGTTGAAAAGCGTGTGCAATCGCTCCAAACACAAAGGATGCGATAAGTCATCCAAAGTGCTTTTCCCATCACATCAGCCCACCAGTCCCTAAAGAATAACACTTCTGTCATCGGAAGCCATGCCTAAGACATTCAGCACTTCTGGACACAGGGAATTCTCAGACATGTGTTGCATGGTTGATTCTGAAGCTGAGGGGAAATTTAGAGATCTTAGCAAGAAATTCTTCACTGTGAGGGTGGGGAGGCCCTGGCCCAGGTTGCCCAAAGAAGCCGTGGCTGCCCCATCCCTGGAGATGTTCAGGGCCAGGTCGGATGGGGCTTGGAGCCCCTGATCCAGTGGGAGGTGTCCCTGCCCAGGGCAGGGGTGCAACTGGAGGGGCTTTAAGGTCCCTTCCAACCTGAACCATTCCATGATTCTATAATTCTTCGTGGACAAGACACCTTGTGGTCCTGAAGGTGGGAAGAGAGAAAACAGAAACATGCAGACAAGCAAAGAGATTCTCTAAGAGAGGAAAAGGAAAGAAAAGTGAGCGAACTGAGCACTCCCAGCCACAGCAGAACAGCCAACTGGCTCCCTCCAACTGCATTTTGAGTTATCAGGCAACACTCTGAGATGATGAGGTTTGAATTCAAGACAGTCACAAACAATTAATTTTCTTATTTAGTCTGTGGTTATGAAGACAACTCATTTAACACCCACTCACCCAGTAGCAGGGCACTAACCTAGCAGATTAACAATTGACAGCAGGCTTGCACGCTGCTGGAATCAGAAAAGTTACAGGTTTGCTACAGGTAGATTTTTGGAGTTTGTGGAGTTCTATTTATTTCTTTACCCCTGGCAGAGTTGAATGAAAAGCAGCACAGCATCGATCCTGCTCTGTAGAAGCTCGGCCGCTCGCGGGATGTCCCAGCAGAGTGGGCAGCACTGTCCTGGCTCCCCACAACCTCCCTGCCTACATCCGCACAGCTCTGGAGAGGGTTTACTGGGGTCAGGGGTGCGTTACTCGTCTCGGCTGTCGGGGGGGTATACTGGTGCCAGAGAGGAGGGTTACTGGTCCCCAATAAGTGTGTGGGGGGGGTTATTGGTCCCCAATAAGTGTGGGGGGGGTGTTACTGGTCCCCAATAAGTGTGTGGGGGGGGTGTTACTGGTCCCCAATAAGTGTGGGGGGGTTACTGGTCCCCAATAAGTGTGTGGGGGGGGTTACTGGTCCCAAAGGGGGAAGGGAGGTGGGTTACTGGTCCCAAAGCGGGGAGGGAGGTGGGTTACTGGTCCCAAAGAGGGGAGGGAGGTGGGTTACTGGTCCCAAAGGGGGGAGGGAGGTGGGTTACTGGTCCCAAAGGGGGGAGGGAGGTGGGTTACTGGTCCCAAAGGGGGGAGGGAGGTGGGTTACTGGTCCCAAAGGGGGGAGGGAGGTGGGTTACTGGTCCCAAAGGGGGGAGGGAGGTGGGTTACTGGTCCCAAAGCGGGGATGGAGGTTCCTGGTCCCTTCTGGCTCCAGCGCACGGAAAATCCAGCTAACCCAGAACTCTGGCAACGCTTCCCGGTGACCCCCGGAGCCCGGGCAGAGCGGAGCTCGGCAGCGGGACGGGGACCGGCGGGACATGTCCTCAAATCACACCCCCGGAGAGCCCCTCGGGGCTCGCCCCGGCCTGGGAACCCCTCATCCCAAATCGCCTCCCGCTCTCAAGCCCGCAGCCCGGGCAGCTCCCACTCCATCGCCTCAGGAAACCCCCCCGCTCGGCCGCTCGCCCTCACCTGCTCCCGCGCCTGCTGCAGCCCCCGCAGCCGCTGCCGCAGCTCCCGCCGGTAGCTCCGCGCCGCCTCGATGCTCTCCTGAGCCTCCTGCAGGAGGAGCCGCGCCTCGGCCTCGGCCTCCATGGGCGGCGGGGCGGCGGCGGCCCCGCACCCGGAAGGGGCCGCGCACCGGGGGCGGCGGAGCTGAGGCTGAGGGGGGAGGGGGGGCGTGGCCTCCGTGCGTCACGTGACCGCGCTCGGCGGGGCGGCGGGGGGGGGAGCGAAAGGGCGGGGCGGCGGGAAGCGGCGAACGGAGGTGGGCGTGGTCTCCTCCGTCACGTGACCGGGCGGTGTAGGGGGCGGGCGGCGCCGACGTCACGCGCGGCGGGAAGAGGAGTGATGGGCGTGGCCTTTCCCTCGGTCACGTGACCGCGCTCCCGCGGGCCTGAAGGGGCGCGGCGGCGAGCGAGGAGGTGGGCGTGGCCTCCCTCAGTCACGTGACCGCGCCCCGCGGGCCTGCTGGGGCGCGACAGCAAGCGGCTCGCCGGGAGGTGGGCGTGGCCTCTCCGATCACGTGTTCCACGCGATCGGAGAGGCCACGCCCACCTCCCGTCTCGCCTGTGCGCGGGGAGGAAGGGGCGTGGCTCCCGCGCGGTGTCACGTGACCGGGCGTCACCGCCCCCTCCTGGAGGCGGAGGGGCGGGGCCTCGCGCCGCGCGCGCTTTTCGCCCGCCAGGCTCCTGTCAGGCGCCGCTCCATGGCCGCCCCGCGCCTCTGAGGGCCCCGCGCCCCGCCGCCCACGGGGCATGGTGGGCAGGCTCGCCCTGGCCGCCCTGGCCGCTTCTCTACCCGATAAAGACGGCGACGCGCAGGTGGGGATGCGGCTGGAGGCGCCGACGGGGTCGCTGGGCGACAGCAGAGGCCGGCGGCCCCTTCCTCCCCCTCCCCTCCCCTGTTACCGGCGGCCTCGGGGCCCTCCCCTCCCCGGTTACCGGCGGCCCCGGGTCCCTTCCCCACGGTAGCCGGTGCTCCAGCTCACGGCCGCACGGTGCCCCCGGGGTGCCCCGCTGCGCTCTCGGTGTCCGGTTACTCCGTGCCCCGGGTGCCTCCGGCCGCTCCGTGCCCTAGGCTCGGTGTCTGGGTGCTCTCGGTGGCCCCCCGGCCCGGTTCTTGGTGCCTCCGGGTGCCCCCGGTTCTCGGTGCCCGGTGCCCTCCGTGCCCTAGAGTCGTAGCTACTCGGTGTCCGGGTGCCCTCGATGCCCCCCCGGCCCAGTTCTTGGTGCCTCCGGGTGCCCTCCGGGAGCTCTCGGTTTCCTCTCTTGGTTCTCGGTGCTCCGGGTGCCCCCGGCTCGCTGTCAGACCGGTACCGGCTCTGCGGGGAATCTCGGCCGGAGGGTTTAGCGTTTCAGGTGATGTGACTGGGGGAGGGTCCATTTTTTAATAAACAGAAGAGTTATAGAAGGCTCTGTGAGCCGTCTTTCTTAGAGCTTTACAAATAAAATCTCTACGGCTCGAATGATGAGACATGGATTCTCTTGTATTCGTTTTCTTTAAGTGCTTTCTTCCTAAGATGAGTTTGCTGTTTACAGTAGGATCAAAGATCCATGGGTGATGCGAGAGTTGCCCTGTAGATGCTCTGGGAAACGTCTGAAGGTGACTCACCCCCAAGCACACCTTCAAGACTCTGGTTTTGGAAACTCTGCTGAGCTGTTCAAAGACCTAATGGTCACTTTCTGTTTTGGCAGTCTTGGATCTACATGAGATTTTTAATTTCTTGATTTGAAATGTAGGTTTAGATGAGATCTGAGGAAGAAATGTTTTCCTGTGAGGGTGGGGAGGCCCTGGCCCAGGTTGCCCAGAGCAGGGGTGGCTGCCCCATCCCTGGAGGGGTTCCAGGCCAGGTTGGATGGGGCTTGGAGCCCCTGATCCAGTGGGAGGTGTCCCTGCCCGGGGCAGAGGGTTGGAACTGGAGGGGCTTTAAGGTCCCTTCCAACCTGAACCATTCCGTGAGTATATGAAATGGCAGAATCGTTCTTTCAGGCTTAAATAGTTATAAAGTTGATTGTGCGCAGTCTTAGCGCACTGACATGAGCCTTTTATCCTCTGAAAAAGCACTAGTATCACTAATCCATGCTGCTTTATATGACCATGGTAAGTCATCTTAAGATTTTAAAAAATAAGATTCATGTTGAACTCTTACAGGCATGCAAGAAACGGCGAGAGGAAGATGCTTCTGCCAAAACAATTACAACATATTTTTCACCGTTAGCAAAACCAGCGGATAAAGTGTTGTCACCACCAAAACCCAACAATATATTGGATTATTTTAAGAAGACATCTGAGAAAGCTACGTTACCAGTTGTAGCGGAAGAATATAAAACACCATTGGATGCCGATGACAAAGACTTTGGGACACATATTAAACGACCTTTAAAGCGGAAGAGGAAAGGGAAGAGGGTCACTTCAAATAATAAGCAAAGAGAGATGAAAGAATCTGAGAATGAACATGAAATACTAATTAGTAGTGATGACAGCAGAGAAACAACAGGACTGAAACAAGGCAGTAACGATTTTATGGCTACTTGTACTTTATTTGACGAAAAATGTCCAAGAGAATTAGCAGAAGACTGTGTGCAACGAGAGAACTCTTCAGATGCTGTCATCTACAGAAAAAATGGGAAAAAAGTTGGTTCTGAAAGAAATAGAACAAAAAATAGGATAAGAAAATCAAGGAAAAGGAAGCACAAAGTAAATATGGATTTGTCTGAAAGTTTTTCATCTGAGAACCAGCTGAATGAAAAGTGTAAAAAGGAAACCGAAGATATGAAAACAATGGTATCTCCTACAATAATAGAGTGTGATGTTACTGTTGGTGATTCTAGTGTTGAAGTTCTTACGGATGATAAGACGTCACAGGTAAATAGCAGCATAATAACGGTGTCATTTGAGGAGTTCTTGAAGAGTCAGGGAGAAAATAATGAAGATTATGTTGAAGAAGACACAAAGCCAACAATGGACAATTCTGCTCCAGCAAATGAAATGGACAAAAGCGATAGTATTAGTGACCCAGAAAAGTGTGAGGAGTCTCAACAGCTGCCACTCAGAACAGTAACTGTCCTCGCACAAGTTCATTCCGTTCCCCCAAAACTACCTCCTTTATGTAAAGAGCAAAAAGGCTCTAGGAAAATAGCTTCCATTTTTTTGAAGCAGAAAGGCTGTGTAGGGGAGAAAGAAAGTAGCCCCCCCTTCTCGGACAGTGAACAAACTGAACAGGTCACTCAGAAGAGAAAATCTAATGTAGTTATTGAGGAAGAAGAATTGGAGTTGGCTGTACTAGAGACTGCAGGGTCAGACTCCTTGAAGCCCAAATGTACGCTGGAAGAAAGGCATCAGTTTATGAAGGCGTTTAGACAACCAACATCAGATGTAACCAAAAGTGGAATTAAAAAGGCACCTGGAAAACAAAAGCAAACCATTGGAAAGTCTTCCAAAGAAAAAGAAGGACCTGAAGATGACGCTGCTTCAAATAAAGTATTAGAAATTGGGGTACCAGGAGATTGTGTGGACAAATATAGACATTCTAGTCCTGAATGCAATAGGACTAAAACCAAGAGACCTAAAAAGATTCAGAGAAAAGAAAACAGAAGGAAGCCTTCAGAAACTAAGAAAAGGAATGTCGCCAATAGCAGCAATTATAACGATGATGATTTAGGAGCTATTGTTCTTACTCAGGAAAGCACCTTAGATGTGGGAATTTCATCGAGTCTACAAGCAAATGAGTTAAGGAGGAGTTTAAGGCAGAAGAAAATAAAACCATCCAAAAATGTTACACCTAAAAAAAACAAGATTAAAAAGACCTTTTCTGAAGATGAATTAAATAGCTCTCCTTTTCAGACCTCTACACCAAAAGCAAGCAAGCAGACTTCAAAGAAAAGTAATGAGTATAAAGCTGAGGTGATTACAGTGGCCTTTGATGGCAGCAGCCCAATAAGGTAAACGTTTTAGAGTATCTTTACCTTTTTGTGCTTTGTTTTCCTGCAAGTATGTTAAGAGTAAGATGTGATTATAAATTGATTGACATGCGTACCAAATCTATGTGAATACTGATGATGTTGGATAATAGTACAGAAGGACCAGTGTTGACTCAATAGATGCCCTCACATGAAAGACAAACGAAAAAACCATAACAAAACAAAAATTCAACCCCACCAGCTACCAGTAGGGGGTTGCTTCTGTCTGCAGCGCTGTATTTTTAAATGCTTTTGAAAAGAGATTATAAGTAACATTTCTATTTATTAAAAAGCAATAAATTCATAATACTTTTTTCCCCTAATTAGAATGAGGTTTACACGTATCAATACAACTGCAAAATCAAATAAAGCCGAAGCAAAGAAAAAGAAAGAATTAAACTCCAAAAATATAAAGGTAACAGATTGTGTTTAAGTATTTTATTATTTGCATATAATTGTGTTAATAGTACTGTCTAAACAATGTGGCTGTTCCCTGATATCCTACAGGAAGAGAATATTACTGTGACTCATGGTACAATTTGAAATAGCTTCTTGTACAGATTTTAAAATCTGTTTTATTAATGTAAATCTGCTTTTCATGACATAACAGAAAAATCCAGTGAAATGATGTTCTAGGGCTGGGACGTAGCGTTTGGGCACAGCAGAACAGCTGATGCTTAAGAATGTCACTGCCCATATTTCATTTCTGTGGACAAATTGGAGGATTCCCTGTGGGGCTCTCGCTCTCTTTTGAAAAGTTGGTCTTGGTTTGCTCCTACTTTCCGTTCTTTCATTTTCTTCTTGATACAAATAAGTTGTTATAAAAATTAGATACATTTATGAATGTGGAAAATTGTATTAATATGTGAAATACCGACTATATTGCTACTAATTGCTAGGTGTTTTGGTCCTTTTGTATTCTGTTAACAGATAAGCTCTACTTCTAAAAATAGATCCAAAGCGAAACAACTGATTGAAAAAGCAAAGGCCATACGGCATAATAGATCAAAGGTTAATGAAGAGCTATCAGGTCCTGTGCGGCGCTCATCTCGACAACGTGCTCTTGCTGAGAAAAAAAAAATAGAAGAAAATGAAGTAAGCCTGCGTACTTTTGGGGAGGGGAAATATTTTGATGCTATTGTGATTTGTTAAAGCGACAAAAATGTTTCTTAACTTGAAAACATGCCTTTTAAAGAATCAAATACAGTAGCTATCTATGCATGGCATGGCAAGCGTCAAGTGATAAGCTAACAGCCAGGCATAGATGGAAAAGCTCCCCCTGATGCAAATCCTTAAAATGCAACAGATGGTCCCACTTCAGTGGCTGTTCCTAATGGGCAGCAAGGTGTCTGTTTCCAATGTGTGAGTTTTAGACGTTTAAATTTAGATAAAGCCAATTCTGCCCTTTGCTTATATATTGACGATCTTATCCTCTCAACTATCTCTGTGTAGAGAATAGTAATAAAAGTATAATCTTCAAATCATATTTGCTCATTTCTAAGCTCTCTGGTAGTGTCTTCAGTTTCCTCAGTACCGGTCACTAAATTCTGCTGTTAATAAAGGTTGAAAAGATTTGTTTTCTTTCTTATTTTATTTGCTTTCCTTCTAGGAATCGGTAATAATTTTAGATTCATGCCTGAGTAACGACACTTCTACAGTGCAGAATGTGAAGCAAAAAAATCTTCGGAGCTTAAATGATGTTTTGGGGAAAAAGCCTAGAAACCTGAAGACCGCAAAGAACTCGCGTGGTAATTGGGCTTTACTGAATGTGTTCTTATTACAGTTACTGACTGTTATAACTGTATTTTATACAGCTGCCTTTGCAGTACATTCAACTTTTCTTCTGATTTTTTTATATAGCATTTCAACATGTACTTTGAACTAATAACTCCTGTCATAAAAACAGAGGTTTATGTGTGTTGCTTTGATTTTTCTTCTCTCTGGGAAGACTCTTTGAAAAACTGCAATAGTAAACAGTGTTTTGTTGTCTTCTAATGTAAGGATTTGGGTTTTAATGTTACAGAAAATAGTGTAGCGATGAAATAACTAGAAATAAACTAATTTTATTAGAATACTCAGCCTTCCGTTAAGAAAAGGAGATTCTCTAATGTTATTAAATGGAATGTATTGATAGTGAGCAGGGAAGGAAGGTTACATTTCTGTATCAGTGCTAATATAGTAATGATTCTTTTTCTTTTTAAAGGAAAACTGGGGTGTCCACCTTCTATCCCAGGCAGAAATGCTCAGAACTCTGCAGGTGAACCAATTGTGATCTTTGATGACAGCAGGTCAGTTTTCAAGATGGCAGTTGCCTAAGAATCAAAATGTATTTCAAGGTTACTTTAACGTTCTCTTAGTTTACAAATTTAAATGCGCTTACTGAAACGTGATAGAAATGCTCATGTTTTCCATACATTTAAATTAATTTTACCAGTTCTCCCAGACTATTTCTAACTTATGTGTAGAACTGAATGTCAG
The DNA here is from genome assembly GCF_032191515.1 of Phaenicophaeus curvirostris. Taxonomy (NCBI): domain Eukaryota; kingdom Metazoa; phylum Chordata; class Aves; order Cuculiformes; family Cuculidae; genus Phaenicophaeus; species Phaenicophaeus curvirostris. Next base: position 12,038,440 of record NC_091410.1, on the reverse strand, counting down.
AAGCCTACTACACACCTAGTAGTTCTAGTGATTTTTTTTTTTCCATTTAAGCCAAGACGCATCTGAAAATTCTCAAGATGACGAACAGTTCAGAGCAAAACGTGAATTCTTGATGAGCGGATTGCCAGAGTTACTGAAAAGACAGATTGCAAAGAAAGCAGCAGCAATGGAAGCGTACTCTCTGGCCAGTTCATGTTTTAAGACTGTTGTCCATGTACAGCAGAAGGATGAAGGTAACCTTTTGTTTAGCAATTGCGTAAACATATGTAATGGTTTCCAATAAATCTGTGTAGAAAAGAAACTGGAACAGCAGAACTTGCTATATAACTGGAATAATTGATTGTTCCCTCTTTTACTGAGAATTTTTTCAATGCGCTCTTTACGAATTAAATCGATGCTCAAGTAATGTATACATTTACGGGCAGGGATGCAAAATTCTTAATACTTAGTCAAAAAAGTCTTTCAAGTTTGAATTTGGAGAATAAAGATCACATTGGACTTCTGACAAAGGCAAAATCTTTCTTGAAAGAGAAAGTAAAAGCCTATTTCTTGGGTGCTGCAGTGTCCTTATGAAAGGGCGTGAGGAAAAGCAGAAGGTACAATAGCACTTAACTGGGTTAATAGCAAACCAACCAATAAACAAAGTCCTTGGTGAGCATCTGTCCTACAGAGACCTGGTGAGCGCACAGGCTGTTGTTTAAAGCGAGCAGAGCCCACGAGCCCCAGGTACTGGACAAACGTTGTATGCAAAAATGTGCGGCTGTGTTCTGCTTGTGGAAGGTGGAGTTAATAAAGATGAAAAAAGTTGATGCGCTGTAAGCTAAATAAGCTTGGCTTTGCCAGAAAGCTGTAATAAAAAGAGCATTCACTGTGGGATAGTTTTGTTCCTAATGATTTTTGTTTTGTTAACAAAAGTCTCCTCTGTTTTGTTTTTCGTGGGGCTTCTTCTGTAGGTTACCCAATGTGGAAACTGAATTCACCATCGTGTCCTCTGTTAACTAAGCTAAGGAAATTGAATTCTGAAGTCACTGATGTCACAAAAACCACTCTCTCACTTGGTGAATTTTCTACTGTGAATTCAAAACTAACTGGAAACTCTTCTGCACCTGTGGTTAGTACTGAAAATGGGGCTTGTGTAACAAGAGAAATGGAAAGAAAATTGAGATTGTTTTGTTCCTTGTTGGGACTTCTGTTGTCTTAAGAAATCCTGTAGTTTGTGTCAATCCTGGATTTTTTTTTCCTTATGTGTGATTTACCCACTCTGAGTCATAAGATTCAACAATTCTCAAGGCTTTTTCTATTAGTCTCTGTGTTTAACAAGGCAGCTACCAATATAAATTATTGGTATTCTATGTAGTATTTTCAAATAGTAATTTGTGTGTGTGTGTGTGTTACAGCTTTCTCGCCACCGACCAGTTCTTCCTGATACATTCAGGAAAGAATTATTAGATGAGATCATGTCTTCTAATTCTCAGTTTCCTGTGAGAAAATACTTCTACAAGTTTCTGAATAAGCAAACGGAACGTTTGGGTTCTGAAAACAGTATACAAGGTTAGTAATGTACATAGAGAAAAATAAACAGACACTCGCCTATCTCTGGAATCAAAAGCAACTTGGAATTTCCAGAAATGCTTCAGTGAAGGGATGCTGTTGTGGGAAATAAATTGGTCCTCATATTTTAGGTCATCTTGACCAAATTCTTCAAATACATCTTAAGCAAATATGGTTGTAATGGACGTAGATTGACATTTTAAAAGGATGTAATTATTTTTTTCCCCTAGAAAGCAAAGATGGCATTGCCAGTTCTGAGGTAGCTCAGAAACATGCTGACCGTTGGAAGGAAACAAAGAGGAAAAGGAAAGCAACAGATGACCACAAATCAAAAAGAAGAAAACAAATTGAAAGCACAGAGACTGAAATAAAATCCAGAGATTCCAGGAACCTTATTTCTCCTGCATCTGAAGAAAACCAAGCAGTGACAGGACAAGCAACACATTTGGGAAACAAAACGACACAGAAACCAGACACTGTGACAGAAGACACTGAACGTTTACCAGAGCCAGATGCACTTCCAGGTAACTGCATTCCCTGTCTGCATTTTAATTCTTTTTACATTGAGGAAATACATGTGATGTATGTCAGCTTTCCACTGCAATGCAAAAATCATACCTAGTCTTGTTATTCTACTGGACTTGATCAACTCTTGCATTAAGAACTATTTAAAAGTGGATATGTTTTGCATAGGTGTTGAAAAGGAAGACACGCTCTGGACAGAAAAATATCAGCCTCAAGATTCCAGTGAACTTGTAGGGAACAAGAAAGAAATCGAAAAGCTACACAGGTCAGAAGTGAGAGCATGGATCAGTTCCTAAAATAATACAAAACTTCCTGTTACTTGGTTATACTCAAAGAAGTGAAGTCTGTTATTTTACACTGTGCTTGAAAAACACCTTCAGGGTTTGTGATCTTTGTTTCAGTTTTGTTCAAAAAAGTTACTGAAACAAATTGTCAGTTGGTATGAAAGATCTTTTATTCGTAGTTTCTTTTACAGTAATTCCTCAGTGGCTTATGGTACAGTACAAACCAGAAACACGCATAAAAACCTACATTAGGCTGTGGGATAGAATGAAATAATTAAGTAATTAATGCACTTACAGTTTTAGTAAAAGTTACCTAAGCAGATTATTTAAGCTTACAGACTATGAATGAGAGAGAAAACTTACCAGTCCTTGTCTGTGTTTTCCAGCCAGCATGCCTGATCCTGATGCGCTGCTGCAGCTTTTGACAGTAATGAGGGCACAAATCCATTTAATATATTGTACTTTCGTTTAAATTTTCTGTGTATGTTTAAGTTATTGTTGTGGTTCATACAAAGAATTTGTTCATCTGACAAACAACACTAAATTATGAATGTTAAAGCATTTTCCACAGTTTAAGTAGTTCACTAGGTGACCTCTTTTTATCCCAGTCAACTAAGAGAGCAAAGAATGAAGAAGGAATCTGTTTTTACAAAAGAACTGAACAAAATAAACCCTTAACTTTTATTTAATCTGAAGGAATTTTAAGTTTCCAAGAGGAATAACAAGTGGCTGAGTCCCCTAGTTTTATGTTCTGTTCCTTCTGAATTTCATTCAGCAGTACTTTATATTTTTTGTTCTGTTCCTTCCTTTTATAGTTGGTTAAAAGAATGGAAAAAAAGAGCTGATTGGGAAGAAAAAAGAAATCAGAAAGGAGAAAAGGAGGACAAAGAGCATCAAGGTGCTGATAGAATTAAAAATATCTATAGCTTCTCTTCATTAAAATTGGCATAAAATGACATGAACTGATAATGGTTTGAATGATCCTTTCTTTTTGTTTAAATAATTCTACAGATTCATTGGACAGCCTTGACTTCAAAGATAATAAATCTGATATCGAGGAGGAGACCAGTCTTTGCAATACAGTTCTGATCACTGGCCCACCGGGAGTGGGGAAAACTGCCGCCGTGTATGCTTGTGCGCAGGAGCTTGGATTTAAGGTTTGTGGAGTCCTTTCCTCAGTGCTATCTTTTTTAATCAGTAACTGGTGATGTAAATGCTTTCATAATAAGTCTGATTTATTGTTTTTTTTAAATATAAATTAAATATCATTGCAGATCTTTGAAGTTAATGCCTCTTGCCAGCGTAGCGGTAGGCAGATACTCTCTCAACTAAAAGAAGCTACGCAGTCTCATCAAGTGGATAAAAAAGGTGTTAATGCACATAAGCCTTGCTTTTTTAACAGCTGTAGCAGTGCCAAGTCACCAAGTAAGTTTTCACGGTTGTATGTGGGTTTTTTGTTTGGCTCTTGGGTTTTTCATTAAAAAATTAAAAAAATAGCGAATTTCAGTTTATCTGGCCTTAAGCAACTGAACATTATTAACACAACTACCTACCAAGTTAAATAATGACTTTCTTGAGATGATCAAGACTTGGTCATTTTAAGTTCTTTCTGTAGTGGTGGAGTAAGTAAGTGGCACTTGAACAGAAAGTTGAACGGAAAACATTCTCTGTATCAGGAGAAAAGTAGAAATCAGCACAGTAAACCTGTCCTGTACCACACACAAAGCTGGGTTTTACTGTAATTTTGCCTGGAAAACGTCAGCTTGAGGTCACATTTCCATCTTAATGCAAAACATGTTTTGCAGAAAAAACGTATTCTCCGAAGAAAGTTATTTCACCAAGAAGACCGCCACTGTCACCGAAAAGAGCAGGATTAAAGCGAAGTTTACCCCCAAAAACACTTGCAAACTATTTCAAGATTTCTTCCAAACGTAAAGATAATGATGGAACAGTGACAGCTCTGGAGAAAAACAAAGGTAGGTGCCACTGTTTAATCAGTAGTTACCTTCATAGGTGGAAGAAGCTGCGCTGTGCTGCTGTGTGAAGAGAGCAGGGCACACTTATTGCACCCTAACTGCCAGCAAGACTTATTGCATCTCTGATAGACTTTTCAGAGTTAACTGGGATATAGTCTGCAGTTCAGTAGGCTTTCATTAGCTGTTTGGGTTGGGATTTTTCAGAGCATTTAGGTACGAAAAGGTAAATCAAAAGCTTTCTTTATCTTACATCAGTGCCTGTTGCAGATTGGTGTGGAATAGTCGCTACGCTAGGTAGTGTGTGTTTGTATATTAAAGTTGCTGCCACAGAATTAAGAAGTCCCGTAAAACTTATATATGAGGTGGTTTCAAAACCTGTGTCTAGAATGCAAGTTGAATGATTTCAGTCTTCCTTTACTTCCTGCTCAATTCTTCACCCATCTGCAGGGAATACTCAGAATTCACGTGAAGAAAAGAAAGATGCTCAAATTAAGTCAATAAACAAAGAAGTAGAAGGAGGAGAACACAACAGAAAAAGTGCAACATCTCTCATTCTTTTTGAAGAGGTAAAATTCACCTGAAATATATGGATATGTGCAATATCTTCTCTATTTTCAAAGAGTTGAACTTTTTTTCCCTTCCTCCTTGAGGTTTCTAGGTAGATTCAAGTGTGAGGATTATCGGCTTCTTAAAATTTAATCTGTGGTTTAGTAGCTTCATCCTCGTGAGTACTTCTTTTACCATGAGTCGTTATTTTATGTAATTATGTTAGAAGATAAAGAAGTTATCAGCTATCAAGAGTTATTCACTGTTGGAACAATTATGCTGATTGTGCCAAAAGTGTTGATTTATACTTTTACACTGCTTAAATGCAGAGACATTTTAAAAGTCACTGTTAACACCACAGTAATTATGTTATCTAAGGCCCCCTTAAATTCTTCTTTTCTTTAAACTCTTGCCCCAAAATATCTTTGAATCTTAAACTAAGAATACAAATTCACAGCCAAGCATGTCATTTTAAGTAAGCAATGTTGCCAACTGTGGGTTGATCCTACAAATTACTGGTGCAATTGCATTAAAAAACAAACTTCAGAAGCCACCTGGACACGGTCCTGGGCAGCCTGCTGCAAGCACGCCACCTCGAGCAGAGGGGTGGAATGTCTTGACCTCCAGAGGTGCTTTCCAACCACAGCCAGTCTGTGATTTTAAGCTTCAGCACAGAAGACAGTGATGAATGGTGTGTGCTAATGAGTGAACTTTACCCAAACCATCTACCCTGTTGCTACCTGTGCCTGTTCTAGAAAGCTGTATCGCTATTTTGCATTTCACTTGTTTTCTATAGGTAGATATAATATTTGATGAAGATGCAGGATTTCTAAGTGCAATAAAGACGTTCATGGCAACTGCAAAGAGACCTGTAGTTCTTACCACCAATGGTGAGTAGTGCTTGTTACACCAATTAGACTTTGCAGACAGAAGAGCCTCTTCTAATAAGATGGTTTAAAAGGTTATGGTTGAATACAGCTCCTGAATGTAAAGTTAAATGAATGGAGACTGTAAGGCAGGTATTTTAGTGTTTGAGTAAAGATAATGGCTGCTCTAACGGGTAAGGAAAATAATTAGTTTTAAACATGTTGTGACAGTTCACTGATACCTCTTTACATAGATCCGACATTCAGCTTGATGTTTGATGGCTATTTTGAAGAGATCAACTTTAAAACTCCTTCCTTGGTAAGTCTATGTTTGGAAATGCAGATATGTCCTAAGCAAGTAATTGTCAGCTGATTTAAGACTGAATGTTCGATATTGGTGTAGTAATATATTTATCTAATGTAGTGGAGTGTTTTGGAGGAGTTTCTGCAAGGATGTGTATGATGTATTTATCTTTACATGCAGCATCTTTATTACTGGCGTGGAAGATTTATTTTCTCTGAAACACTAAATAGTTGAGAATTACAATAAAAACAAACCTAAATAAATGAGAATAAATGAGACTCATAAAGGACTAACTTTTGAGAAGGAGATTTATTTTTTTTTAATTTGAAATGCTTTTAGGCTACCCGACAATTGCAGAGTTAAAAGAAAGGAAAACCTTTAAAGTGAATATAGTTAACTAATATCTGCTCTCAGATTATGAGAAGCAAGTGGGTTGCAACTGTAATTTAATTTAATAAACTGATCGCTATTAAAAGGAAAAATGTATTGCAAGCATGAATCGAATTATTTGCTTCTGTGTGGCATTGTAGCCTGATCGATAGGAGCTGTTTCAATGCTCTTTGTCTCCTGTTTAGATGAATGCTGCTAGCTACCTTCAGGTGCTGTGTCTAGCCGAGAACCTGCGAACAGATATAAAAGACTTGGCTGCTCTGTTAGCCACAAATAACTGTGACATCAGACAAAGTGTTCTCTACTTACAGTTTTGGGTTAGAAGTGGAGGTGGATGCTTGAAAGACAAATGTTTGGCACATCATGGTAGGTTGATTCAACTTATTCTTTTTAAAAAAAATTCTCCATCTTTAACATAAATTTGAGTAAGTCAAACTGTTCTTAGACGTGTACGAATAGACAGTAACTTTCTGTAGGACTCTGTAACATTTAGTTCGGGTTTTGGAGGATTTTTTTGGCTACTTCAAAGCCTTGTATATATGCATAAAAGTTTGATTTTTATTGCATCTGTTGGGTGCTATAACAATGGGTGAGAAGTTATCCCTTTCCTCTTCAGAGTAGCAAAATTGGGCAGAAAAGGCAGCCAGTAGTAGTTTTCTTTTAACTCGAAGTTTGCAGTTCTTCATCTGTTTAGCTGAGTTGTAGGGAATTCACCTAGAGGAGACAGAAATGAAAAACAGAGACAGCTAGCAAGTTGTCATCAAGGGTAAGAACTTGGTCCCTAAGGGTACAGGAAGAGTATCCTCAACAGGTGAGAGTGTGTGAGGCAGCCTGTGAGCAAGCGGCACAGACTTGGAGGGGCATAAAAGGAAGAACAGACTGTTTTGAACAGTCACTTGGAAAGAGGGGAGAGCGGGGAATTTGGTAACAAAGAAATGGAATGGGGATGATGAATGCGGATGACTCGTTTCAGTTGCTGTATTTGTTCAGAACTGCAGCAAGAGACAACAGTTGTGGTTTTCTGTATAAAAGGAATTAAGGCAAAGAGGGGAACAATCAATTTCGTGATGTGGTTGTTTCTTTTCAAGTAAAGTGTGCTATTTTCTGCAGGAGCAGATGAGACATATAAAGCAGTTGACGTAATTAATTCTGAAAAACCTACTGATGCCAAGACTGATGCACATCTTCGGGAGCTTCCAAAATGTGATACGGGCTGTGTCGAGACACTGCTTGGCCTTAAGAATATCCTGTTACCTTCAGAAGACTTGTTTACATTTCTTAAGGTATTTTTGTAGTTGACTGGCTAATGCTTTGAAGGACTGCCAGGTAACTGAGTGTGATCCTTACTGTGAACAGCATCTCCTTAGAAGCAAACCTCTTTGAAAAGGTTTGTTGTAGAAATTAGAGAATTCTGTAATTATTAAACAAAATCTGAACTGGGATGTTTTCCTGCAAGCAAAACAGTCCCTTGCCTCATAAGCACAGACCCAGGGGAATGAGACTTATGTCATGACATGTTTCTTTTTTAAATAAAAACATTTTAATGTATTAGTAAATTATTTCACAATTACTTTACAGCACAAAGTGACAACCATGGAGAAATGGAATAAATTGATGCAGCTTCTCACAGAATTCCAGATGAAGAAAGTGGATTTTATATATAGTAATCTTGAACTTATTCTTCCCTTACCGGTGCAAGTTCTTCCAAACCACTCTGAAGGTTCTAACTCTACACTTGCAAGGACTGCCATAGCTCCTTTGAAAAACAGATCAACTCACAGCTCCGGGAAAAAGTCTAAAAAGACAAAGAACCAGAAAAGGCTTGAAATATTGGATGATAGTGACTTATTTGATACTGGACTGAACTATTCATCTGAATTCCTAACTTTGCCATTGGACAGTCCTACATCAGATGCTGAAGTGAGTAAAGAGGCATCAAAATTGTTGATGAATAAAGAAGGAAAGAACATTAAAACTAAAACCTCAGGAAATGAGAAAAGGCCTGCTCTTGCTGTTCAGTGCCTAAATTCACTCACTGAATTTGTGGAGAACATGTCGTTCTTGGATTGCTGTGTAAACACTGACACAAAGGAATCACTGGAGTTTTCTAAGGATGAAGGATTTAATTGGATAAATGGCAAAATCAAGTATGGTCTTTGTGATGAATTCAGTATAGAAAGTACTGATTGGTGGAGCTCCCAGAGCTGTAGTGAAATAAAGGCAGCTATTGAAGCACTCAGTTTCAACAAATGTTCTGTTAGTATTTCACGAAACTTGGAATCCTCTGTGAGTACTGGTAAAACACCTGAAAGCGATCAGCTGGAGGGACTGACTTTGCATATTTCAAACACAAGAAATTATGTATCCTTCAGCCAGTCCGCTGATTCAAGGTAAGACTTTGCTAATATTTCTGGAAATAGAGTGTGTTATTCGAGAAGAAGAGCATTTCATAGGGTGCAGGACTCTTTCAGACATTGTGTGTACACCTTCCTGCCACTATGACTGTTGTTACCACGTCTCAAAACGCTGGAATGCCTTGTTCACTTTGCTTGTTTAAGCTTAAATTAACTGTTTAGTGGTATCTCAAAAGTGACCTTTTCTTTTTGAACAGCCTGACAATGACATTGTTCAGGCGTGGTAGCCTTAGTCTGGTCATTTTACTCTAGAGCAAATACATACACCACTTCCACCCTGGAAGACTAATAAAAATGTAAAAGAATGGTTTTTTTCAAGACAGGCGGACTAAAATGGATCCTGCAAGTACTAGACATGCAAATCTCATCCAGTGCCTGGTCTTCCTGAGCCTGCATTAAATGTGTTGGGGTTGCTCGATGAAGACCTAAGAACATTCACAGCAAAGTTATTGCCTTATTTTTGTTGTAACTTTTGCAGACAAAGAATAGCCTTTAAAATACTATAAAAGATCAAAGACCACATTGCTGCTAGCCGATGTGAATGTGAAAGATTGTTTCTAACATAAACAAGTCATCGTACATGGAACTGGTGTAATAGGGGAATAAAATCTATTCAAGTGCCTGGATGGTTGCCGGCATCGAAATCACTGGGACGCAGTTCTGGACATCAGAGTTTTAGATCAGTGTATTTGATCTGAAAGGAACAGAATAGGAACTTGCATGTTTTTGAACAAGAAACAGTAAAGCTTTATTTTCCGTTTTAGCATTCACGAAAAAGCAGAGAGAAGGCTGGCAGTCATCAGAACTGCTTTTTCCAGAAGCCCTTTAAACCTGGGTAATAAGCAAGCCAGCATACTTGAATACCTCCCCACTCTTCGCAGTATCTGTAGGTCTGAGAAGCTTAAGGAGCAAGGCAAGACTAAAAGAAGGTAGGTTTTGGTTTTCCTAAATCTTCCTACGTTTCAGTAAACAAGATAGTCAAGAATTTTAAGAACGTATTTTGTCAAGTAATTCTGGACAAGAAAGGCGAGTGTTTGCCTCTCTAATTAAAGTGTTGCCTTGTATTTGGAAATAATATTACAGTCATTTTCACTTTTCTTTTTTTTAGGTTCTTGCATTATCTTGAAGGGATTCATCTCGAAATACCCAGGCAAATGATGAACGCTCTGTCTTTGGACTTCCCTTGAAATGACCAACACCAACAATAATTTGTGTCTACTGGTGCTATTCTCACCGTAGTCCGATTTTAATTTTTTTACCACATTATTTTATTGTATATTCAGAGCCATTTGTATATTAAATTTCTATAAGTATTTAAAATAATGTATATATCTATTGTCATGCTGTTGTTCCCCACAACTGAACTGTGGGTTGGTTTGGTGCTTGTCCAATTAGTGCATTAATAATATTAAATGCACAAACTAATCAACGGGGACTGCTTATATTTGATATTTGGGTATCATGTAATGAGCAACTGTCACAACTCTAACAGCAAAGTTGCCTTTTTTTGGAGACAATTTTATTAAAACAAGCTTATTTCTTTCTGAATTTGCAGTGAGGTGTTAAATAACATGGGGTGGGAGGGCATGGCACGGAGAGGACGTGACAAGTCTTCTAAAATGTTAATGACTGAAAACGACCCTTCACAAAAACAACTTCACAAGCACTGTGCCTCAATGTACATATATTTCTATGCATCAGTTTAATTTCATTATTCTCAGCTCTGCACGTTAATGTCCTAAAAAGGCAGAGCAGTGACTACTGTAACTCAATGACTCAGAGAATAGGCAAGATTTTGGACATAACAATTATTCCAGTGGTGCTTTGGTTTCAGTAATATTTCACTACTTCTTGTCTTGTATATGGTGTTCTATTTTTATACTTCATTTTGTGTTTGACAAGACTTCAGCCTGATTATTTGTGATTGAATCTGGTTTTATAGGACAATAAATTTGTGAAACTTTGCTACAATTCTGAATATTTCTGTTGTATGATACGTAGGACTCCCCAAACCTAATGTTTAATGATGTTTAAGGGGTTTTTAACCGGAAATATTTTAACTATGTACTTTTCAAGCATTTATATTGCAGTTGGAGTATTTCTCTCCCTCAAACAGAGTCGGATTGATGCCGTGCAGTGGTGCTCCACTTACCTCAGTGTTTCTGCAATAATAGAGAAGGGCATTTTCTAGTACATTCTGTTCTCGTGTTATGTTTTTCATGTCTTAAAGATGTTCAGGAATGAGAAATATTTATGTAAACAGTAAATTATTTTTAGTTTCCACCTTTTAGACGATCTTAATACTAACCTGCATTGTCAAGTAAGAATGAAACGAAGTGGTGGCTGTTAACATCTTAATGGGTTGTATTGTTGTGCCAATGCTCTAGGCAGCTCCTGTACAGTTTTGTAAAAATAAATAAATAGAGGTGGTTTTTAAAAATTAAATAACAAAGTAAAACCGAATCTCTTCCCTGCTTTAAAAAAGCAGTCTTGGTCTAACTCGATTACAGGGGTGACTTACATTGATTGGAAATGGGCACTGTGAAGTATTACTACGGGTAATTTAAAAGACGTAAAGCAGAGATCAATGGGAGACAACTCGCCTCCTCTTGCTATCATCTCTCTGGGTCTAATAATTGCCTTAATTTTTTTTATAGACTCGCCAAGCTGGGGTGGCCAAAAGGAGCCTGAACAGTAAGGTGGAACTCTTATTTTCCATCTCGATGAGATACTTGTGTGCAGTTGCCACATGAAAACAATTCAAGCTTATTAGAATGAAGATAATCTACTTGTGCTGGTTTATTTGAACTCTGATAAACCAGCAGCTTTGCATTTTTATGCATCAAGAGTGAGCATCCTGTGGATGCTAGAAGAAAGCGTATCTCTGAGGGACAGGCTCGTCGGGGGAAGAGCTCTGGGGCTGGTTTGGATTAACTCAGCTTGACAGGAAATGGCTTCACGAGATCCATTCCTGTACTACGCAAGTCTCCTGCCTTTGATGCAAAAATATTTTCCTGCAATAGCATGGACGTTGGTTAGCAGAAATCGCCTTTTCTTCCAAAACATTAAGATCAGCTTCAGGTATCTTGAGAATGACTAAGGATACCTGGAAAGACAGAACCCACACCTGTGATTTCCCTAAACAAAGAATTCAGTGAAACCAGAAGTGAAACAACCCTGGCGTTTCACAATGACTCTTTAAGCAGCAGTTATTGCTGGGTGTACAAAAACTGAAAACCAAAAAAACAACAGCCGGCTTGTTCTTCTGGAGATCTCAGTCAAGTTTCAAGCTTTTCTTTTTACTGTTGTTCCAATATTACTTTCTAGAATGCAAATGCAGGTGATATTATTGTACAGTCCCACGAGTAATACAGAAAAAGCAGCTCAGGCTGAGGTGCACTCTTCCAGGCAGGCAGTGAGTGAGCACTAACGCGGAGCAGGAGGAGGAGAATGGAAGGATCCTGTTAAAAGCAAGAGCCAAAGTGTGTCTGGACATCTGAGAGCTGGGAAGGATACAGACATGTCCCTTGCACGTTGCAAAAAGACACTGAAGCTCAGCCATCCAAGTATGACACCATGAGAAGAAGCATGGGGCTTCTGCCCCGTGCTGGGTTTTTCTGGGGGTGGGATTTATTCACTTGTCTTGAATACAATTTGACCATTTTGCAGATGTCATACAAATTCTCTTATGTTATTTTACAGATTTGTAAGCTAGCAAAGAGCTTCAATCTATGGCTTGCAACAAAATTATCTGTGGGGAAGACTAAATCCGTGCTTACATACCTGTATAGAACAGTTCTGAAAAGGCAAGTGCTGAAAAACGAGATTTTGTGTAGGTAGTTGAACAACTTTTCAGGTATTTTGCTGCTGTTTAACTTCATTTCATGACATCACAATATTTAAAAAAAAAAAAAGCATAATGTTATTTAGTGCCTAAAAAGATGAGGAAAATGTGTCAGTATTTTCACTTGAGAATACATTTTACAGATGACAGACTACACTAGAGATAAGTAAATACAGGGTTTTTACAGTGTTATACATAAACTTTACCAAAGAATTGTATGTAATGGTGCACTAAAGCAGCGCAAGTGAACTATGCAAATGAAGTTTGACCTGAAACAGTAAAATGAAAAACATTCAAATACCTCTTAATCTGCAAATGACCTCAAAAGCCTTTCCCTTATCTGAAATTTTTCTCTTTTGACTTTTTCTTTCCTTAGATAAACTGAATGTAAAGTCAGGTGTTTTGATATGGACTTTATCTTGAAAGAGGGATATTTTCGTTAGGATGTGTGGATCCTAATATGCTCCGTGTTCCTGGTTGCTGAGTTATGTGGAGAGGATTTTCCCTCGGAGGCTGTTGGTGTCACAGCTGCGCTTGGCCCGGCCAGAGCTCTGCGGAGAGAGCACGACTCACCTGCTCGCTGTGGTATCAGTGCTTCCATCCACTCTGGGGAAACCTTAGAGCAGCTTCTAGTACTGAGAGGGGCTCCAGGGGAGCTGGGGAGGGGCTCTTGATCAGGGAGTGCAGGGACAGGATGAGGGGGGAGGGGTTTAAGCTGAAAGAGAGGAAATTATATGAGTTTGAACAGTCTGTGGTTAAATCCTCAAGGGGAGAGAAGGCACCTGAACACCTACAAATGCCTGGATTTATAGGCTCTCAGCAGAATCTCTTTCTGCCTGACACTTACCATAAATGTGAGCTGTATGGAGCCACCAAGGAGCCACCTGCCACCTTTGTCAAGAAACATCTTTCTCCTTTTGTCCCCCCTACCTACATGGGAGCTGGGGAGGGGCAGGGACTGCAGGGATAGGACAAGGAGGAATGGTTTTCAGCTGAAAGAGGGGAGGCTGAGATGAGATCTTAGGGAGAAATGTTTTCCTGTGAGGGGTGGGAGGCCCTGGCTCAGCTTGCCCAGAGCAGGGGTGGCTGCCCCATCCCTGGAGGGGTTCGAGGGAGGTTGGATGGAGCTTGGAGCCCCTAATCCAGGGTTGGAACTCGATGGCTTTGCGGTCCCCTCCCTCCCCGCCTGTTGCTACTGCAGGAGCTGCCGGTGTTGGATGCGCCGTTAACGAGCGCCTCCCCGCGGGGCCCGGCAGCCCCCGGTTCCTCCTCCTCCTCCGAGCGGCGGGGATGGAGCGCGACCGGCACCGGCTGCGGCTGCTGGAGCTGCTGAGCGCGGCCGGGAACCGGCACTGCGCGGACTGCGGGCAGCCAGGTACGGGACGGGGACAGGGACGGGGACACGGGGCAGGGGACAGGGACAGGGACAGGGGACAAGGGACAAGGAACAAGGAACAGGATAGGGGGACAGGGGACACAGGGCAGGGGATGGGACAGGGGACAAGGGACAGAGAACAGGGGACAAGGAACGGAATAGGGGATACCAGAATGGGAAAGGGGACAGGAGACAGGGAACAGGGGACACAGGGCAGGGGATGGGACAGGGGACAAGGGACAGGGAACAGGGGACACGGGACAGGGGACGAGGGACAGGGGACAGGGGACAGGGGACAAGGAACGGGATCGGGGACACCAGAATGGGAAGGGGGACAGGGGACAGGGAACAGAGAACGAGACGGGGCACAGGACGGAACAGGAGACACGGGACAGGGGATGTGGGACAGGGGACATGAGACGGGACAGAGGAGACATAGGATGGACAGGGGACAGAGAACGGAGCAGGGGATAGGGGACACGGGACTGGGGACAAAGAACAGGACAGGGGACACAGGACAGGATACATTTTGATAGGAATGGTTGGACTCAATGATCCGGTGGGTCTCTTCCAACCTGGTTATTCTATGATTCTGTGGGAGAGGGGACATGGGACAGAGGACGGGAGACAGGGGACACAGGATGGACAGAGGGCAGGGACAGGGAAAGGGACAGGGGGCACAGGGCATAGGATGTGGGACAGGGGACACGGGATGTGGGACAGGGAAGGGGACATGGGGCACAGAATGTGGGATGGGGAACGGGACACAGGGTGTGGGATACAGAACATGAAACATGGGATTAGGGGCACAGGACAAGGGACAGGGGGAATGGGACATGGGACAGAGGACATGGGATAGAAGATGCAGGACATGGGATACAGAACACGAGACATGGGGCGTGGGATTCGGGCCATGGGATGTGGGATGGGGGACATGGGAAATGGGACATGGGGTACAGGACATGGGACAGGAGATATGGGATGTGGGACATGCGACAGAAAACCTGGGACAGGGGATATGAGACGTGGGACAGGGGATATGGGACACAGCTGTGCTCAGCCAGCAGGGCCAAGGCCAGTAGGAGCCACGGGTGAGGAGAAGCCACAGTGCCAGCAGCTTCCCCAGAGTTATTTCTAGGCAGGCGCAGGGCAGGAGAGGGGAGCACAGGGTGGTTTTCCAGCTCAGGGGGAACAGAAAGGCAGGATCGGTTAGGGTGGAAGAATCAACCCTAAACCAAACACTGCCAACTATGCCACTAAAGCACGTCCCTGAGCACCGTATCTACCCAGCTTTTAAACCCCTCCAGGGAGGCGTCACCTCCCCCTCGCAAGCCAAGCAGCCCATCGGTAGCTGCTGGCAGAAGGTGACAAGCAGCTTGTGTTTGATGTGATAAGGGACAAGCAGGGGGTGACGTGGTGAAGGCGACAGTGAAAGGAAATTCTGTTGCCAGAGCGCTCCCGGCGCCTCTAAGCCTTGACCCATCAAGGCCACTTCAGGGGGTGCAGCAACAGGCAGGAGCCGGAGCTCTCGTGGGCAGCAGACGTGATTCCTCCCTCCAGGTGGTTGCACCCCCCTGTGCTCTCAGGAGCGCTCACTGTCCGCACCATCCTTCCATTGTTAATTCAGCAACAGCAGCTTTCCATGCAGAACTAATATTTAGCTGAGCTTTTACATCACCACTCGGCTGCCTGCACAGTCACGTTAATTGTTAAACGAACAGTCGGTGAAAGAGCCTTCGGACGCAGGGGCCGCATTCTTCACTGGGGAAAGCAGGTGCTGTTCCTCTGAGCTCTGGGAAGTGGCAGCCGTGAATGATGGGATGAGGTTTGATGAATGATATGCGAGGCCTGGGTTGGGCATCAGATGAGCTTTTTTGCCCTTGCTGGTGGCTGTACCTTTCCCCATGCATTAATTCATTCTTTATGTTTTTATCTAGATCCAGAATGGGCTTCTTACAAACTTGGAATATTCATTTGTTTGAATTGCTCTGGAATCCATCGCAATCTTCCAGAAATCAGCAGGGTCAAATCTCTTCAGCTTGACTTCTGGGAGAGCAACCTCATAGAGGTACAGAGGAAAAAGCAATAACTCCCTTACTTTTCTCCACATTTCATTGTAGTCTCCTCTGCCTCTTAATTACATTGCCCACCATGGGCAGAGGAACAAAGCCACACAGAGCCAAGTTAACTTCACAGGTAACTTGAGGGGAACTTTATGATCTACTCAATCATGTTACACTGATGGGAGATCGTGTTTCTAACACCCTGTGGTCTACTTTTCTTTAACAGTACAGTAACTCCTCACTGTAGTTTAGAAGCCCAGAGGTATCTCCAGATAGCACGTTCTCTTGGTAATCAACGTATCCTTCTTGAGTATTGGCTCAGCTTCTCATCTTTCGATTGAATTGTGCTAATAATACAACCACAGTTCATTAGCTGGAGGAGATGAAGGTACAGGGAGATCATAAATATCTTTTCTTCTCATTTTCTTTTGTTCTGTTAATCAACAACCACAGTTTTGAGTTCCTTCCCACCTGGTTCAGAACTTCAAATACCGAAAAAGGCTTAGCAACCTTAAAAGCACCAACTATAGTGCTAAAGGGAATTTATAAATGTATGTAGAGATGTGCTGAGAGTTAGGGGAGATGGAGCAAAAAGTGCAGTGCTCCCTTCGATACAAGTCTCATTTTATGTTCATGACGTGGTATTGATTTTGTATTTGCACACCTAACTGCAATTTCTTTTCTTTTCAGTTTATGAAGAAGCATGGGAATCTTTATGCCAAAGCTAAATATGAGGCGAAAGTCCCTTCCTACTATTACATCCCTCAGTCCCGTGATTGCTTGTAAGTTGGTGTATTTACTGCTGCAGAGCTTTTCAGCTATTGAACTACTGCTTCCCTCTACACATCTCTGGTTGGCTGGTGGAAATAGAGGCAGATCAGCTTTATCCATGTTTTCTTTTTTCAGGGTTTTAAAAGAGCAATGGATTAGAGCTAAATATGAGCGTGAGGAATTTGTTGCCACCCGAGTCTGCCAAGATCCTTGTTCTGCAGGTAAAAGAATTGTCAGGGAAAAGGCCAACTGCACAGTGTTATGTTTGCAGCTTCAAAGATCTTTAAGGGTGCCCTGTCATATTTGAACTTTGGATGTGTAGGCCTTGCTTTGAGTCTTTGAGAAGAAGCTCCTAAGAAAAGACACTTAGACAAGTGCGAGGGTGTGTTAGGATCTTACAGTTCTCTAGTTCTTCATTGATTTTTTTCATTTGAGGTGAAAATTTTCAGGTGGAGAAGAGATTTGAAACTCTGTGCCCCGTCCCCATTTAGATAAACTGTTCTGCTTTTGTGCTGCTTTTCTCTGACACTTGATCTTGGTCTGATCCGCAGGGAGCCATGAAGGATTCCTCTGGAAGCGTGGGCGGGAAAGCAAATATTTTCAGAAGAGGCGATTTCTCCTGTCAGCAAGGGAAGGGGTGATGAAGTACTACACCAAAGAAGTGAGTTCCTCAGCCAGAGTTGGCTGTAGGTGGCTGGTTAACATCCATCCTTGGACTCAGCTCACCACCAGCAAAACCCAGCATGAATAGCTTTGTCTCTAGTTTTGCAGCCAGGCCAGCTTGTGTTGGAGCAGCCCAGCTGTTTCCCCATTAACATATGTGGTGTCTTAGGCTTTTTTGGATTTAGCTCTTTTTCTCATCCCTTATCTTAACCCCGCAGCCTCCTTTTGCTTAGTGAACAAAGGAGATTGATACTGGCAGTGGAACAACAAGTTCTGTTAGCAGTTGTTACATCTTGTTTTACCAAAATAGTCTCTCATCAGCTGCTGCAGCATCATTGCCACCGTGTCTCCCTTCTGTGGGAGAGCGTAGCTAATTGTTCTTCAGCTACGAAGTTGGAGATAGGTCCCATCCCCTGCAGTTCAGACACATCCCTCTCAAAGAGTGACCCAGCAACTGTCAAGGAAAGGGAGTCACTTGTAAGTGACTTTATGTAGCATGTATTTAAGGCTTTGTATTTCAAATATATCCAATATTCAGATATTTTAGGATGCCTGCTTTCTCTTCAGTAGGGATCTGGTTCTCATCCAGCTAATCTGTCCTCCATTACCTTCACTTTAATACAGCCGCGTTTTTCATTTCACAGGCCAAAGGTCCAAAAGCCACCATCAGCATTGAGAATCTGAATGCGATGTTCCAGACCGAGAAAATCCAACATGCTCATGGGCTGCAGATCACATACAGCACAGATGGCCAAACAAGGAACCTTTTTGTCTATCACGAAAGCGGAAAGGTGAATACCACAGAGCTTTTTAAAAAAAAAAAGGCTCATGAAAGGAGGCTCAGTGTTTTCCAGGTGTTTGAGACAAGACACTGGCTCTTTCTGCCTTTGCAGAAATCACAAGGAAGGAGAAAGGCATTTTGGAGAGGCAGCACTCTTACTCCTTCTTATTATTCTTGTCTTTATGGTTGCATCTGCTGTTTTCCCCAGGAGATCGTTGACTGGTTCAATGCTATTCGGGCAGCACGTTACCATTATCTCAGAACAACCTTCCCAACTGTCCCTGAGTCTCAGGTGAGAACTGAACAGGGCTTGAAGCAGTCTGTGCAAACACAGCATGGGGAAACATTTTCTCACTACTTCTGCCAGGGTCAGGTGCTTAAACAGCAACATATGGGGCTTGGGAATGGATTGGAGAGGTAGAAAGAGAGGCCACACTGGATAACTTGCAAAAATGTAGTCAATATTTAAGGTATAGAAGTCTCCATGTGGTCCTTACAAAGTGTAATCTTTCAAAAACCTTATGTTCCTTCTTATTTCAGAGTTACCTTTACCGAGCAGACAAAAAAAACCCAAAAAACCCAGGCCCCAAAAGCCAAAACAGATGGTGATTAGCTTTGACAGAAAGAGAACAGAAAAGCTGTCTTGAATGAACTATTTTATGTGTGTGTGTTTGTGTTCTCCTAGCTTATACCCAGGATCACAAGAAATTATGTCAAAGAAGGATATATGCAGAAAACAGGACCAAAAGTAAGTGCATACTTGGCCATACACAAACAAAATTATCCCAGGTGGAGGATATTTGGTAATTCTATGATGTTTACTAGGAGAAGATTGTTGGGTGACTGTATGCTTCCTGGGCTGTTAAGACATTGTATTCAAGCCTGCTGTGTTCTTTGGGATCATGTCTTATTTTGTGTGGTAAATAAGACTGATAAGAGGAATCCTCCCTGGAGAGTAAGCAAGATGGATTGGCTGGCAGGGGATGTGCAAAGTCCTGTTACGCAACACTAGATGGATGGCTGGATCTGCTGACTGCAGCTCCTGCTAGAACAGACCATCACATGCCGACTCCCCCTACTTCCCTGTTTCTTTTAAAGTCACTAGCACAGAAGTCACATCTACTTATAGCAGCAAAACCTGATTGAGCAATTCACCACGGTGAAGCCTATGTTTTGGTTTCATTTTTGTGAAAAAGTAGTTGGGCCACTACTGCCTGAAACAAGAGAGGGGGATTTCAGGCTCTGCTGAAGGAGGAGATGAAGATCGGAGGTCTTCTGCCACTTCTTGCCTAGCTGTCCTCTGAGAGAACTGTGAACCAAAGTCCTATTAGAAAGTTCAGTGGTGAAATGCTGATAGAGAATATGCTCGGGCTTTGGCCCAGCTCAGTGTGAGTGTTCCACTACACCTTCCTGCAGGTACCTGCACAGACAGTGCTCACAGCTACAGGCACAAAAATGGGTTTTTTTCCCCTGAGAACTAAATTCAGCTCAGACCGTAGTGAGCCCTAGAAGAGGACCCTGCAGTTCAGCACGGAGCAATGAATTGCTCAGGGAAGGCTCAGATGAGTGTAGCTGATGGAATTGGAACTTTTTATGAAACCTGCCATTTGTACCTCCCCTTGTGCATGTTGCGGTGCCAGCGACAACCCCCAAACCACGATGCTGAAATGGATTCATTATTCTTCTCGCTATAGACACTGGGACAGGGATCATTCTCTGCAGAGCTTTCAACTGATCCGTTTGCTGCAGCTTTCTTAACCCTGGTGATGTGATCACTGGTAGAACCAAACTTTCCTGCCTGACCCCGGGGGTCATCGTTGAGTTGAGATCTCTGGTGTGAACCCAGGGAGAAGGGAGCTGAGGGCTCCACGCAGCAGTGCTCACCCATTACCAGTTACAGGGATGAATGAAACTGAACTCACGTTCTGAATCATTTAAGCAGTCAGGGATCTGCCTTGAATAGGACAAACTCTCTGGGACTTGTTTTTTAAAGAAATTCTACCGTCTTCTTGCAGCAGAAGGAGGCCTTTAGGTTGCGCTGGTTCTGCCTGGATTCTCAAGAAAGGAAGCTGATGTACTTTAAAAATCCACTGGTAAGAGGAGTGTTCTTCACTATTCTACAAGCCCCATCATGAAGCTGGGTGGGGAGGAAGGGTCTGTTCTCGTCCAGCTCTTCCAGTGGCTGCACAAGACTGAAACAGGCTCGGTCTCAACGCTTGTCTCCCTTGTTACTGGATCTATTTGAAGCTGAGCTGTTTGGGAGCTCTGGCCCTTACGGTGGCTGTGAGGAAGATCTAAGTCTTTTAAGTGTAGCTGCTACTGCTGTTTACAGCCCACGCTCTCCCGGCCCTGTTGCCACTGTGTGTGTAACCTTAGGCAAGATGAGCAATGTATCAGTAACAGAGGCTTGGCCAGCCCCAGTATCCCGCTTCCTAGCTCTGCTCCAGCCATGAGAATCTCTCTTTGCTCCTTCTGAACACCCACCAACCACCTCTGTAAGGGTGGGTCCCTACCTCCTTCTTCTGAGAAGACACCCGTGAGTGTAAAAAACCCTCTGGTGTGTTGCCTGCTGCCTGTCACCAAATCAGCGTCCCCTTCACACAGCCCCAGTTCTCACTCCATGCCAAAGGAGAGCACGGCGCCGGCTGGAGCTGTGCTGTCCGCTGGCTAACGGCTGCCTCCTGCTTCCTTCCCTCTAGGATGCATTCGCGCAGGGCCAAGTTTTTATTGGAACAATGGATGAGGGATATGAAGTACGAGCTGGGTTGCCCCAGGGAGTCCAAGTGAAGAAGTGGAAACCAGCGATCACTGTGGTCACGCCAACGAGAGAGTTTGTGTTTATATGTGAGAACGACAGGGAGCGAAGCGAGTGGATAGACGCCTTAAACGGAGTCATTGCCCAGCCTCTGAGTGGCTAAGACTGGTACTGAGCACTCCTTGGGCTCTGCTCAGCAGGGCTCTGCAGCCTCTTTCTGTTGGCAAGGATGGTGCTCAAGGTCCTGCAGGGACTCCAGTACAAAGGGCTCCTTCCTTCAGCAGCCACAGGCACAGGAAGGGTGGAAACAGAGAAATGAGTAAAAAAAGGAAGTGCAGATATTCAGAAGTTATCTGTGCCCCTGCAGGACTTTGCTTGCAGTGCCTTTTCTCTCCCTACCCTTCTCCGCTTTTGAGCAGAGGAGGATTTCCCAGACTGAAGTAGGGATGAATCATCCAGTGTTGTCTTATGGGAAAAAGAACACAACCAGTGGAGAAAGTCTGACCCCAGAGGACCTGGAATGCATTTCCTTGAGGACTCCTGCAGGTGCTGTTGTATCAGATCCTCCTTTTCTTGCCTTTGACGTCAGAAGGACCCTGAAGGATGTACTCGACAGTCCAGCCAGTGGCAGTGTCTGCCAGTGAATGGGGTCGCCTGTTATGTGAGTACAGAGGGACAACAACCAAGAGGCAAAGATGCCATCCCCTGTCCGAGTGTCCTGTTGGATAGATCGGAGTTACCAGTCCACGCTGGAGTCACTCAGTGTCCTTCTCGGGGAGAAGCAGGGTCAGGCAGCTGCACTCTACCCGGCTGCAGCTCCTGTCCAGACAGGGACATGGTTGTTTGCAGCTTTTTTTGCAGGGTTTTGTGTCTTTTACAGTGTTACATTTCTGGCACAGTAAAAAAAAAGAAAGTCAAGTTTGAATTGTGGAGGTGGACTGAGTGTTTTTTTGCTTCCAGACCAAGTCTGACATTTGGTTCCACCAAGCAGCCAGTCATTCAGATATTAAATTCTCCTCCTCAGGCAGCCTTAGTGCTTAGTTTGCAGATCAAGAGGAAGTCTTGCAGACTAAGTTTCTGGTAAGGCTGACAACTGCCAGCCAGTCCAAGATACCCAGAATAGTTCTCTTCTGCAGAGATGAGGAAGTGCCAATATTTGCAGAGATTAGTGAGATTAACTTTATTTTTGTCCCCCCACAGCAGTGCAGAAGAATTGTTTGAATGTTTAGCATCATCCTGCCTGTCTCAGCTGGCCCATCACCAGCCAGCTCTGAGCAATCTGCAGCAGTTTTTCTTGCTGATGTGCTCCCAGAAACTCGCCTGTGTTCCCACTCTCCCCACGTAAACTGGTTCATTCTAGCTCACGGGCTTGTTTGGCAAATCTTTTCATCAACCTCATCCTGCAACCCTTGAAACTGATAGCAGAGCACCTTTTGACTTGTACGAGGAACAATGTCAGTTGTGGTTTGGTTTGGCAGATGCTAATAGTTATTTTGAGAGGAGGTGAGTAACCCAGGCGAACCTCAGAAGAGTTCAGTCCATCCTGTAGCCTAAACTTCACTCCGATGGGCTGTGCAGGGCCTGCTGTGCTGGGTTCCTCGCTCCCCTGGGTGGGTCAGCAGCCCAGCCCTGTCAGCAGCTCTGCTGTGACTTGCTACGGAACTAGGAAATTCCCTCTGAAAACAAAATGATAGAATCATATGAAGGGACCTTGAGGGCCTTCTGGTCCAACTTTTTTAGGTGATCTATTGTTCAAATGAGATGGCTCAAGACCTTGTGAAGCTGAACCTTGAAAGTGTCCAGTGCAGAGGAATAAACTGCTCCCCTGGGGTATTTATTGCAGTGTATAACTTCTAAAATCGTGCAGACAGCCATGGTTTTTTTTGGAGAGCCAACAGAATTCAAGGCCAGGACAGGGAGAGCTCTACATCCCGGGTTCATTATTACAGTAGATCTGAATCATAGAATCACTTGGTTGGACAAGATCTTTGAGATCATCAAGCCCCTGCTGCCCGCAGCTCTTCAGCTGCACCCACAGCTCTTCAGCTGCACCCGCAGCTTCTGCCAGGGCTGCACCAAGCAGTTCTGTGGGGCGAGACTCTGCAGGGAGCGCTTTGAGCTCCGGCACCTGCGCCCCAACGTGAGCCTGATCCTGCAGGAGGCAGTGAAGAAGGCTGGGAGTGCAATGCGGAACTAGATTGTTCCAAGGATGCTGGTGAGCTGGAGTGAAGTGGGGACTGCGTGGCTTAATCCAGTCTTGAGTCAAATCTAAGATGAAGGTACTACCCTGCACTGTTTTTTATTTTCCAGGATACGTATATACACATCTGTGTGCAAGCTAAAGAACTCTCAGAGTTCTCAAGTGCTTTCTAACAGCTTTCTTGGGGGAAAATATGTCAAGGGCTCTCAAAAGAGGCAGTTAAAGCTCTTTAAATTCTGTGGAGCCCATTTTGATGTTGAAAATACGTCAATGATGCAAAGTAGCTAGCAGGAATCTGGAGTGGGGCTCGCTGGGTGTGACGGTGCCAGGAGGCAGAAGGAGACTTCCAGGGCCAAGGCACAGGGGCCTGCGCTGGAATTCATCTCGTGTGACCGTGTGTTTATATCTGGTCCAGGGTCCCGTTAGAGGCAATAAAGAGAAATGGGTACTTTTAGAGCATGAGTCATTTGGCCTACTTAAGACACGTACCTGCACGTGACATTAATCAAGCCTTCAAAACGCCTGTTTGTTTCCACAGACTATAAAGGCAGGATGAGAGAACAAGCCTGGATGGAGATTTCCACAATTTCTAAGTTTAGGCAAATGCAGCTTAGACTTTTGCAGGTTTTTTTTTTGCTAGATCTCATACTAATACATTTTAAAGCTTTCAGGTTGAGTTCTAGAAAAAGAAGAAAGGTTAAAAAGAGAAAGTTTGTGTATACACACATATACTTATGAAAACTGTAATGTGTGTATATATATAAGGAAAATTGGTCCCACACAGTTTTCTTGGAGGAAATAATGTGTTGTATATTTTATTAGGAATACGCTATCCTTTCATATTTTCTGTAAGATTTCAGCTTCTTCCTCTCAGCTAACTGTCCTATAAAGATAAAAGAATAAGATTTTGGAGAGATCACTGCTATTTTTCCACTCTGGATGAAGGAACGGCTGAGAGAGCTGGGGGTGTTCAGCCTGGAGGAGGCTGAGGGGAGACCTCATTGCTCTCTGCAACTCCCTGAAAGGAGGTTGTGGAGAGGAGGGAGCTGGGCTCTTCTCCCAAGGGACAGGGGACAGGACGAGAGGGAATGGCCTCAAGCTCCACCAGGGGAGGGTCAGGCTGGACATTAGGAAAAAAATTTTCACAGAAAGGGTCATTGGTCCCTGTCCGAGGCTGCCCAGGGAGGGGGTTGAGTCCCCTTCCCTGGAGGGGTTTAAGTGACGGTGGACGAGGTGCTGAGGGACATGGGTTAGGGATTGATGGGAATGGCTGGACTCAATGATCCGGTGGGTTTTTTCCAGCCTGGTGATTCTATGATTCTATGAAGCGCAGGACCCAGCACTGAGCCTCGCTCAACCCCATGCAATTAGCTTCAGCCGCTAATTAGCGAGGGCTCCGTGCTGGCTGGGCCCTGCCGCAGCTCTCCCCCTCCAGGGGGCGCCCCCCCTCACCCCCCTGCCCTCCCCCCGCTTCCCGCGCTGCTTTTCCCGCCACCCGCCGGGGGGCGCTGGCGCGCGGGCGTGCGCAGGCGCGCGGCGGCGCGTGTCCCTCGCGAGGCGCCGTAGCCGGGTTGGCGGCGGCGGCGGGGCCCGATGCGGGGCGGCGGGCGCCGGGGCCATGAAGAAGGACGTGAGGATCCTCCTGGTGGGAGAACGTGAGTGCGGGGCGGCGGGGGCCGGTTACCGCCGTGCCGCCCGCTGTCAGAGCGCCCCGCGACCCGTTAGGGCGGGCGGGGTGGGTTCGGGTCGAGCTGAGGTGGAATTCGGCTTGTTCTCTGTGGTCCCTGAGGGCCGGGAGGAAGGGCCCCCTGGCAGCGGGTTTGCTTTCAAGCAGCGCGTTCCCACACCCCGCTGATTCTTGCTGGTAACGCTTTGCGTTCGTATGATCTGTGTTTTTTGGAATCCCCTGTGTTTGCAGCCTCTGTCTCAGGCAGGGCTGGAGCCGGAGCCCCTCATTCTTCTCCCCGGTGACGGGACAAGGGGGAACGGCCTCAAGCTGCGCCTGGAGAGCTTCAGATTGGAAATTAGGAAGAAATATTTCAGTGAAAGGGACGTCAGGCACTGGAACTACTGCCCAGGGAGGGGGCTGAGTCACTATCCCTAGAGGTGTTTAAAAGATGGGTAGATGAGGCGCTTAAGGATGTGGTTTAGTGGCAGGGAGCTGTGGTTGGACTCGATCATCTAAGAGGTCTTTTCCAACCTTGTGATTCTGTGAAATTAGTGAGAGTTTGGACTGTTGTGAAGTTCATAATAGCATTCAAATTGGTCCTTGGAAAGGAATAGAACATGCTTATGGTTTCTGGGAAAATTTGCACACATGCAGGTGGGAAATATTTTCTGTCCCAGCTCTTGTCTCACTGCACATAATTGATGGAGATCACTCCCTCCTGTTGCCCAGGCCCGATAAGGGATGCTTGCCTTCTAAAACTCCAAAATGAGTCTTAAAGAGTTTGTCAGCATTTTCAGTTATAAGGAGGGATCCTCAGCAGGTGCTCACCTTTGCTTCCTTTGCAAGGAACCCTTGATGTATGAGGCCTAGGGCCTCTGGGACCCCCCTGGGGAGAGAGTGGGACGGAGTGCCTGCCCTCCTCCTCTTTAAACTTTCTTTGTGTGTGTGGAAACCAAACTTAAATCTCTCTTCTTGACTGAGTTTGGAAATCAGATGTGCTCCAGACGGTTCTCAGTCGGGGCTGTGGGTTTGTGGCGAGGACAGAGCCAGGGAGCCAAATCCCGGCGGCTGCTGCCAGCTCACTGTGTGACCTTGAGTGAACAGCACGTACCTGTAGGCACGGCAGAGTTACCGTGGGTCCGTGCCTTTCCGCTTGTTCTTAAAGTGCTGTCCCTAAAGCGATGGCCTTACCTTCACACTGAGGTACCCAAAAGAGTGGTGAGGCTTCAAAGGCACAGGTTCTTAGGTATGGAAATAGCAGCAAGGAGGTTCTGTTAGTTCATAAAGTGCATTTAAGGTCCTCACAGGAGAAGAATACAGAGTAATTACCAAGTGTTATTAGTAAAATTACTTAATTATACTAAGAACATAGCACTGCTGATAAAACTTCCCTGAGAACTGAGTATGTCGTGTATATTTATAACACAGTTTATGCAGTTGTTCTATAGCACAGGTTGGCTCTGTCTGTACTTCCTAGAAGGATCCTCTGACCTCTTCTGAGAGGAATCTTCAGGGACATGGAACTATACAGAGAGAGCTAACTCGTTAGGCATGTATTTAACTAGTTTTACATGACTCTTTATTTAGAAATGTATTTACGCATTTCAATACAGAATTGTGCTCCTCTTCAGAATTCATGCTGAATATATCTTCCTTTCTTTGGCAACTTTGTGTTTGGAGCTGGCTCTGTGCAGTGGCTTCAGTAGAGGTGTAACAGGTGCTTTGGTTTGGCAATAAGTTCACAGCGTGCGCAACTGGAAATTTCAAAGATACAGGTAGCAACATGCAGTATGTGGCACACACCAGAGATCCCGAGCGTCTTTATGTTGTGTTGGAATTGTAACAGAGGGAAAAATTTGTTTTACAAATTGGTAAAACGTGCCAGCTGCACTGTCAGTACAGTTTTGTGTGTGTTTGTTTGATATATATTGGTCTGCAACCACAAGTCAGTCCAGACCTTGTAGTATTTATTAGGTGATAATAGCAGCTGTCAGGTTCAGGCTCTGAAATATCGTGTGAAGATCTTTTGTTATAAGTCTGTTCCAAAGCACAGCTTCTTGCTTCCGCAGTGGTCCACATATGAGGCTTAAGGTTGTTTTAGTCCGAATATCCAGGGTGCAAGCATCAATTTTTAATAGTAATTTTCAGAATATATTCAGCATGTTATTCGGTGCAGCATGACCTAAAAGGCTTCTATGGGAGGAGAAAGATGAGTTAATTATCACAAACTACTGTGCTGTTTTCTTCCTCCTAGTCAGCCAACATTGGTCAGGCTGTTATTTCCAAGACTATAAACAGAATTGGAAAGACAAGTGGTTGACCCAGATTCAAATAAAATAAACCAAATCTCTGTACCTGGATCTATGGATTTTCATTAAAAATGACTCTAGAACACTTGGCACTGTATCAGAAGCTTATAAATACTGATCGTCTTTACTAACTGGGAGTCCATAATCTTCTATTTTCAGGCATACAACATTAATGACACAAGTTTCTGTATCTTAAAGCTGGTGTGTTTTGTTACCATTTCAAAGTAAAGCTGACGTGGCCAGATGAAAAATATGCAGCACCGTTTCCAGTAATTATTTAATAACTTCACTTGCCTGACAGGAAAATTTTTACCCGTGGAAACAGGAGAGCTTTTAATGTTCTTTTCTGTCAGGATGAAACTTCAGGCATAGTTTATGCAGGACAGCCTGCAGGGTGAATCACAGTGTTAGCTTGTACAAGTATCTCTGATGAAAACACAACCATGTTGCAGTTAAGAAACCTGCGTCTTGCTGCTCGCAGCTGATACTGCTGGTGGAAAGTTTACAGCTGTTCTCCCTAAGGAAAACAAAAGTCTTCCTCCCAGGGAAGATTCTTTGCCTTCCATAATTTTGTAATAACTGCTCTTTATCTTACCGTGTTGAAGAAAAGGTTTTATTTCTGGATGTCAGAAGGCCCCTTGTTACTAGACTAAAAATAGACATGGATAAGTTGAATGCACTTTGACTCGATCATCAGTTCAGTAACACCGTTTTCCGCACAGAATAACCAGTCTTAAGTTTAATCTCTTCTTCTTTCGCCCATATTCAGAATTACATACACAAATAGACAAGTGTAAATGCAGGGATACCAGCAGAGCAACTAATTCTGTTGGTGACACTTTGTATTGTTTCATTAGGGACGGTGACGGAGGCTCTGACTGATAGCAAGCAACGTCTTGGTTGGCAAAACACGTGAGCTAGCGAAGATGTGTGTGTCCAGGATGAAATAGTTTTTTGCTTGAACTGAGGGCTGTCAGAATTCCAGCTAGCATTTGAATCTGAACATTTTGTTTTTTAAGCAACGTCTCAAACCCAAATAAAGCAGTAATAGCCTCTTAGGGCTTTCGAAGGAACAGGAAGTTCACAGATGAAGGTTTCTAGAGAGAGGGGAATCCTGAGAACAGTTACCAAGATTCTCAAACCCAGTCAATCTAACTGTGATATCAGAACTCTGAAGTCCGCAGGTAAACAGAGTCATTTGATTGAATACAGTTGATATTGAAGCAGAGATTATATTCTTCTTCTTGGATTAAGAAAATTGTGACTTTAGACAGGTTGGTGGTTTGGGGTTTTTTCTGCTTTTTGTGGGGGACAGCTGATTTGCATCAAGGAGATGCTGCTGCTGCACTTTCTATGTATTCAAACTAGTTTGCGGGGACTGCCCTTTGATGCTAGAGCCGTATCTCCTTGTCCAGCTCTTATCCCTGGTAGTTTTGGACTGAAGCAAAATCATTTTATTGAGAATACTACGACATAGAAATTACTAAATTCCTTTCTGTGTGCTTTATTTGTTTCTAAGATGTATAAATTCAATTCTAGTTTGTTTTGAATTTTTGTTTATTTGTTTGCGTAACTGTTCTGTATTGAGGTTCAAACCTGCTAATTCTTTTGTGTAAGACAGCAGGATTTTATTCCCTTCTGGATGAAATGCAGAAGTGTGAAATGGAACCTAAGGTTTTACAATAAAAGGATTAGGAGAGAATTGCTGTCATCCATATTTAGTATGTTTAAACGACAGATAAGAAGCCTTTAACACAGTTCAGTTGGGAAATGTCTTTAAAATAATTTGCATTTTAAGATGCGATGCGACTATTGAGTGTAACAAAACTGAATTATCTAATCTGTTTTTAATGCTTTTGCAGCCAGAGTTGGGAAGACATCGCTAATTATGTCTCTTGTCAGTGAAGAATTTCCAGAAGAGGTAGAGCATCCTTACTTGTTTTCTATGTTCTTTTTCTATCCTGTTGTATAATTTTTTTGAAGAGTAAGCTTATTGGCTCCACTTTAAAATTATGTTTCCTATTTAGGAAAAAAAAAAACAGATTAAAACGGCAGTGATCCCTTCTGGAAGGGTGATGTAGGTTAGTTTAAATATACCTCTGCGTAGATTAGGAATTTAAATTTTACTTAAGTTCCTTTCTTGTTTTTCACATGGTTAATTTGAACTATTTTGATATCTGAGGAATGTTAGATTTTTCTGGAGTGCTGTGTTTAAAAAGCAAGTAGACTGAAAAATGAAGGAGGAGGAGTTAAAAAAGTCACATTGTATAGCTTACACTTAGCTGCTTTTTGTAACTGAGTTACAAAGTTATGGTTTTGAAGAATGTTTTCCTGATACTTTCAGTGTAAAAAAATGAAAACTCTTACTGCTTTCATCCATAATGAAAGTAAAGTTACTTCTATACTTTATTCTGTTTAAAAAACAGCACATAGTTCTCTTTATAACATGAAAAGAACTGCAGCTACTGCAAACAGTTAAGCTTTTTACATATACACATGAATGTTTATTTCTTCTCATCACAAGTCTTAAAATAGACATCATGTGCTGCTTTTTGAATCTAAGTTGCACTGTCTTTAATGCAAATCAGTCGGTTGCCACAGTTCATGAGTCAAGACTGGATTGTTAACATAATTTAATTTAGTTCCTAGCCTTGCAGGTAAGGAGAAGCTCCACTTTCTGTTTGCTCTTAAACTGCTTAGGGACCCCTTCTTTTGACAGGCTGGTTGTGATGTGTTTAATGAATTGTAGGCCTCTGTTCACTGCTGTATAATCTAGAATACTTCTCTGAATTTGTGTTGAGAGAAAAAGCTGCGTTTATAGCACAAAATCTGCCTGATACAGAGTAGAACAGGTAGAACTTTTTAAAAAATACTGCATCCTATATAAACGGAAGAAAGAGACGTGCAATTCCTGCAGATCAGTCGCTCAGATCAGAGCTGTACGAGTGTGTAGCAGACGTTTCAGACTATGAAATAGTGTTTTGTATACTGGGTATCATCAGTAATAATTCCTGATGAAGGTGTAGTTAGAGCCTGAACCTTATGAAGAGCTGTTCTGGTGACTGGCTTTTCTTCTTTCCTTTTTTTTTAATTAATAGAAAGCAAAAGTATCATCAAAGTTCAGCGTCAGTCGGTAAAAGGCAACAAATAACTATGCGGGAAGTTTTTATTAAAATTAGGTTTAAGTTGATTCTCCCTGAATATGGAGTAATATTCTCTGGAAATGTGGCCTGCAATCGTAGCTGGTTTACAGATTAAGCAAGATTTATTTGTCATTAATGGCATGCTAACTCTGACGTTACTCTGGTGCTAAAGAATCTGTTAATTGAGGTAATTGGTCGAATTTGATAACCCCCAAGTTTTAGAACTTTTATTTATATGCTGTTTTAGTTTTAAGTAAATTTCAATTTAGGTTTTGTTTATAGTTTTTACCATTATAATAGTTCTTTATTGGTGAGTGGGCATAGTGAATTTTAGTTTTGTAGAAGCATCTTAACACCATTGTTTTCTTGCAAAGCCTGCAGGGAGTGCCTTATTCAGTAAGTGAACTAATAAAGAATGAGAAGGTAGCAGAGACTTTCACTACTAATGAGCTGTTCTATTTAAAGCTGACTAATTGGCAGATGTATTATAGGATATGACTTTTTTTGATAGTCTGGGTTTTCTGGATTTTCTATAAAAGCTTTTTCTTTCTGTTTCTTTACAACCGAAGGTTCCACCGCGAGCTGAAGAAATCACCATTCCAGCTGATGTCACCCCTGAAAGGGTGCCGACCCATATAGTTGATTATTCAGGTAAGGACTGCACAATAGTGTTGCTGTTTGGCTGGTTTGGTATGAAATTGTTTATCTAACTCAGTAGCCTCTTTAACAGTCGTACTGGTATGGGATCAACGCCGTGTGTAGGGAAAGCCTAAAGCCTATGGGGTAAAACTAAATTGGATATGATGCCTGGTGCTACTAATTCAAAGCCGAGCGTTAACTGGGGTTGGTACTTCCATGAAAGACATTCATAGCAATATTCCAGTTAATTTAATATTCCTTGTGTGATGGACATATTTACCCCTGTGTGCAACAGACTGCCTCAGAGTTAATGGATCAGTGTCACTATTGTTACAGCAGATGCACTCTAATCTGTTTAATAGAAAGATGTTTAAATAACAGGAGTTTTACAACACTGTTTTATGAGCTTTGTGAAATACCCTGGGTGAGGTTTTTCAGTTTAGTTCACAAAAGTGTTTGGTGTTAATGGATGGCTTCTTTTGAACACAGAAGCAGAGCAAAGCGATGAGCAGCTTTACCAGGAAATATCACAGGTACGTCTGTTCTGGTGTTTACTAGAAACTTCCCTTTTAAGTTCTCTGCGTTAGAAGGGCTTCAGTGTGAATTGAAGAAAAGCTTCAGCTTTGTCCTTCCAAGTTGAAGGACAGAACCAAAATATCTTTTAATTGTTAGGTCTAGGGGCTGACGGTTTTGATAAGAAATAATTCTACACTGGAAAGATCCATTTTGCTTCTTTCTGTTATATTGTGCTACTGCATCTATGAATAGCACGGGGTTCTTGGTAATTTTATAATTCCTTCTGTTTCCTACTCTTGGTTCTTTCTGAGCACCTTTGCACGTGTTCTGTACAGTCTGTCATGATGTTCTGTTCCATTCCTGGCATTCTGTTTGGCACTCGAGTGGAGGCTGCGCATGATGAGTCTTCAGTTTAGATTTCTTGGTAGCGTAGGCCTCTCTGCAGGCATAAGCTGTGAATGTCGCTGCAGGACAGGCTTTTTGGCACTTGTCAACATATAAATTATTTGGTTTGAGCTCCTTTTCAGACTACAAATAGCTTAAACAAGCCAGGGACATGAGTTTTGACTGCTGGTGGAGCTGTTCTTACTCTCATGTTGTTACATATGGTTCTTAATTGTCTGTGTTGCTCTAGAGACTCTAATCAATGCAATTCCATGCCTTTCCTTTCTTTTCACTTTAGGCAAATGTGATTTGCATAGTGTATGCTGTTAACAACAAGAATTCTATCGATAAGGTATGTTAACACATTTTATCCAGTTGTTTGAGGTGTAACTTGAGTGCTCTTAGTTGGCTGGCAAGCTGAAAGCTGTATTAGACGCTTAAATGTGTAACACAGAGTTTGAGATCAAATTGTTAAAAGAACGTGGAGACGTATCATTGCTTCTGGTCCATTTCAGCATCTGAGTTTTCAGTCATCTCTGTTATCTGATGAAGCTGTTCATTAATCAGCTCTAGTTTATATTTGTTTCCTTTGTGGGTAAATTTGTGCCTTCTTGGGGAAGGAGCAGTAGCAGTTGTAATCGAATACGTGCACAGTTCAGTCATGTCAAAGCTGATAATGTATTTTTCATGTTTCTAACCCTGCTTTAGGTAACAAGTCGATGGATTCCTCTCATCAACGAAAGGACAGACAAAGATAGCAGGTGCATAAGTAAAGATGAGAAGTGTGAATTAGGCTGCATGTCACTGGGTGTCGACGGACAGTGTTGAGGATGTTAATTGTTTAAGAAAATCAAATTCTAAACTTAAAATTTATGTAAGAGGTCCAAGCAACGAGAGATTTAAAGTGTGTAGGTCTGTTACATATGCCAGCAGTGCTATTTGTGTTGAATTTCATGGGCAGGTATGTTTATATTTGTTGGAGTTTTGGCTACGTGATCTGTGTACAAGTTCTACTGATGCTAGTTTTGTAAAAAATATTATGATTAGTTACTTTTGTGTTTATCTGTGTGGTTTTTGTAGTATCAAGGAGAAGTACATTTATTTCTTAAGTGTATATGAAAATTATTTACTTAAAACTGCTTCCATTTAGTTTTGCCTATTGTCTGGCAGTGTTACTTAGTTACATAATGAAAATAATATATTGGCCTCTGGTGGGAGGTAGAATGCTAAATTAAGATAGGTCTTTTTTTTTTGATTCCTCTGTCTTTAAAGCTCTTAACCTTCTTTTGTTTTCAGGCTGCCTCTTATATTAGTTGGAAACAAGTCTGACCTAGTGGAATACAGCAGTATGGAAACCATCCTTCCCATTATGAATCAATATACAGAGATAGAAACCTGTGTAGAGGTATGCGAGGCTTTCTGAAGTTAGAACAAGTAACAAAAAATACACTCTTACCAAGCCTGTATGGCAACTTTTTAATAGAAAAGGTGATTTATTTTTTTCTTTTGTTCAAAGTAAAATATTCAAATAAAAGTCATTATCATGGTGAGTTTATATGTGTAATGAAATGTTACTCTGATCCTTCTAATATTTAGAGCATCCTCACATCTTTGCCTTTAGTATGTGTTTTAACTTTAATATTAAACCAGACAGGTATCTGCAAATTATTAAAAATGAGATCAAGATATGTGGATATGCCTGTCTTTTTAATTTATTTTTTTCAAAGCAAACTTTTTGATTTCTCTGTTATTGGTACAATAGCAAATTGTAGTGAGACCTCCTTTATTAATTATTGAACAGAGGCAGGAGCTAGATGTCTTGTCTTTTTTTTTTTCCAAAACAGCACTGTACCCACAAGAGGGTGCTAGATCTTAAAAAGTTTAATGCTTGCTTAAATTTCAGAAGTACCAAATAGTCAAGAGAAAACAGCTAATCAATGTAAGGATTTCTCTTTCAGTGTTCAGCCAAAAACCTGAAGAATATATCTGAGCTGTTTTATTATGCACAGAAAGCTGTTCTACATCCTACAGGTCCTCTTTATTGCCCAGAGGAGAAAGAGGTATTTATACATAAATTGTCGGAATAAATAATATAGGAGGAGTTAATCACTTTCTTGTTCTTTCCTTTTCAGTGGATTTTGCATTTCTCAGTGTGTTCTGTTACCACCACCCTGCCCCCAAATGTCCAGCTTCATATTTGGTTGTTTTGTGCTGTGTGAATCTGATCTCTTTGCTCTTCATTCAGAGCTATGAAGACAGTTTTCTGTTGCCCATGTGAACTGAGTAAAATGAGATGCTTTGGTAATGGCTCTAAGCCAGATATAATGGGAACAAAATCATGCGTTCAGTTCAGTTCTCCTTTAGGTATACATTTCACAGTAACTCCATTTATTTCAGGGAAAATACTCTAGACTTGGGCATCTTGTGAGACTTTGGCAACAGGGATAAGAAAGAAGTGGTGTGGCTGGTTTTTAAGTATCTCAGGTGTATGATTTCTTAAAAAACTTTAATTTCATGGGCAAATACAAATAAAATCTCTAGAAGTAACCCCTGTGTAGCATTGGGCAGTAGGAAAATTGCTTCACTCGTAAATACTTCTGTTAAGTAGAGAACCAGAGAATAACCCTGTTTTGATTTCTTCCATCAGAATCATCTTTATGAGTTAGTAATGTTATAAAATTGTTGTGCTGAAATCTTTTTGGTTTTCCAAAACTAATCTCTATGCAATCTGTGTGACCTCTATGAAGAGAAGAGTCCATCATCACTGTAGTTGTTGGGAGAGAATTACCAGTGTCTGTTTTCCTTCACTCAGAAGGTATCCTAGCAGTTCTTTTGTCATAGAGATAGTCCGTATGATCAGTGCTTTGCCTGGTAGATGAATAGGCCCTGTGAAGATTTTCACTATTTGATGTTTGAAGCCATCTGAAGCCATAGTTGAGATGGTGAATAGAGATAGTGTGCTTGTAGAAAGAGTTGACTGTAGTTCTAGAGCCGTTTATTCTTGCAAGGCCTTTTTTTCCCCTGACCAAAAAATGTTTGGGGGAAAAAAACAATTATGCAGTTGTTTTTTAAAGCTTTCTGTAGCAATAAGAATGAATAGAGAGATCTAACCTCTTTTTTTTTATTTTAAATAACAAAGTAGTTCCACCTCCAGCTTCTGTAGAGCTTGAGACTCTTCTTGTAATTGAATAGAAAAATATTAAATGTGGAATAATTGCTTGAAATGTATAGATGCAAATTTGCTAGATTTTGTCTTGCTTTTTATTTTTGTGAGTATGTATGAATACGTAAAATGAAGGATAGTATTTGTTTTAATGTGCTTGAGTTGCCTGATGTAAGTCAGTGTAATCTTTATACTCAAGCCTAGGAAGGTACTGAACTTCCTTTTATTCCTTAGATGAAACCTGCCTGTATTAAAGCACTTACCCGCATTTTTAGAATTTCTGATCAGGATAATGATGGTACTCTCAATGACGCAGAGCTCAACTTCTTTCAGGTAATTTATTTGCTTATCTTTTCACCATGCTTAATGGCTGAGCTGTATAATTCCAGAAGAACAAGTGGCTGTTTTTGAAGGAATAGTGGGAAGGTGAATTGTAAGGGAATCAGGTCTAAATATCAAGTAGCACAAGAGTGGAATGGCATTAGTTTTATTTCTAAACCTTGTTCAAGTTCCAGTTCAAGAGCGGAATTAAAAAAACCCCAAACTATTAAATATATGAGCCCATTCAATGCTTGTGCTTAAAATAAAATAGTTTGTGGTCCTAATGAGCTCTTTTTGGGTTTTGTTAGAGAATTTGTTTTAATACACCACTGGCACCTCAAGCTTTGGAAGATGTGAAGAATGTAGTCAGGAAAAACCTAAGTGATGGAGTTGCAGATAATGGATTAACATTAAAAGGTAAGCTTTATTTAACTCGTAAAGATGTGTTTTCATACAGTTGATGATCATCCTTACGTAAAAAAGCTAGTCTTTTGAAATATGAACCCGATTCTTTTAGACTGCAGGAGCTGGCTGTAGAGGCAGTATGATAGCGAAGGGTGATTAAACTGAGAAATAACAGGGTGAATAAAATAAGGTCTTTGTTACTTCTCCTTACAGAGCTTGGAATTCAGATAGATATAGTAATTCAAAAGAGATTGTCTCCCAGATAAATCTGTGTCATGTCTCTAGGCTCACTGGCTGCAACACGTGTCAGCAAGGTGTGGTCTCTGTCAGCAGCTATGCTGTACAGATTTGCCTAGAGCATATGGTGAATGTCAAAGGAGAGAAAACGTTTTCTTTCTGAGTATCAATGTAACTGCTTCACTTGTGGGGCTTATCTATGTAATAGCACTCCTGAGAAATTGTTAAGAGCAGGACTCTTAAGGCATAGCCTTACTAAGCAGTGAAATCTCAGTGTTCATTGAGCCCTAAAAAGTGCTAAACAAAAATCCTACCCAGATACTTTGATACAGGAAAACTAAAGGCTCCAGGTTTCTAAAGCTTGCTGTTCTAAATGGCTGAGGATATTGTTGTCTTTACTTTCATACAGCTAAGTTACTCTCAAATTCTGGAACTGAAAGAAGCAAACAAACCAGAAAGCCTAGTGGGTTGTTTTAAGGAAGCAGTTCCTTAGAGAGCACTTTTACAAACAGCATGATTTCTGAATCTTCAGGCTTGGTAGATAATGCTGTCTTGTCACCCAGAAATATTAAAATCAGAATGTGTATTTCTGGCTTTTTTGTTTTCAGTCTGATAGTGATTCTCTTAAAAATACTTGGAGCATTTCAAGCATGCTGGGGCCTTAAGATTTCATCATTTGATTTTTAGGTTTTCTTTTTCTACACACACTTTTCATTCAGCGAGGAAGGCATGAAACAACTTGGACTGTTTTACGTCGCTTTGGATATGATGATGACTTGGAGCTTACGCCAGAGTATTTGTTTCCTCCGTATGTATTGCTTATTTTGTCTTTCTTTAACTTAAATGTGTTTAGTTTATGCTGCCTCCTGCTTAGGCAGGAGGAAGGACTTATTGTAGTGTTTTTAACACATTGTTATACCAAGTGTCTTCCTTACTTTATGACCCACCAGCTAAAATCTTCATGTGACTGAAAGTTTCGAAGCAAGAACCTCTCTCTCTCGTGCCAAATCATGTACTGCTTTCTCTTTTTATATGAAAGATGGTAGAAGAGAACCTTAATACAAAACTGGAACATAAATCTGAGCAGTTGATAATTGTATGTGGCAACAAATTTGAAAAGGCTTGTTGGTACTTTCAGAGGCCTCGACGTCCTTTGAAAATACCCAAATTAAAAAGTTAAGAGATTGACCAACTCTGTGACTTCTTTTCAAAAATATACCTATGTTATTTTCCCTTAAGAAAGCCACCATGAAAAATTAACAGCCAATTAAACAGAAACCTGATTACTTTATAGCAATATATCATGTAATATAAAGACACTCACTCATAACTTTAGAATTCCTAATAAAAAGTGCTTTGATCTCTTTAAAGATAAATTATTAAAGCTGAATACAAAGATCAGATACCAGATGCTGTCATTCAGAAAGTTTGTAATTTGAGTTTTAATATGCTGTATTTCATAACCACACTTAACACTTCTTTTATTTGTTTTTGTTTTCAATAAACAGGCTAAAAATTCCTCCAGACTGCACAACAGAATTAAATCATCACGCGTACTTGTTTCTTCAAAGTATTTTTGATAAACATGATTTGGTAAGCTTTTCATTTAAGCGTGTGTGTCCCTACACTTAAGTTTGCTAACAGTTTTTTGAGCTAGAACTGTGTTTTTGACGTAATGTCACTTCATTCAGAAGCTGGCTCTGGCTTAAGCTATGCAGTCAAGATGAGCATACTGTGTTTGTGTTTCTGTCTGTAAGGAGAGTTGACAGTTATAGTTGTACTACCAGCTTTTTTTAGCTAGCTCATATATTTAGGCTTATTGAAAAACAAGAAAAGAACAGTCATTAAAAAGAAAGCAACTCAGTTTCTTACAGCAAGTTTCTTTAATCTTGCAAGCATACAGCAAGAAAATAACAGTTTAGAATAGACATGAACCAAGTGATTTATGTCTGATATTGTGTGCTTGTTTTCAGGATAGGGATTGTGCTTTGTCTACCGAGGAACTGAAAGATTTGTTCAAAGTCTTCCCATACATGCCATGGGGGCCTGATGTTAACAACACTGTTTGTACAAACGAAAGGGGATGGATCACGTACCAAGGGTTTCTCTCTCAGTGGACGTAAGTGTGATACGTTACATTTGAGTGGCTGAGAACTTTGGGTAGTAAGATAACGTGTTTATAGGTTCGTCGTAAAAACATAGTAGGAGGAGTAGATGTTTAATAGCTGAAAATTCACCCAAGCAGTCAGGTGTGACCTTCATACAGCTGGTGTTACGTGTTCCGTATCTGGTCAGTATTTAGTGCTAGCTGTGAAGAAGTGTCTCTTCAAAATGTGGAAATCTCTCTGAAAACTGAAGTATTTATTACTGTTGTTCTACTCTTCTGAGATGGTATGAATAGTGGTGTTCAACAATGAAGTTTTTTTCCTATTGAATATATGGAAAATGAGGAAAACATTATTTACTGAGGAAAAAAATATATTGTATATGTTGATAGGCCTCAGCAAGTACTGCCTTCTTAGTGTTTTGCTGACTATTAAGACTGGTGACTTGCTACCATTCATATTAGAGTGCTCTTGTCCTTCAGTACTACATAGTGCCAGGAATACTTCTGTCATGTCAGCCTGGAGATAGGAGGAAAAAGTTGTTTCAGTACCATGAAGAGTTGGTTTTGCAGATGGCAGCAATTTAGAAACTTCTTTTTGTCCCCTCCACTAGACTAACCACGTACTTAGATGTACAGCGTTGCCTGGAGTACCTGGGTTATTTAGGCTACTCAATACTCGCAGAACAAGAATCTCAAGCATCGGCAATTACAGGTAATAAAAACTTCGGTGCAACTTTGGAATTTAAATTTAGAATTCTGCTCAAGAGTAAATTGTTTAAACAAATGGCAAATTGTCCCTTTTCACTTTTCTCTTTCACTTTTGTCCTCAAGTCAAACCTCTGATTTAATATTTTTGAGAGATTGTTTTGTGTGCATTTTAATGTAAGCAGGTGGTTATTTTGTGTTTTCACACACATACATGCCTGTGCATCTGGTGAAAAGTATTTGTTTTCTCCAAAGTGACAAGAAATAAAAAGATAGACCTCCAGAAAAAACAGACTCAGAGAAATGTTTTCCGATGCAATGTTGTTGGGATGAAAGGCTGTGGGAAAAGTGGAGTTCTTCAGGCTCTTCTTGGAAGAAATCTAATGGTAAGAAACTTTTTGCTTATATTCATCTGTATATGCTTTTGAGTTAAGGTTAGACAGCAAAACCATTTATCTTGGAGCTTTACGGATTATTGCTGAGAATTCTATGAGGGAATATAGAATTATTGGGGAGGGAGGTGTTTTGGGGTTTTCCGTTAGCAAACAGACAAATCATTTTTGCATGCAGTAGTTACTTGTACGTCATGGATTATTAGCTACCCATGTACTTGCAAAATAAAGCAAAGATTGCTGTAATTTTCATTCGTTAATAAATGGAGTAAACCAGATGTTCAAATGTAACTGAAAGGGAAAAGTTGCTGTAGTCTAACATGAAGTTCTGCATTTTCAGAGACAGAGGCTAATACGTGCAGAACACAAATCTTACTACGCCATTAATACGGTCTACGTATACGGACAGGAAAAATACTTGCTGGTAAGGTTGCCTCGTTATTGTTTGCATAAGGCTGTTTAATCTTAAAATTCAGTGGATTATTCAGAGCCCTCTGCAACCAAATTCCTGTTTTAATTGTCTCTTCTTCATAAATGTGGATTCCAAGATTCAGTGCTCTGCTCTGTGGTTTTCCTCTATAGGACAAATGCCAGTTTCTGTGGGAATCTAAACTTTGTCTTAAAGTAAATGTAACTTTTTATGTTGAGGTTGTGATTGCCTGCAGATGTGTTGTTAACAGCTCACATATGTTGACTGTATGCTGAATTCCTACTATTTATTTTTCATTAATTCTGCCTATTGCCAGTCCGTTAGCTCTAAAAATGAACGATAAAATTATGAGAAAAAGAAAGCCATAAGTTCCTTTATCTGCACAATGACAAAGCTTTCCTCCCTCTCTGACCATCTTTTTTTTTTTTTTTTTACTAGATGCATGATGTCAGTGACTCTGAATTTTTAACTGATGCTGAGACCGTATGCGATGTTGTTTGCCTGGTCTATGATGTCAGTAACCCGAAGTCCTTCGAGTACTGCGCCAGGATTTTTAAGGTTTGTATAGTTTGCATATACACCTTAATGCTACTGCAGCCAGTTCAATTCAGGCCATTCCACGCTGAACGTATCCTGTTCCTTTCACTTTGTTTTCTTTCCATTTGCAGCAACACTTCATGGATAGCAGAATACCATGCTTAGTGGTAGCTGCAAAGTCCGACTTGCATGAAGTTAGACAGGAATATAGTATTTCTCCTGCTGAATTCTGCAAAAAACACAAAATGCCTCCACCTCAAGCCTTTACTTGCAATACTGTTGATGTGCCCAGTAAGGATATCTTTGTTAAACTGACAACTATGGCAATGTATCCGTAAGTACTTGAACTGTTACGTTTTCTGTATTGCATGGGTCACGCACAATACCACTGCATGTCATTGTTAGCCACGAGGATGGAACTGCCTCACTGAGATTTAGCAACAGAGAGACAGAAGTGACTTGAGTAGGACCTTCAAATTATTTCCAGTTGAGTAACTTGGTGTATATCCAACACATACACCAGCGTCAGCTATTGTAGTGAAGGTATTAGTTAAAGAAGGCGCTGCTTCATCCAGCTTGTGTTGCAAGTTCCAGTGAATTTGGAACAGCTGATGCATTTAAGCAGGCTAATCCAGGGGAAAGTATCAATTCCCATGGCAGGGGGTTGGAACTGGATGGTCTTTAAGGTCCCTCCCAACCCAAACCATTCCATGATTCTATGAATATGTAGGGTTCAGTTTGGTCCTTATTGTGGACGCATAACTCAATCTGTCAGTATTCATATCTTGATATTTTTGAGATACTTGTGAATAAATTGTACTGTAATCCTTGTTAATGGCTCAGCTTGACAGTTGATTACAAGCAGTGACACGTTAGTGAACAACAGTTCCTCCAGTGCACTGCTTGAAGCTTATTTTATTTTCGCGGTGTTTACTAGTCTGTGATTCAGTTCAATAATCTAATAGACTGTATATCTTTAATAGAATTTCTCTATAAACACCTTTTGGGCTTCAAATACGAGATTCTTCAGCCCACATTCTTCTTCACTACACATCTCCCTGTTGCTAAGCTCACTTTGCATCTCTTTTTTTGGTGGGTGGAGCTTTTAATAGGGTGATAAACTATGTAAATATTACAGCAGATGGAGTCTAGTATGACAGCTGACATTTGCTTTAAATTAACTAGAACTAATGTCACTTTCACCCAAAGTAGTAGGATTTTTTAAAAAAAAAATTTGAAACTGATTTTATTGAATTAGATTTGAAAGCTTTTGTTTTGTTTTTGCTCTCTTGTATTTTATTTTGTAGCACTGGAATACTTGTAAACTACACTAAAGTGTAGCACTGACCAAATGTCTGTCATGAATATCCTGCTTCTCCCTTAGTTTCCAAGCATGTGTGTTTGTTAGGGTGGGAAAAGTAGAGGTAACTGTCACTTTGTGCATTCCAAGTGGTAGAAAACGTGGCTTACTTTCCTTTGAAAAAGGGGTGTTACCTATTGCTGTGCAGACATACTCAGAAGCCTTTAGATGCTTTCCTTACAAACTTAAATAAATTCAGCAAACATTTTTGTTCATGTTTGTGCTTTGCTATTAAGGTCTGTGTACGGTGGTAAC
Source organism: Phaenicophaeus curvirostris (assembly GCF_032191515.1). Classification (NCBI taxonomy): domain Eukaryota; kingdom Metazoa; phylum Chordata; class Aves; order Cuculiformes; family Cuculidae; genus Phaenicophaeus; species Phaenicophaeus curvirostris. The sequence continues at coordinate 11,996,560 of NC_091410.1, read as the reverse complement.
GCCAAAGCGTTCAAGATGTAGAACATCTAACCTTATAATTCTGCACAGCTGTAGTTGTACCCTTGCTTCCCCAGTGTATTTTTTTTTTTTTATTCCTCTCCTTAATCATTCAAATGTACCTTTTATTCCTAAATCTTTCTTGGTTGTGGCACAGCCCTAATGTGCGCCTGATTTTATGAGCAAGATTTCAACTCCTGTCCTTCTGTGTGTTTTCGCAGCCATGCCCGGTTACGCTGTTTGTGCGCCTGCAACAGGTGTACATTTTGCATCTGTCAGAACTTCCTCAACTCAGACTTGCTGCAATCTGTAAAGAACAAACTCTTCACTGCAGTTCTTAACAGGTCCTTAACTTTATTTACTAGGTACCAGGTGTGCTTTTAAAATAAAGGGTTTTTGAAAAAACAGTTGGTAACCTTATATACTGCAGAGCTTTCACTCCATATCCACAAAACAGGCAGATACTTTAATAATTGTCATAGAATTGTCAAACTTTGTTTAACTTGAAGGTACTTTTGGTCTTTTGAGCTTAGTCCAGTGATTTCTTTGCCACGTTACTAATTTGATAGTTGATTCAGGCACTTTGTGATTGCAAAAATACTGTGGAGGAATTGGGACTGTGTTTTTAGGGAACTGGTAATGGACATGAACCAGCGTCTACGCTTCTCACTTGAGGAGTTACAAGTTGATGTAGCATTGATCAGAGGTGGTGCCTTTTAGGCGTGAGTTACAAGCTTGACTTACAGCAGCATCATATAATGTTTCATGTTTATAATTGCTAGCTTGATATTTGGTAATTCATAGAATTTGTGTGTGTGTGTGTGTACACAAAGAGTGGGCATGTACTGCAGGCAGTTTGTGACACACGTGGTTTGCTACCACCTCACACTCATCATCGCACCTCGGAAATGGGAGTTCAAACCGAACAATTTTTGTAGTGCAATGTTTCCAGTGTTTATAGCCTTCCTGGAGGCATAAATGATAAATGTGATTCTCGGAGGCAACTATGGTAAATGTATTTATTTGAAGTCCACAGTTAGAATATACTGACATGCTGCTGGCTCATGTATGTTACTACTTTTTACTGTTTTCAGGTGTAGCTGCTCCAAATCAGTGTGTCTATCTCCTTTAAATGGAAGCTGCACACAAGTAGGAGGCTACTAATACACCCACCTACAGTACTGAGCATCACCACTTAAATCCAGGATAAAAGTGCTAACCACAGAGTGAGAGTTCAAAGAAGGGTGCAAAACATATTGGGTTAGGAAAAGAATCTGAATGAGACTGTTCATGCTGCACCTTTTCTACAGCAGTCGTCTCTTGGACAAAAATTCTTTGAAACAGCAACCTCTGCGTATTGTGGCTCTAAAATTTCATTCAGCAGTCCCTACTAGAAAATCCCAGCTCTTCACTATTGAGGCTGAAATCACCTCTATAACACATCCTCACTTTTTGGAATGATTATGGGTTGCTGCATTAGTGTCATGACTTGTTTTTCTCTTGTATGGGCCCATGGTTTTTCGAGTCCTGTGTTAGACACTGCACTTGTTTCCTCTGGACCAAGGACTCGAGGTATTGAAGTCTTTTAATGTGGTGTCTTGGGATGCTGTCCTTCCACACGTGGTTACTGGATAGTGTGGATCGAATATAGGGATCATCTACTGCCTAAAAAAAGTTTGTAATTCAAGGTAAAGAGAATTCCTCATAGATTTTCCCTACAGAAAGGTAGAATTATTTGCTAGAATCTCTCGGTCTGTAGACAGTCAGTCACCAGGGCTTTATTGCAGGTTTCCAACAAGCTCGTTTCATCCTCACCACCTCTCTTCCTAGTTAGCTCTTCGAGAGCATTTCCTTACGGCACACATTGCCACAGGTTATCCAGCTTCCTGTTCTGAAGCTTTAGAAGCAGCTAAACTGAAATTTTTCACGTTGGACTCCTTCCTGTGTTATTTGGTGCGAAGTCATGCTTAAACACTGTTACCAAGGCAAAAGATAATATCACGTTTGAATATTCCCACCTTAGTAATTAAAGGAAGAACATTGCCTCCGTGCAGCTGACAAAACTGTTCACACCTGCCTTGTTTCTCTTCTGTGGACAAACCTCAGAGGTTGCCCACAGGGTTTTACGCTGTCAGAAAGGCAAGTTCAGCAGATGGGGAGGTTCAGTTTGGAGATGGTTATTGTGCAGGAACAGGATTGTTGGTTTGAACTACCCAGGATTACACCTTATTGGCTCTTTGAGGGAGGAGGCACTGCATTCAAGGCACTGTACATGCATGTGTGAGACTTGTTACTATCTTGTAGTGGTTTTATATCTTCAATTTGTTCTTTAGGTGTTCACTTGTATTTGTCTGGCTGGCACTTAATTTCTTTTTACTGCATCATTTTACCTCTTTATAAAAGCCAGGTTTCTGCTTACGCCATTCTAATCCTTTCATTAACGATCAGCCTGGATTCTTGGCTTTTTTTTTTTTTTTTTTTACTCCAGAGCATCAATTTTACGTGTGTTTTTTCTGCTTTCTTGGTTTTAAATCATTCACGTGTTGCCTTTTGCTTGTATAATACTGGCATTTTCTGTCAGCTAAATTCATTTAAACTAAAATAATTCTAATGCATGAGAATTGCGTTGTTCAGTGAGGGAGACCTCTCGCAGCATGTTTTTCTTCCTTCAGAATTCTACTTGCATATAAAACATGGCTGTATCAGGAATTATTTGTAAGATTTTTTTTTTCCTATTGTGACTTTCTTATCGTGAAATTAAAGTTAAGACAATAGTTTCATTTTTCTGTCATAATAGGAAAGTTTTAAGGATATAACCCAGGATTTATTTTTCGCTACGTGCAGCGTACACAGATTCTGCCACTAAATCCAATGGCAGAAATCTATCCCCAAATTAGGACAGTATAACAGTATTTTACTCGCCTATTTTCCTCCTTCTCTCGACTGTTTCATTCCCCGCACTCAGTAAAAGTTTGCAAAGCTGCATCCCCAGATCTCTTTCCAAGTAGAACGTATTGAATTGGCATTTTACATTGCATTTAGGTTTTGTAGATAATAAGATGCAGTTGGAGCTTTTCACATTAGGTGATTAATGCATGGGGGAAAATTCTAACTGCTGGAGTTGGTTTGAATCCTAGGAAAATACGTGCCTGAAGGGAAGCTGCAGCAGCTTGCACGTGTTACATGATGTTTTTGGAATTTGGTTGCTTATATTTTATTGTTGGAACCTATTTTCTGTCAGAGCAGGCTGCTGCTGCTTGCTGGCTGCATAAAATTGCTTGTGAGTTTGGTGTGAGTTGCTGTGTGTCCAGCCTGTCAGCCTCACCAGAGTGCTTTTTACATGCTTTGGGAGTTAATACAGGAACAGTTTTTACAGTTAAGGTTAAACATTCCCAGACTTGGGATTCTTCTGCTGCTGACGCGGGGAAAAGTCTCGGTGTTGGCCCATAGCTCAGCAATTTTCTGTGTGTGACCGTGACAGGCATGCTCAGTTAACCGACTGGGAAGTGCATGTTGCAAACTTCTTGTGAGTTGTTAAAGTCTCTTAAAAGCCAGACTGTACAGATTTCACAGATCTTATTCAAAAAGTGACAAGTTACTTGATTCACTGTTAAGGGTAGGTTGAATAAAAATCTGTCTTTTTTCCAAAACATGCATTAAAATTTAAATTTTACGCCAAAGGCAAAATTTCTAGACTTTCTTATATATGTGGATCTAATTGTATTATTGAATACACACATTGATCTACTTGGGAAGTTTGAAAGCTAGTTATTATTACTAAAAAGCAAGAGTTTAAAACACAGCTCCATTTATGGAGTCCTACCTACTCCTGTGTGTGTGCACATCCATGTAAGTTTTACCCTTGGACAGGAGAATTTTTCTAATTCAGTTACTCTTTTACTAGCATTGAGAGAATTGTTATAAGAAAATGTATGAGAAAAGTACGTACTGAGAAAAGTTTTTCTGCTTGATAGCAGCCTTCATGTCAAAGAACCTGTGCTGGAAACAAACATTGATCCTTTTTTATTATTTCAGGGAGGTTTTGTTGTTTTTTCCTTTAGTGGCAGCCAAACAATACTAGGGATCAAAAGTGCAAAAATAGCATTGATGACAGCATAAGGATCATTTAAGAAAGAAATACTGGAATAATTCTTCAAAGGTGTAAAGCAATTAGACACCCACACTGTTCAAGGCCGGGTTGGATGGGCCTTGAGCAGCCTGGTCCAGGGGGAGGTGTCCCTGCCCGGGGCAGGGGTGGATCTGAATGGGCTTTGAGGTCCCTTACAGCCTAAACCATTCTGTGATTCTGAATTTCAGTCAGTGTATTTGGACTTTGGTTTTCAGGTTGAGGTGTTCAGAGGGCCCCAATCGTTTCTGATTGAAGTCAGCAGATTTCCTCGCTGTTTTAAGACCAGTCCCTGCCTTGATTTACTTCCTTTATTTAAACGGAAGAGCCTCTTCCCGTTAGGCTTAGAAAGGGGATCAGAGTCAATTTTCTCTGTCTTTAGACATGAAAAGAGGATTTTATCATGACTGTGAGTGTCTTAATTGTTCTTGAAAGGATGAAGCATGCTCGGCAAGTTTCTTGCGTCCTGGCACATATGGACATGTGCAAAAGTCAGACCAAGGCGAATTGTAGATAGGAGTCAGGAAATCTAGGTGTGAGACCTAGTGCTTTATGAGGCAATGCGAAAGCATTCATTTGCAATTTAAACGGTGATTTGCATATTTAAAGGGATGTTTTTTTAAGTTATGCAAATAGTTGGGCGTTTGATTAATGAAATTAAACTTGAGAGACTTTAGTTAAGCAAATACTCACCCCACAGAGCTTGTCACATAATCTGTATCGATTGAAGTCATGCTACATGCAAGTGATTTATTTTACATACAGAGATAGGTTTTATAATTCACAGATCTGAAGACAAGGGTTTTATAGTCTTTAATAAAACAACATGACATGTAGTGATAACATGCTGTCTTTAATTGAATGATTAACAGTAATGAGATCTTGTCAGTTTAGGGTGTATGTGTTGGAGTCGTTCCAATGTGTTTAGCACAGATACTCTTGCTCCTGCTTATGGTGCAGGAGTTTTGCAGTGTCGTGTGGACACAGGGAAGTTGAGGCTTTGTGACTGGAGCAGGAAGAGATTCTGCTTCTTATGCAGTTTTCTTTGTCCTTAAAGCAATGGCATTTAGCTACATAAAATCATGTATTTTACTTAATCACAACTACAAACTCCATTTATTTCTTTTTCCCCAAGCACTAGGTTTTTAACAACTATACAGGAATCAGGGGTGAGGTGGCTAAAGGGGATAAATTCTCTGGGCTTTGTCATTTGAGCGTATTTGAGACACTTGCTGTTGTTGAGCCATGCTATGAACTGCAAACTGTGCATGTGTGTGAAAAGGTTAAGAGCCTACCTAGCTGAGTTGGGGGCCACGCTGTTGGCAGACGAGGAGAGCAGTATTATGCAGCAGGTGCACGCCGTCAACTCTATAGAAGATTCCATCTTCATGGAGTCATCTCTTGGTCCACGTTTACTTGAAGACAGGTAACAGCAGCCAAACTGAGGTGGCCTTGCCATTGCCTTTGCCCTTTCTTCCCCTCGGCAAACCACTTGATATCTAGTTTGCAGAGTTTGTCAAAACTAGCTGTGGAGAACTAATGCTTGCAGGAATTCATGAATTTGATCTGTTCCATAACCCAGCAATATATTCTTAAATGAGATTAGGATTTTTTAGAGGCCAGCTGTGTTTCGCTGTCCGTGCACCACAGAGCCAGTCTTTCAGCATGTGGGGTTACAGTACACTGGTTCTCTGTATGGCTTAGATTGCTCCTGAAAATGTCTACTAAACAATATCCTAAACTGATTTTGTGTGGTCTAATAGCAAGTCACAATTCCTGCTTTATTAAACAGCTCGTACGCTACAGCTCTGCAGTTCACACCATTCGAACTCTTGTGCACCGCGTATGCTTAGGATCTCTGTGTGCTCCTTGTACTTAATATTCCTGCAGCCTTCACTGAGTAACCTGCGATAATTAACTCAGGCTAAAACACCTAGGCTAGTGAAGTTCTGTTGTGAGTTCCATCTTAAACGAAAGCAAACAAACAAAAAAACCCAACCCTGTACTATTGTTTAGGAATTTCTTGTGCTTTGAATTGTGGCATTTATGATCCCTTGTTTTAAGCGGTAGCTCCTGCTTTATGGTAAGCTGTCATACTCGAGACTACTTTTGAGGATGGCTAGCTGTGTTTAACTGAGCATGCTCACAAACTTCTTGCAGTGTTTGGGAGAGTTGGGTCATTTGCTCTCTCTACTGTCATGCGAGATGTGGCTTTTTATGTCATACGGTCACTCCACACTGTTGTTGCATCTGTCTTTTTCTGTTGATGCCATTGTCACTGCTTGTTTCAGTAGCACTTTCTCTTAGCTTTAGCTTGGTACTGAATGGCTGTTTCTATTGCTGTTCTTGTGACTGTACTGGGAAGAAAGGGGTTTACAAATGGTCCTTTCAATTTGAGCTTTTGGAAAGATATTACTACTTGTCGGTAAACTTTTTTGGGGGAAGGAGTATGAGTAGATACTCAACAGCACTGGAAAAGTAGAAATATGCAAAGTCAACATTAAATTTTAAAAAAAGGATTTTGCTGGGCAGAGTTGTTCTCACTGGGGGTTATTAATTATTTGCTAGCAGCTTTTGTTTTCCTTTCCTGAATGCTTGCTGGTACTCTCAAAGAAGATGCACTGATTTCCCTGCATTCATCACTAATGATCTGCTCCTGCCTTTCCCTTCTGCTGTGCGAGCTGTCTGACTTTAGGGAGATCCACTCATGTGGTCAGGGCTGCAGATCGAATCCTAAGCTTTTAAGGAAAGTAAAATGACTGTATAAGGACTGGTGAGGCTGAACTGTAAGCTGCTTGCCTGTGACAAGTGTAGTGATGAATTTCCAAAAGCAGAGTAGTTTAGCACAAGTTGTCTGATTCCTGTCATGGAATTAACCTGGTTTTCTGTGTGTGTTAAATTTTAGGCATGTGACACAAGCGGACCTCAAGAGCTCTAAATTTTGGCTCCGAGCAAGTTTTGGTGCTACTGTCTTTGCGGTTTTGGGTTTTGCTATGTACAAAGCATTATTAAAGCAACGATGATCTGAGAAGAAGCACATCTGGCCCTACCAAATAAGAAAAAAACAAACCACTTTTATGTACATTCTGAATGCTTTAAATTCTGCTAGAAATATTTATATATGCAGAGTTACTTTATTAATATTTGTAATTCATGCATAAGATTATTTTAAATTATAGCTCTAACTACAGTATTGCATAAAGCGTGAGAAAAAAGAATCGCATCTTAACAGCCAGGTGAAGTGGCTGAACTTGTGAGGCCAAAAGGGAATTTGTTGTAAATAACCTGTACATATTAAAGCAGTAAGACATTGCTTCCCAAAAAGCATTCAAATTACTGTTCTCGGGTGTTCACCTTGATGACATACTAGTGTATAGCTGGAATTCATTTTTGGTAGCGTAGGCTCAACTCAAGGATCATACTTCCTCAAGGATTGCTTATTTATTTCACATTCATCTGAAGTGACTTCATCTTTTTGGACTGTAAGCTGTACCAGGCAGAACTTGTGATTTTCATAACTGTTCTTTTCAACTGATGAACAAATGTCCCCACTAACGGTGTATTTCCAGAAGTCCTTGTTGCTGTCCTGGTTTATGAATTTTCTATGTTACCTGACCAGTGACAGACTTAGCAGTCTGATATTTCTTTGAGAAGGGAAAACAAACTTCCAAAACTGCCAGATCAACTTCACATGCCGTGTATAATCCGTGTTTTTTGTTTTCCACTATGTTGTGTTTTATAACCCTTACGAATCAGATGAGCAAATTTGTAAATTATAAATGTTTATAATTCGGAAAACGTTGCCATTTACTTTCTCCCATCTGTCAGTCGACCCTCTTGGAAGCTGTGCGTAAGGTAAAACTGAACTAGTACACAGTGCCTATTCTACTCTAGCATATTAGTTGCATGGATCACGGTGCATTCGGTAACTGCCTAGAATTACCTATAGACACAGCTTTTTTAACAATCAAGTAAATCAAACATTAATTCCTCATGACAGACCTATTTTTCCATTGCTGGCCTTTTCAAGTATTTCAATAAAATAACTGTGTACTGTGTTTGTGTTTTATCTTTTTTTCTGCCCCTCTCCTCTTCCCTTGCCATGCAGCATGGTCCTTATACAACTTGTCCTTTATCTGAGAGAATAACAGCCAGTACCTTCAATTGTTGGAGCTTTAATATCTTGGCTATGGAGTTTCTTTGATTTGACTTATGACTGTGCTGCGGCCAGTAGAGGTTTATTTCTGATTTTTGTTAGAACACAGAAGCTGTTCCTGTGGTGTTTTAGAGTATAGACACCAATGTGTAGTCAACCATGAACTTTATTTTCTTCTCCTTGACTGTAAAGATGAACAGCCCAGGGGGTTGTTGGGAAAGCTACTGTCTGTTTGTTACCCCCTCATCGTAAAAAAATTCTTCCTTAGATGTACTATAAATCTTCTCTCTTTTATAAAACTGTGACCCCTTGTCAAAAAGTTTGCCCTGCTAAAAAGTTTGTCCCTGTCTTTCCTGTACTGGAAGCTGCCCTAAGTCTCCGTGGAGCCTTCTCTTCTCATGGTTGAACAAACTCAGCTCTCAGCCTTTCCTCCTAGGAGGTGCTCCAGCCTTTGGATCATCTTCATGGCCTCCTCTGGAGTCACTCCAACAGCTCCACGTCCTCCCTGGGCCGAGGACTCCAGAACTTGAACACAGGGCTCCAGGTGGGGTCTCACGAGAGTGGAGCAGAGGGGCTGAATCCCCTCCCTCGCCCTGCCGGTCCCACTGCTTTGGATGCAGCCCAGGACAAGGTTGGTTTCTGGGCTGTAAGCACATGTTGCCAGCTCATGCCCAGCTTCTCATCCCCCAGCACCCCAAGTCCTTCTCTTCAGGGCTGGATACCAGGTACGGCACCTTGCACTTGGCCTTGTTGAACCTCATGAGGATCACACAGATGTTCAGGCTTGTCCAGAGCCCTCTGGATGGCAGGAGCTCCTGTGGGAACGGGAAGACCTCTCCCTGCGGGCAGACCTGTCCTGAGGAGCGGCCGCCAGGGGCCGCTGGGCACCGGCTGTGTTGTGTGAGCGGGCACTGGTGTTGCTCTGCAGCGGGCACATCTTTGCTGTGAGCAGTGGCTCCATCAGCCCAGCGAGCCCCAGAGACCAGCAGGAGAGCCATGATGCGGTTCCCTAAGGAAAGTGCCCATGCAGCCGGCAGCGCCGCTGGGCACTGCTGTGTCCTTGCCCTTCCCCACCACGGGGCTCCTGGGCTGAAGAACAGAACCCATTGCCACATACTCCTATAAACCCAAGCGTCTCCTGGGGTGAATCAGAAGAGTTTGTTCATGGGTCCTTTTGCCACCCATGAACAAACTCTTCTGATTCACCCCAGGAGGCTTAGCTAACAGATGTTGGCTGGGTCCCTATGTTGAGGGCTTTTTATCGCCTATTCATGAGCTGACCTTTTCAGCCACTTCCCACACAGCAATGACATATATCTACGTTTTGGTGGCAGTATTAGGAATGTAAAGGATTACCTACATGACTGAATGTGAAAATGGATTAGGTTTTTATTATCTCGAGTTCTTTCTAAGTTTCTTCTGTCTGCATCTGCTCTGTGGTGACCCACAGTTCCCTAGTTCCTCTAGCAATTACTGTTTTCCAAGGCAGAGCCACCAGGGTATGCAGGGGGGCGAAACGCCAGTCTAAATTAAGAAGCTCTCGCAGACTTGGAAGCTGATAATTTGTCTGTAACAAAACTCCTCATTAGAATACTGTTAATTTCCTTACTGTGACAATTATAGCGCAGCACTAGCTCATATGTGTGATGTGCAGAGATATTTCCCAGAAAAAAAAAAACAACCCAACCCTATCATTACCACTAGTGAAAAACATTCCTTAGGGGAGAAAAAATGAACTTACAGTTCGGCAGCAGCTTTCCAGTTTAGTGGGAGTTTGGTGTTAAGGGAAGGCTTTGGGGGTTCTTCCTGTTGTTCATTGCATTTTTGTTAGACGTCATGGTTAGCATTTTCCCTGCTAGCGTCTGGAATAGGAGGCAGTACAGAGCGTTTGACATGGCAGTCGCCAACTGTGTGGGACCTGTTACCCCTGAAATTCAGCTCATTTAGACTCTCTTTACTTTAAAAAACTCGCCTCCCTCCTCCCTAAAGACATCTTTAAGTGATTGCTGTTTCTCTCTGTTGGCATAGCATATTTTTGCTTATCCATCTGTTTTGAAGTTGTGATGAGGTTTAGTTTTTTAATCAAAAGGATTGTTTCTATAATCGCTGTTTGGTGCCTGGAATATTTTGGCAGGGGAGGCACTGTATGAGTGAAGTGGGTTCGTGCTTCCCAACAGTGCTGAGAAGAGCCTGTTCCAATGCTTTGGGAGAGCAGGCCGGGCAGGCTCTAGACAAGCGAGAAGCGGGTGCTGGGCTGAAGGAATCACCTTTAAACCTGAGCGAGGTCTGCTCTGTTTAAGCGATGGGTTTGCTCATTAAAGGGAGAGAAGCCTTCTTGTTCATCTGTTGCTCTGGAGACCCCTAAGAGCTGTTATTTGGTTGTCATTTTCCCACCTGAATCCCAAGCTAGAAAAGCTCTTCAGGCCCAAAGGTCCTGGGTTTAGTTCTTCCTCTTGCTTTAAGTGTTTAGTTAAGGTCTTCAAAATACTGGAAGGGATGAGGGGGGACAGTTTTAAGCTGAAAGAGAGGAGATTTAGATGAGATCTTAGGAAGAAATATTTTCCCTATAAGGATGGCCAGGGAAGTTGTGGCTGCCCCCTTCCTGGAGGTGTTCGAGGCCAGGCTGGATGGGGCTTGGAGCCCCTGATCCAGTGGGAGGTGTCCCTGCCCATGGCAGAGGGTTGGAACTGGATGGGCTTTAAGGTCCCTTCCAACCCAAACCATTCCATGATTCTGTGATAATATGATTGTGATCAGCTGGGCTCAGAAGCAAACAGAGGGAGGCTTTTTACGTTAGCACTCCTTGAGGATGACAAATTCTTTGCAAATGTTTGTTCAGGATGGGGCAGCTGGGCAGTGCTACAGGGTCAGGTCATTATCTTAATGCTTTAATGTGTTCCCAAAACACAGATCATTTGCAGGATTGACCTTTCCTGTTGTTCTTTCTGAATCAGATCAGGTGACAGACAAGATCGTTCCCTTTATGTGACCTTGCTCAGCTGTGTGGGATGATAGTTTACCCCTTGCCATGACCTTAAATTAGTGCCAGCAGTGCAGGATGCTGAGATGTGGAAACTTGCTGTTCCCTGGAGGCTGCGGGTAGGTGTAGCTCATGTGGGCACATGGAAGGAGCTTGGCTCTTTTCCTGCAGGCAAAAAATCTTATAGTAACTAAGAAGCTAGGACCTAGCAGCAAAGAGCATGGTTTCCTAGCGCTGTGTGGGACAGATTTGATTTGGATCAGAAGTAATATGCAGTACAGAGTTGGTGATAGCTGTGGATGGGAGAGACCGTTGCTGCTGTGTGCTCGGGTGCCAGAGGGATTCATCTGTATTTTTCTTGATTTTCTTTTGTTGTTTGTTTTGTAAATAAATTTGTAGGGAAATGAGGGACTTGTAGCTGGGCTCTGTCCCTGAGAACGCACTGTCTGTGGTTCTGGCCCCTCTCCGCTCCCGCAGAGGCCCTGGCACCGCGGGGACCAGCCTGGCTCTGCTCACCCTCCCCCCTTGCCAACCTGCTATTTCTGGACTTGATGGGAAGAAGCTAAAACTGCTGGATTTCTGCCTTCCGTCGAGGCATTCCTCAAGTTCCTAATCCATGCTCCAGATGGCCAAGATGCCCATCTTGACATGTAGGAACAAATAATTACGGTACAGAGTTTAAACCCCACCAGCAGCCTGGAGCTGTGAGACCCCTGGGATCGCAGGATGCTTTGGGTTGGAAGGGACCTCAAAGCCCCTCCAGCCGGTGGGCAGGAACACCTCCCGGTGGATCAGGCTGCTCCAAGCCCCATCCAACCGGGATTTGAGCACCTGCAGGGCTGGGGCAGCTGCGATTTCGGTGCCTTCGGGAGCCCCGGCGCATCCCGCACCCGCTCGGCGACCCCGGGGGAGGGAGAAGGGGCTGAGCCGCTGCCGGGGGACCCGGGGCTTTTCCCCCCCTCTTCCCCGCCTCCTCCCCGCGCTGCAGCTCCGGGCTCAGCCCCCGGAGGGGCCGCCTGCCCCGGCCGGAGCCGCAGCCGGGATGCCGCTAATTGGATGCTCCCCGGCTGGATGGAGGGTTCCCTCCCCTGCCGGCTGCGGGCTCGGCTGCGCTTGAAAGTTTGCCAAGCGGCAGCGAGGTTTAATTTCTTTAAGGATCTGGGGAGAAGGGGAGGAATCGGAGAGGAGGGGGGGGAGGTGGGACCGTTTCCAAGGATGGGAGACAAGCAGCCGGAGCCTCACGCCAGCTCTTCCCCTGCTGTGGCTGCCGGCGCCGAGGCGGAGGAGATCGAGGTGCTGGGCTCCGAGGATGTGCTACCCATGGCCGCGGAGGATGTGAGTCCCCTTCGCTTCTTGTCCTCTCCCCGGGCTGCGTTAATCGGCTCACGCTATTTATAGATGGAGTGCGGGATGGGGAGGAGGAGGAGGAATGGGGCTGGGGACCCTCCGGGGTGAGGGATGCGGGATGCGCGGGGCTGGGGCGGCACCGGGAGCTCCGCCGGAGTCCCAGCTGCTCCGAGCCCTGAGATTCCCCCTCTCGGGAGCCTGTGCCCTCTTCCAGGGCAGCAAACACCCGAGGAAGTTTTTTTTTTTCCCCGGCTCAGTTTATCCCAGTCCCAATGTCAGTGACTGTCATGAGCTCGGAGAGACGTGCAGTCTCCACTAAAGTATCACGAGCCTTCTGTTCCAAGCACTCTCGAGATGGATATTAGCAGGGAGCTTGCAAAACAGAATGCTGGGCAATCCTACCACTATTTTTTCTTCCCCCCCCTCTCCCCCCGTGAAGGAATTATCAATATTGTACCTTACAATCTGATTAACCAAACTGATGCTGGGCTGAGAGCTTCTCTCCGCTCTCTCAGCTCTGATCGCACCCGAGCGTGGGATAACTCATCTCCGGGTCTCTGCTCGCCCAGCCTAGAAGGACACGAGCGTCCTGCCTGCTTGGAACCCGCTGATGCCAGGCTGGGCAGCAAATCCCGCAGAGCTGCGCTGCTGGGGGTAGTTAGTGCCTGCTCCTCGTCCCCCAAACCTTCCTTCTGAGTCGCCTGGAATTGGGTTGCTGTTGGGTTTTCCTCCCAGAGGGGAGCGGAGGGAGCGCAGCTGAGCTGCATCCCCAGGCTGCCACCCCGAGCCCTCCCCAGCAGGTGATGCAGAGCCGGGAGCAGGTGATGCAGAGCCAGGAGTGCCTCATCCAGGGGCTTGTGCAGCTTTCACTGCAAAGGGTGGCTTTCCAGGAGCTTTCACTGTCTGGGATTCCGTATCCCTGTGCGTCCTTACCTCGGGCTGCGACGTCTTCCCTGACAAATTTTGTGCTTGTCTGGATGGTCTGCAAGAAAGCCTTCCTGCTGTGACACACGTCGGTGCCTTGGAGTTACTTCAGCCTCTACACGAATGCAGCCGTTAGCGATTCAATCCTGCCAGGGGCCCAGGAGAAGCTGAAGTGCTGAGTGCCTGGCAGGATTGGGCTTCTTAGACAGGAGAGACCATGAGCTTTCTTTGCTGAAATCTAGAGCCTCATCCTAGTTCCGCTATGGACTTGCTGCTTGACCTTGAGGTAGGACAGCTCGGGTCTGATCCAGCTCGCAGCATCTTGCCATTGCTTACGCTGGGATCTGTGTTGTTATTTGACTCTAGTACCTTGTTTTCTGCAATGAGCAAAATGGAGCGAGAGCCCATTAGTTCTGGGAAGCAGCTGAGAGCTGGCAACAGATGATGTGACACAAGCCTGAGGTATCCTATATCATCTGCAAGTCAGAAGAGCAGGAAGCGGTGTAGATGCCTTCTCCCTCCACGGCCAAGATTCCCTGCTGAAACAAGCAGCCTGCAGAGCATCATCTCTGAAAATCAAACTGCTCCATGCTAGGAGCGTGCCTCCCCGGAGACCTAACTGGGGTTCATTTTCTTTTATTACTATTGCATGTGAAAGCCTGATGTAAGCTCTGTGGCTTGGCCAGCAAGGGCTGACACAAGGTCAGTCCTTTGTGTTACTAATGACAAAAATATTACGTAGTGGAGGTTTGGCTGTCGCAGCCCTGACAGTGTATAACAGCTCAGCTGTGATGTCATTGCAGCTCTCGGGGCAGTGTTTCACACAGCTAGGATTCAGGCAGTCCCAAAATGTTGTGTTTCAAGTGCTAGGCTGGCTCCCGGTGATGAATGGGAGTTTATAAATGGATAGAGGCGTGGGGAGGAGGGGAGCCAACAGTTTCACTGATTAAGTGGAATTCAGTGGCCTGCTATCCCACTGTGTCTCTGGTCAATTCTGCTTTAGATCTACCTGCTCTGTGAAAGGAAATGTTCTTCCAGGACTAGACAAGACTATCGCCAGAGCTTTGTGTATAGCACAGTGAGGAGATTTGCTTGTATGAGTCTGATGTTGGTTACTTTTCTCATTTTGCTTTTCTGGGAAGGTGAATGAGGCAGAAACAAAGTGTTGTGCCAAACAGCCCTTCGGACAGGAGAGCTGGGATGTGCATGTTTTTTCCTAGGACCCCCAAGCCAGTGGTTGATTACTCTACTGTTGCCCCATGGAAGTTGCTCTTTTCTCAGCTGGTCCCCAAATCTGGGAGAGATGAGAACCTTAAACCATTCATTAGGAATTTCCTCTGTTCTGTGGGACTGTGAGGCAGCAAGTCTTGGGCAGGGAGGTGACTTGCTGATGTTCTTTCTACAAAGCATAAATTGGAGCCGCTCATCAACCTATTTTTTCTGTCCCCAAGTGACAAGGATTTGTGGAGTGTTCACGTGGGCATCTGTGTTGAAGTGGAGCTTCCTCCTACGCTGAGCTCTTAAGGCAGATCTGCCAGAACAAAAGTTGTGGGGTAAATCCTTTTAACGGGCTCTGTCCAGCCATTCCCCCTTCCACCTTGTGTGAGAGAAATTATCTGCCTTTTAGATGTGGGCATGTGAGGCTCAAAGAACTGCTGGGTTATCTAAGACCTTGCCGCAAGGCCCTACCAGAGTTAGGAGCAGGCAGGGCTCTGAGAACGTGGCAGAGTGATCTGTGGGTCAGTGTCGGGCTACAGGACCTCAGAAAGTGATCTGAAAATCTGCTACTACCTCCGCCCTCCCCGCAATATGCACCAAGCTTTCTTGATCCCTGTGAGTAAAAAAAAGCCCTTTATTCCTTACTTGCCCACAAGTAGACAAAGTGAGAGAAAACAGAATTAACACATGAATGTTTTGAGTTCATCCTAATTTGGATTAGTAAATGAAAACTACCCTCCCTGTGGTTGATAGGTTCCCCTGCCTCCTCCTCCGGAAGGGTAGGTGCTTCTGGGATGAAGAAGGATGTTGGAAATGGCACTAAATAGTTTGGTTATTTCTCTGTTAGAATATACTTCTGCAGGTTTACTGCATGTTAATGTTGCTCTTAAACCTTCTTTTTCTTCTTTTTCTTCCCTTATGCCTTGCCTCTCAGCACTGGAAAGCCCTGTTTGATCAGGTATGTGAAAAACTGATATATTGTCTCTGTCTTGTGAGCCGAGAGTCTAACCTCCAGTTAATTTCCTCTATATTAGATTTTCCCTGCAATTCAAATACAGCCTAGAAGTACCGTGCTCCATGCTCCCAGGATGCTGGCGTGCAAGTCATAGTTGTCATGATTGCTTTGGGCCTTTCAATTCCTCTTCAGCCAGGGAGAGATGGGATCCCAGCCTGGCCAGCCCTCCTAGCACAGGGTCTGAGCTGAGGTGCTGCAGCAGGTCCTCTGTCTGCTGCCAGCTGCACTAGCCTTGCTGTGTGGATTAAAAGAACTTCTACTCTTTGAGGCAGGCAGACGAGGACCTGTAAAACCAGCACTGTATTCTTTGGAACAGCTCCTCAGCTGCTGAAGTGACTTCTGCAGGGTTACATCCTCTGGGGAGTCCCTGCTGTGTTAAACTTGCACAGAATGAGCAAAATATCTGCTTCTGTGCCAGAGGCTGTGGTTGTATCAGGTGGACGCCTTGGGTCAGCGCTGCAGCTGGTTGAAATCACCACAGCTTCATAGAGCCCTGGGAGCTGCTGAGGGTTTGAGTTGTGGATTCTAGTTTGCAAATTATGCTTTTAGCTGCCTTAACTGACGTGTTTGCTTTGTGGCGTTCCCTCCATCTGCCAGGTTGAAATGTGAAGAAGCTATAAACCGAAGAGTGTTTCTGGGGTTGACTTGCTTCTAAACTGCAGCACTCTTGATGTCAAACTCTTGTGCTCTTGGGTGTCACCTTCCGTAAGGGAGCTCGCTCTGGTGCTGGCATCATCCTGGCGATGCTGGAGTTCAGATGGAATTCTGTCTCTCTGCTCTATGAAGCGATAATCTAGCTTTTATGTGTGGCTGGATTGCAAAGCCAAAAGCTGCCCTGCAGTCTGTGAAAGGATGTCCTTGGTACCCTGGGAGTCCTGTTATCATTCAGCTAATAACTGGACTGCCTGTTCTGGTGAGTGCTCGTTTATACCCAGTTAGCCGTGACCGACTGCTAGTCCACGTGTCTGGACTGCAATACATTTGTTGTACAGTCAAACGAGCTGGCAGTTGGGAATTAGATGCCTATAATTGTTGTTGATCACACCTAAATTGTGTGGTGTGTTTGAATTTGCTGGAGCTCATAGGGTACGCTGCTACTCAAAAGATGGATGGAGGATAAAGTGCTCGTGGTTTGGGCTGAATGTTTGTTTCAGGCACTTTGAATTCTCCCCCGTCTCAAACACTGGCCTTAATTTGGAGTCTGATTCTTCAAGCATCCTTTGAAGTCATTGAGTCCTTGTGGGATGGGGCTCTTGGCTGGTAGCTACCTCGGGCTCAAAGAGAGGAATCTGTAATTTCCCACTGGACTGGCTTGAATAGTAGATAGGGGGCTTTTTTTCCCTTGTTTTTTCTTTTTTAAGGGAGAGGAGAGTATGACTGTTGGATTTACAGAACATTACCCCAGTGACGAGGGAATGGGCTGTAAGGCAGATCTTCAATAATTAGCTATATTTCAATTAGGGCTGCAGCTGAAATTTAAGCTTTGTCCATGAAGCTTTATTATCAAGGAGAATGCAACCTGTGACAACTGCTCCTAAGTCCTGAATAAATCAATAACGTCTTTGTTGCCTGTGGGCAAAGCTAAGGAGCTGACGTCTTCCTTGAGCATCGTATCAGCAATGCAATTAGCCCTGCAGTGAATTGCAAGATGCTGTTTGTCACAGACCAAGGTTGCTGTTCCCAGCAGCGCTGCGCTGGTGGGACAACAGAGCATTTTGTTTTGTTCTGACCAGCATCCTTGTGAAACCTGAGGACAGTCTTAACAACTAGAGAAAGGCTTTGTGATGAAACTCGGAACAGTGGCAGCTCTCCCTGGGAAATATGACCTGGCCCTACATGCACTCAGAGTGGAACTGGGTGCCTGAGGATTCCCGTGCCCTGTGCATCTCTGACTCATGGGCTGGGACTTAAGTCATCGCCACCCTCTCAGCTGAGACACGTGGGCTTCTGCGTTCGCCTCCCAGGAGAGCAGCAGAGCAAGAGAAGCCTCTGGAGAAAGCGTTAGAGCAGCTGGGAATTCCCAGGCTGGGAGCCTGCAAGTCTCTTGTTTCTGAAGTGATGGAGTATGACAGCAAACAGTGTGAAAGAGGGGGCAGCACATCCCCCCCGCCCTTTGAGAAGGGGAAAGAAATTGCTATTAATGCTTTTTTTCCTGTGTGGAGGTTTTTAAAAGTACTTTTATTTAGGTTTACTGGCAAAAAAAAAAAAAAGCAGGTTTCTATTTACACATACTAAGTCATAGGATGTGATTTTCTTTTTTTTTTTAATGACCCCCTCAACATCTTCATGAAGAAATTATGAATTTTTAATTTAAAACTCCATCTTGGCCATAAAGCTGTGTTTTTTTAATTTTATTTATTTTGAGAGAGAGGAGTAGCTGATGAAGCTTTTTGGAGGAATTTATTTGTTTTGATCCAGCTCTAATGTGTCACTCTGGAAACTGTCAGAAGAAGTGAATGAACTTAAATTTGGCAAAAAAAGCAGATCCAGAACTGCTTCCTAGGGTTTCAGGTTCAAAGAAGCCCCTCCCAGGGCAAAATCCTGACTATACTGAAGCAAGGACTAGAATTCCTGCTGCATTTAGTGAGGTCAGCACTTACTGAGGAGCCTGGGAGCAGGCAGGCTGGTGCTTTTCCAGTGCTGCAGCGAGGCTGCTACAGTGCAGCTGCTGCTTCAGACTGTGCTTACAGGGTGCATTTTTTATTCTGAGGCCGTGGCCCTCAGACAGCTCTAACTCACTTTTATATGGGAACCTTTATAGGGATTCATACATTTATTTATTGTGCTCATAAACACCCTCCACCCCCACACCCACATTAGCTCCGCATCTGCTGCCTTCTGCAGAGCCTGTGCTGTCGCTGAGCGCTCCGCGCTGTCTCTCTGTGGAATCCAGGCTCTGAGCACAGCCAGGCATTGCCTCTCTCCATCCTTCTGCAAACTGCTTGGCGTTATTTTATTTGTTCTTTAGTGGGCAAAGCCCTGTTTTTTGTTAATCTTTTGGTAAAGTTAAAAATGCAACAGTCCCAGGAGCAGGTCCTGACAGTCTCATGCCTCTTCATGCTCATAAGATCCCCCTTTAGTTGCTTTGCATGCTGAAAGGAGAACATCTCATTGTCTGTGTTGAAGCCAAGTTGTCTGGTGGTTAGAGGTGAGTCTCCTGAGGGGCTGTTCCTGCTCTGCAATGTCCTTTCTAGGCCCTCAGGTGCCCTTCTTTGCCTCCATGTCCCCAGAGCCCCCGTTTTAGAGGCAACTGCAGCTAATCGGTATTATCCAGCCCTTGGCCATGCTGGGTGCAAGGGGCTGTTTACGAGGGTGTTTGCTGGTAGGACAGATCTGCCTTCTGAAGGTGGCTTTTAGCCTTGTCAGATGCCAAGAGCTCGCATCATCTTTGTTTCCCCATCCCTGTGGCTGCTGAGATTTCAAGAGTGGATTAATATTACCAGTCCTCATCTAGAAGTTCTCACTTCTTCTCACCTGTTCTCTGGTTTGTAGTCATGACAACAAACTTGTCTTAAATAGGCACTCGTAAAACTCTACGAGAAGACCCTCCTCACTAGCTCAGCGCCTTGATCCTATTGCTTGTCAATCCAGGCTGCGTTTTTGTTGCAGCTGCTTTAGAAACCCTGGATTCCTTCCTGAGACTTGTACGTGGGTGGGATGGCAGCAGATGAACAGAGTTTATGGAGAATGCAGAGCGATGCCAAGTTACCCAGTCTGTGTAGGCAGCTAATGAAAAACTTGAGCTCAGAAACAAGGCTGTAAAGATATGTCCTGGTCCAGACGTACACATGCCAGGAAGAGTTCAGTTGCTGACACTGCCAGCAGTGGGTGCAGCTGAACCTGCTCTACCATGAAACGTTGGTGTGTGTTGACTTTGCGGCCGCCTTGAATCCAGGGCTGGCTCCCTCAAGACTGAAATTGCAAAGCAATCCATAAAATCATGCCAGCTATGATCGTGCCTGGTGGTAACCAAGAAAGGGAATTATTTTAAACTCGGTGACCTGTTATGTCAACTGTGTCCCTTTTCCCAGGACAGCCTTTAACACAGGCAGCATTTCTGACACTGTAGAAGAAATTCCAGTTCATTGACTGGGGCACTGTTGAGCTAAACATCACACTTGACTTTGAAACATTTCCCTGACTACTGTTGCCGGAGGACCTTGCCAGGCAGGTCTCTCTGAGCTCTAGGCAGTGGTTTGATGACTTTACTGCTTTCTCTGACAAGCTGCTTGTGTCTGCTGCTGGTTTGTGTGGGTCACGGGGAGCTGGAGGAGCAGAAACTGCCCTGTGAGGAATAGGAACTGATAGCAATGCGAGCAGCAGGACAGGCAGAGGCTTGAGCACAAACTTATACGCGACCTTCAAGTCTTTGCCTGAATTTTGAATTATCACTGCCTTTTTAGATTAGTGTTTGTCGGGACGTACATCCGCATTTAAGTGGAGTGATGCTGCAGAGATGAGGTTATAGGAACTTGTTACTTCATCTCTTAACAGGAACTGGAGAATCAGAGGTGCCGGTGGGAAGGCTGCCCATGGTGATAACAGATTAGCATCCAGGATCCGCCTCGTCCGCTGCGTTAGATGAGTCTGTCAGCATGACAAGAGTTTTACCCCCTTCTCCCCCACTACCGAGCTGCATGTTGTAAAAGGGAAAGCTGTAAAAGCTATGAGAGTCTCTTGGCAGTGCACAGAGGGGGTTCTGCATCTGCCCCACGCCTCGGAGTCTAATCCCATTTACAGTTGTCAGCGTGGGCTGCTGGAGGCGATGAAAGGCAGAGGGCAAGGAGGGAGAATAGATTAGCCTGGAGCAGAGGGCACTGGGAGTGCACCTGCCTCTGCCTCCCTACCTTGAGGAGGGGCGGCAGCAGCAGCTGGGCATGTGTCATCTGCTGCTCTTTGAGGCGCCATCCATGGAGCACACGATTAATGACTCGGGGGGCTGCGCTTTTGTCAGCGATAAAGCCCTGGGATTTAGGCAGGGCTCTCGGGCCTTTTTTTCTGAGAAACGCCATCGCTTTGCATTTCTCAAGTGGTTTGGGTCGCAGGGAGCTGCTGTCTGTGGCCACAATGCTTCCCTTTCTCCTCCCTCCCCAAACTGGGCTGACCTTTGTCATGCAGCATTAACCCTTTGACTCCTCCACTTTGGGTTACGGGGTTGGGGAAAAAAAGTGTCCCTTCAAATTCATTGCCCTGTGGACAGACTTGAAGGGAAGAATGGGCTGGTAAGAGAGGGTCTGGTTTTGCTAAAGGAGGTTGGTTTGCTGATGCTGTCTGGGTCATCAGCCCCTTGCCACCTTCTGCCAGAGGCTCCTGAACACAGCAGCCCTCGGGAAAGAGGGGAGAGGAATTTATGCTTCTTTCAGTCAAGGAGGGTAACTGAGGCATTGAGCAGCAAATAGATATCCGAGAGGCTATTCCCTCTTCTGGGTCATGTCTTGTCTTTTACCATGCCTGGATTAGCCCGTGTCCATCCCCGGTGTTGTTACAGAGGGTGGCAACGTCCCAGCACTTCAAGGCTTATACCCAGATTTGGCTTTTAGCCACGATACCCTGGAGTGATGGCTCAGCATGAAAAAGCTACCTGCGGGTCGCTAATGATCTTGCTGCCTCTTGCAGGATGAACGGTAAAAATTCTCCAAGTTCCTCCTTAATCTTCTATTACGTCTGTTCACTGAACGCCAGCCAGCCCTTAAGCTGGATGCAGGTCTCTGGGATTGTCTGTATTTACACCTTCCCGGCAATGTGAGAGGTTTGTGATCAGCTACTCCGTTTCCTTCTTCCCTGGCTATTTGGATATTTCTCTCTGCAATCCCACCAGCCCGTGCACACACTGTTGGCTTTGCCTTGTGCAAGAAGTTGGAAGTAGAAGCCAGCAATACAAACATCGGAAAGGTAGCAAACACAGCACTATTAAGCTTGTGCTGGTAGAAGGAACACAGCAACGCACATGGAGGCTGAGTCAGTCTTACACAGCTCATGAGTTACTGGCAGCTCGATGTCTCTAGATTTGTAAAAGCCTTAGGAGGCTTCCTACTCACTACACATTTGTGTACCTTCCATGCCTGAGCTGCCTGGAAACCTGAACGGTGAAGCGCAGCGTCAGGGGGACGGCGAGCTGCATCCTCATCCCAGCTGCAGTGAGAGGCTTTGGTGGCGTATACTCAGCTGATTGTGTGGGATGGTTTTTAGGCACATAGATCCTTGCTAGTGCATTATTCTCAAATCCTGGGTTGCACATAGAAAATCACTGAAGCAATAAAAACATTTAAGCCTGGATGTTTAAAAACAAAGAGAGGGGAAAAGCTGTAAGGAGAGTGGATTGATGCTGTTCTGCAAATCTGCTGGCGCATTGTACTCTGTGGCTGCGTGCTCTGTTGTGAGAGAGAAGGGAAAGAGATCATCCTGTCTCCAGAGGAACAAACCAGCTGCTTAGCAAGTGGAAACAGTTTGGAAGTGTTTTTCTACACCATCATCTCTCATGCCTGTAAGATTTATAGACCTTTTAAAGTTATATGCTACCAGACCTGGAAAGCAAGTGTTTTATGGTAGGAATTATGATATTCCTGCTGTATTTGTCGTCAGGGTGAATGCAGTGAGGTATGTTTGCAAACTAAATGCAGCACTGGGCGTGTTTGAGTTTGATAGCAGCCAAGAAAACTGTGATCTTCCTGCCTCCTCACGAGGTATTGTACGATGTGTTGGTCACCTGGGTACCAACACCCCATGAGGCAAAGTTGATGGGGTTCAGCTGACAGGCTGTTTTCCTGCACCATGTACAGGCTGCTGAGAAAAGCTGATCTCTGAATGCTGTGGATTTTTGTGTGATTCAAACCTTGCAGTATTTGCCTGCTCAAGCTGTAGCACTTGGGACAGTCGCTTCTTTCTCTCTTTCCTTTCCCAGCCCCCTGAGTGGCAGCATCCCTCTCGATTCAGCTGCTCATAGTGATGCTGGGGATGTTCTATCACCAGACACGATACATCTTGATGGAATGTGTAGTGAAAGTCCTGAATGTTTGTGGTCACGTAGGATCTCCCCTGGACCTTGAATTTCTTTAGCTCTAGAACTAAAAGCCCAGCACCAGCAAGACACAGAGTGTACGTATTCTTAGTGTATCTTGATGTTGCCTAGGAACAGCTGTTCACAGCAAGGCTGCGTTGTTGATGAGACAAGTAATGATGTATAAAACTGATGTGAAACAAGCAAGATCACTCTTATCCCTAGGAACCTTCATGTTCTTTGATACTTGACAAACTCAGTAAGCAGTGTATTCTCTGGAGTTTCCCAAGTTGCATGAGGAAAAACTAAATGAGGCAGCTCAGGTGAAGCTGTTTGTGCCTATGGTCCAAGCTGGCTTGCTTGTGTGCTCTTCTTCACCTGATGGGAACCTCCTGCCTGCATTCATTGCCTTCCACAGCATTTAGAGAGGTCAAAGCCACCTCTTCTTATGAGCGGGTGCAGTGGCCAGTTGGTTTACCTGTTAGGAAACAGCTTTTGTGGGGGGGAGAGTGGCAGTGTAGCTTCATAGTTACATGTGAGAACTGAAGCTGGCTGGAGTATAAATGCTGCACAGTCCCCTTCAACGAGATACGTGCATCGGGTGACGTCTGTTAGGGCAACGATAACCAGAATGTTTCTCAAAGAATTGTAATGTATGACTGAAACAGCATCTTCCAGCCTTGTTCCCTCCGTGGCCCCTGAGCTGAGAGATGCCGTTGCTGCATTGATTTATGGATCTTTTAGGGTTGGTATTGGTGGCCAAGAAGAGCTGGGGCAGAAAGTCATTTGCCAGCTGCTGGTTTATGGCCCCAGCAAACGGTCCTGAAAAGCACAGTGAGAATTTTCTGGACCTTATGCAGTTCCAGCTGACTGGAAGCTCCAGGCTGTTACTTGACCATGTGGAGTAATAAAACTGTGAAAACTAATTAACTTTTAGGCCTGCTGCAAAACAAACTAGTTCATGCAAAAAAATACTCCATAACTGCAAGCAACAGAGACTTTATGAGCTTATAAGCCTTTATTTAATGACCGAGTGTGCAGTACAATGCATGAAGTACGTTCCTTTTGCTGACTTCTAAGACTACAATAAGCTCTACTGATCACTGAGGATCTTAATGCCAGCTTGGGATAATGTTCTCGTTGATTCTTATTAATTATGTAGCTGATGTGTGGGTGGAGATTTGACACAAAGCTGCATTGGATGATTTCTGGTAGTCTAAACCAGCCTGAATTACACACACCCAGCCCGAGTCATACCAGTTCATTCAAGGAAAGGTTCTCTCTGCGGTGCGAGTGCTGTAGTCTTTTTGAGGTCACTCTCTGCTTGCTGTTCCATGTGAGGTGAAGCTGAATGAGCTCTTTCCAGCGAGGTGTTTTTCTGATGTTAGCACGCAAAGAGAGTCAGCGCTGCTCAAGAGCCTCCTGTGATGAGGATGCTCTCTGTGACGGTGACATCAGAGAAGGGATGTTTCCAAGCGCCTTGGTATTGGGTTCCTTATCAATGTTGTATAGTTGATCCGGCCTCTGTCATCCTACACGGACGTGGAGGGAGGGAATGACTGGCCGTTCTTCCCTCTTAATCGGATTACTACAGTAACCTCCTCCTGTCCCACTGCTCCCACGTTACTCAGTAGCCCTTGATACTGGATGTCTCACTGTATGGGTAGAGTCAAAGCTGCGCCTGCTGATTCCTGTTCTCCTTTGCTAGGTTCTGTCAGTTATCTGGTGTCAGAGATTTGCATAGAGCTTTTGCTCAATGGGACACGTGATGCCACCTTGCTGTTCTTTCTGAACTGGTAGCTCTTCACCCCAAGCACCCTCTACGCTGGATGCTTTTAAGGCTCAGCTCGACAGGGTGCTGGGCCACCTCATTTAAACTATGAATCACTTAAAAAGGTTGGACCAGATGATCCTTGAGGTCTCTTCTAAGATGCTGTATGATTCAAAGAGCAGAGCTGGCTCTTTTTGCAGAACCTCAGAAAAGCAGATCCTCAGAAAGTTGCAGGCAGCGCTTGGCCTGTCCTCTCCCTCTGTTGGGAAGGGAGGGGAGGAAGGCTGAATATTGTGCCAGGTCCCTTTGCTGCCCCACTGTGCACCTATGGAATGAGGGAGCCTCATCTGGAGCTACCTGCTATGGGAGGATGGTTGTGTGCTGGCCAGGTCTGTGCCCACACCTGGATGTCACAGACAGAACGTCTCACATCTCGGTAAGATACTTGTCATGATTGCTGAATACAGGAGCAGGTATTTGGAATTCGAAAGAGAAACCCTCTCAAAGGCAGGAAAACTGTGATGTGATGAGATTTATTTATTTAGTCATTTTAAAGTCATGCTGCTCCCCCCTCCTGATCGATGTGCTTGAATTCCTGTGGTGCTCGGTACCACAGTACCGGTGAGCATGGTCTATCCCAAGCTTTGGTTTTCTCCACTAAGCTAAGTGTTGTAGCAGAGCTGTTATTTGACCTAAAATAAGTGTGTGTGCGTACTCACTGCTATAGAATTCTGCTTTTTCACGCATCAGATCAAGTCCCCATGGATTTTCACCTCCCTCCCATATCTGGCAGACAGTGAAAGAGTTTTTTATTTTTAATCTGAAATGTTCTGTTTCAAGTTCAGAGTATAAAATGTAGTTTTCTCCTGACAAGTTTCATGGCTGATTGCTGTAAAACTCCTTGCCTTTAAAGGAAGGATAAAACTTCCTACAGGAAAGGGGAAAAGTTCTGATTTTTGGGACTATGGATCTTAGTTCCCTTGAGAAACTATAAAGATGGAAATTAGCGTCCTTGGATTGGAGAATTTACCAAGAAGGAAGAGCAGTTTAACAGAGGAGTCTAGCAAAGGTCCAGTGTAGTAGAGAGGTATCAAGAGAACCAGTTCCCCTCCAGGAGGTGAGATGATAGTCGCTGGATTAGGAACCATTTCCTTGAAACAACTTTTCTGGTGACCAAGGAGATCAGCATCTTCCTCTTGCTGTCATTACGTTTCTGTCATCCCACTGGAGTCACTGCTCGATCTGTCCCCTTGAAAGGCTGGCATGTGTTGTCCAGGAGAGCAGGTGAATTTCTAGTTTAAGAGTTTTCCCTGCCCAGAATAAATGGGCATAGAAAAAGTTCCTTCTCCCCACCGTACGTGCTCTTCGGTGCCTCAGCCCAGTCTGACGGGTCAAAGCGAGGAGGTCACCTTCCAGAGCAGATCCATCCTCTGTGCTGGCTGTCCCGTGCCCAAGGGTGTGATGATGGGGAGAGCAAGTTGTTACCACCAAGGTGCAGACACTTGTCTAAGCAATAAAGGCTGAGACTGCAGGCTTCGTTTTGCCCTAAAGGGAGGAGGAGGAGGAGGGAGAGGCAGAGCTGATCTGACCGTACGGACAGGCTTGAGCTGGGAAAGCAGCCGGCTCAGTTTTGCCGGGCAGCTTTTGGTCAGGACTTCAGGCTCGGCACTAGGCTGGGTGGCTTGGGTGTGACAGCAGCTCGTGTTCCCTAGTCAGCGCTGAACCCCGTCCCTCCGGCCCTGGTGGAGCTGCTTCAGTGCAAAGCCCAGCTCAGCTCTCTCGTGGCTCCCACTGCTGATGGGGTTATTCCTGACCGTCCGAGCCATCTCTGTCCGTGGCTCCTTGAGCTGGAACAGCTCTCACCTTCGTCAGCACAGTCACAGCTAATGGAACAGAAGGTAAGAGGAGATCCCTGCAGTTTTATGAGCAGAATTTTTCCTTGCTGAAGAGATTTCCAATCTGGCAGCATCTTGTGGTTGTAGCCTCGGTCTTCACTGTAAGGAGTGTCTAGTGCAGTGCATTGGACACAGCGTCCTAGCACTCAACAAGGCTTAATGGGACACCCACACCGCTGCCCTGCAGCACGCTCCTCTCTTTCTTTTTTCACGTGCTGCAGCAGGGGAGCAGCACTTGTCTCCCGGGGCTGGCTACGTTGCTTCTGCCTGGCCTTCATCTCACTGATGTTGCTTGCCAGATATGTCACTAAGCAGCAGCGGAGAGAGACCCAGTGGCTCAGATCTGATTAAGCTCTACAACTTTATCCTGTGTCTTAATTGGATTAAATGCAGGGGGGGAGTTGCTGATGCTGCTGGGTTTTTTTTCTTAAACAGGTACTTGTCACTGTGACATCTGGTGCAAGCAACAAGTTAGAGTAGCAAGACCAGTGAATAAACAAGTGGTGTTTGCTTCTTCCCCACTGCTCGACTAACAGCTCCTGCCCTTCTTTTCTGAAAAATTGCAGTAGCTGATGGCTGTGAGGTGGGTCTGGGTAAGCCCTGCAGTCAGATCTCTTGGGAGCGTGTGGGTCTTGCCTGCCAGCCTGGATGCCAGACCAAGAGTCCCTGATTGCCAACTGCAGTGCTGTCGCTTTTGCGAAGGGTTTCTGCTCAGTAATTATTCAAATCAGAATTAACTTTGCACGTTTGGTTTCTTTCATCTTTTCTCTGAGCTTTTTAGTTTCCTTCAGGACCTGATTCTTCTGCACCTCAGGGTTTCACTTGTGTCACTGCAGTGGCTGTGGACTATAGGAAATTTGCCTTTTTCAGCACTGCAATAGCCCTTCCTCTTTAAGGACTTCAAAGCTTGTTCTCCAGTATCAGTTCATTTAGTTTCACAGGTGGGAACGTGGAAAAAGGAGAACAGTGATCATATCCTGTTACAATGGGGGGCAGGTTGCTACAGACCTAAAAAAGGAATGGAATCTGTTTGATCATGGGATTGCCCCTCACCTCTCCAGCTTCCGTCTACCTGTGTGGTGCCCAGTCGAGAAAAAGAACCTGTTCACAGGACGCTTTTCCCCATGTCCACCCTTTTGCCTGCAGCACCCAGTTGCTACTTCAATAAACTTAATATAGAAGCCTTTCTCCTTGCCATAGCTGTAGTTGGCCCTGGACTGGGCACTGAAGAGGGTCATTCACCTCCCTGGGATGACAGGAGGGGTACGTGCTGCTGAGAATCCCTCTCTTACATCTGTTTCTAGATAGCTGTGCACAAAAAGAGTGAATTTTAGGTGTGATATTGGAGCACAGCTCTGTTCCAGGAGAAATAATAGATGTACCAGCAGTACTCTCACCATTACAAGATCAAAAGTGCTATTACTTTAGAGCTGGTGATGCTGCCTGGCTTGGCACCGGGGCTGCGAGATTGTTGCAGGGTTTTAATGTATGTTCAGATAAATTGTCTTCCACAGTGAGGATCAGTCCTTTGAATTTAGTCCATTTACAACAGCGTGGGGTTTAGTGACTTGGCGAAAATGTAACTCCAAGGAATTCCCTCTTTGCAGGGGGCTTGGATGTGACTCCGTTGTGAATTCTGCGTGCATCGCAGTTACAGCCTCTAAGTAAAGGGTTCAGCGCTTCATTGCATCCGGGGTGCCTTTACGGGGGGTGTGTGGTTGTCAGGCACGGACTCTGCTGCTGCTCGTAAAGGAAATATCATCATTAAATCGAATTACAATGGACATGAGTTTCCTTTTTCGAATTGAATGTATTCATGTGTTTCGTGTCCGCTGGCCCTCAGCAGCTTGCAGGCAGGGTATGTAAATCGGTAGCTGCAGAGTTCGCCTGATCCATTAATGGGTGGAATTTGATGCTTGTAAAAATGAATGCATTTAATGTTGCATGGCAATAGTTTGCTTGAATTTTTAAGTTGCCTGAGGATCTCTTACTTGGAATTCTGTGGCTCAGGCTGTATTTGTTACAAAAGCAATACAAATGGAGAGGCCCTGTGGTTTCAGAGGGTTGCCTGTTCTTTTGTCCAGGAGTATCGCTTACAGTTTTTCTGTATCAGATGTTATTCCAAGGAAGCTGTGAAAATGTGAAATGCAATGATATCTGAAAACAAAGCGTTGCCGTCCAAATTCACGGTGTCCACAGAAATGTCTGTCTTTGGAGATCTGTTCAGATACTATTTTTCAGGAAAAGCCAAGTTTTTGGTAGGTAATTTTTCATTATTAGGCTTCCATGGAGGGATGTAGAGGACTAAAAGGATTTGATAGGTCATTAAAATAAAAACAGATCTGCCAACATGGGGTTTTAAGCACAAGCTGAAATCCTGGACCCTCTGAAAGGGCCTCATTTACTTCCTTTGGGCCTCACGCTAATTTCATTAGTGATTTCAGAAGGGTACAGACTTCCCCTGATTTTAATTTTACAGTGTTTCTCTAAGCATACAGACATAGGAATATTCAATTTCTTCTGCTGAGGGCTTTATTAAAGGAACCTCACCCAGTGAGCACCCCTTCCATGGTCAAGCACTCGTGTGATAAATTCCATTTTTCAGGAACATGAGGTTATGATGATCCTTCAGATGCTGAGAGGCTGCGCTCTGAAAACATTGACACTGCTTGCTTTTCCCTTTAGTGCCGTGAGACAAATGCTTAAGCTCTTCATCACTTATACCAGCCTGGGCTGAAGAGGCAGTGGCAAATGTGCAGAGAGAATATCATGATACGCACCATAAAGTTGTGCCAAGGAGAAAGGAATAGCCAGGCTCAGATGATCT
Source organism: Phaenicophaeus curvirostris (assembly GCF_032191515.1). Lineage (NCBI taxonomy): Eukaryota > Metazoa > Chordata > Aves > Cuculiformes > Cuculidae > Phaenicophaeus > Phaenicophaeus curvirostris. The sequence continues at coordinate 11,967,307 of NC_091410.1, read as the reverse complement.
CTTTCCCCGAAGCTTCTATGGTTTATTTTAATTATCTTTGAAGGTGAAATGCGTGATCCAAGCCTTGCTAACAGCCAGCATCTTTCACGTCAGGGGAAAAACTCTTTACTTGCGTCTTCCTTGTCCACAGCCTCTCTAAGTGCTGGTGATTTCAACGCAGCAGAGTTTGGCTGTGGAGAGGCTATTGTTATTGTAATAATGTACGACTCTGCGGGTGCTGCATCCCTCTCTGGTCTGCCCATAAGAACCTGCGCTAGGGTTATACCTGTTCTCCATCTATCCCTTCCTTCCTCATCATCCCCCTCGTTAATTGTTAGCATCTGGCTTGAGCGATTGCCTCTTAGCAGGGTGCTGATGGGATCTTTCCACAGAGGATTAAGGCTGGAGTGGATTGACAGGAGCCAGTATCTGTGCTGTGGGAAGTTTGCCAGCCGTGGGTGGGCTCAGTGCTGCTGCTCCTGCGGTTACTGCGGTTCACGTCAGGACGCAGGCGAGAGGCAGTTGCAGCTCCGTGTCCCCTTGCTGGGCAGATGTGGCCTGATGCGCTGCCTGCTGGGTTTGGGAGGTGCCTCCTGCACCCAGCTGCTGCTGCAGCCTTTGCAAGGCTCTCGGTCTCTGTACATCGGCTGCACCAGCCCGTGGAGGTGATTTCGTACCTGGCTCATCAGGTGGCTTCCACTGTGCGATCGCAGCGCTTTAATCAAGGATGATAACGATAACAGCGTTGCAGGGGGTGCTGGCAGCAGAGTTGTGGTGTCAGTTCTCACTGTGTCACGCTCCCTAGGTGGGGAATGTGTCTGTAAATCACACAAGTGCCTTCCTGTAGCTTTGCTCTGTTACTGTCTCAGCTGCCAGGATTTCATGGGACACAGATCTTGGGTCTTGGCAAAAGCAAGGCCTCCTTTCCTTGTAAAGATACCCACTATGTATTTCCAGAACCATAACCGAGGGTCCTGCTGAGGTCCCCAAGTCCAGGTGCTGAGAGATGATATTTCTTTTTATTTATTTTAGTTTCCTTTCCTGTGGAGTCTGTTTTTTCCTGGACATGCACATGGAGCAGAGGAGAATCCCTCAGCATTTCAAAAGGCAGGATTATCCCCTTACCATTTTGGTCTCCTGATCGGCTCCCGCAAGTCCTTGCTGACCCTTATTGCTTTCCCAAAGGTGATGTTTCCCTGTCCATGACAGTGGGGTTGGAACTGGATGATCTGTAAGGTCCCTTCTGACCCAAACCATTCTATGATCTGTGTCCTGCAGTAGCCACAGAGTATCTGTTACTTGCCAGGACAATCTGGGGCCTGGAGGCACGTTTACTCCTTGCTGTCAGTAGCGTAGGTGATGACTCTCTCTTTCCATAGTTAGGACAGACTGGCAGTAGCTTTCCGTGCTTCATCGAGGGTTTCCTTGTCTGTTGGTGCTGTCTACGGCCACAGCTGCTGAAAAAAGTCTTTTCCCTTCTGCCAGTCTAAAGGAAAACCTTTATATCTAATCCATCTCAGACGTTGAAATTTAAAGAGAGCCAAATAAAACCAGCAGTCTGCACTGAAGAGCTCAATTTTGAGTGCTTCTTGAAGGGAATGTTAAAAGATGTTCACAGGGTTTGTTGGATTTCTTTTTTTCTCTTACGAAATTCCCACTAGCTGGTATTCCCATGTCACTTTAAGCCATTTGAGATAACATTTCTTCTGTTTCTTTCATTAAAACTGTTTTTATCCCGACTTGCGGGACTGTGCAAGCTGAAATTAAAGCACTGCTTGGTATTTCCTTGCCCATCCTCTCTGTTCTTCATCCCCAAATCCTTTCAGCTCTCCCCAGCTCTCCCCCCCTTCCCTCCCGAGCTCGCCTTGAAGGGCTGGGAAAGCCGGCGCTGGCGCATTATGTTGCCTGTGTGATTGTTGGGGGGTTGTGTTTGTGCGAGGAAGGTCACGAGACAAAAAGACCACCGGGCAGGGGTGGGCGGGGGGGGTTCAGTCCCGCTCCATTCAGTCCTTGTGGCAATGGGTGGAAAGAGTCTTGTTTGCATGACAGGATTTCAGGGGGCGATTGCGTTGTGTTTAGGTTTCTTCCACGGCTGCCGCATGGGCCCCTGAGGGCAACAATAAAAGCAGAGCATATATATGAGATTCATGGGGCTGGAGCGTGCTGGGATAACCAAGAGGCAAAGTTGGCAGCGCAGGAGTGACAGAGCCAGCAATGGTTTGGGTTTTTTCCTGCACTTAACTGCATTGATGTTGTGTTTGCTTGGTGCAAGAAACATGGAAAAAGAAGGAGGCAGAACCAATCTCAAGTCGAGTCACAGTTGTGCCCCTCATGATTCCTCTAGCAACGCTTTAAAAGCCAATTTGTAGGTTTGACTTCGCTGATGTGTTGAAAAGACAAAGTAGGGTCAAGTCTGGGGTTTAAATTTGTTTTCCTTTCCATTGTGTTTGTTTTTCAAGGTTGTGTCCTACCTTCTACTGGGTTTCTATGACCTCTCATTTTAGACTGTGTGACAGTGAAGGCTGTTTATGAGCAAGCAAAACATGAACTCCAGACATTGAATTACCTCTTAAATGGTTGTTCCTAACAAATATGACAGATATTCTGAACGTCAAGTAAAGGGCTGTGATTTAAGGCATTATGGTAACCATTTTAGAGTGAGTCACCGCATTTTTTGTTTTGCAGTTGGGAAAATTAGGTTTGGCACAGGATCATGTAGAGGATGACTGATAGACCTAGGAGGATAACTGACACCTTGGCTTCTCTAAACCTACACACCCCAAAGTGATGGAAGTGTATCCAGTTTTCAGATCTGCCAGTGAGACTCAAGTATTAAGATGTGTGGAGGTGGGTGAGTTTTGTTCTCAGTTCCCCAAAAGATTGCGAAAAATGCTTTCTGTTTCCCTTTGAGCAAAATATTTAATCTGACTTGAGCTGAACCATCCGAGCACTCAGAACATAAACGTAAATGGCCATTTTCTAATGAAACAGTTTGAAAATGATCATGTCTAGTGCTCTGGCCTCATAGAATCCGAAGAAACTTCTAAATAATGTTCAAAGCTCAGGCAAACTCGCAGGAAAGTCTTGGCATGACTGCAATCTCAGGTTTTTTGCTTGGAAAAGTTTTACTTTGAAAAAAATTATCCTTGCTTTAGAAATGGCGGGGAAGCCCTGCAAACAGCACTGATTATAAATAATGTTTCTATGTCGTAGGCATAAAGTGCATCTTGTCCCACCTTTAGGGTAGTGTTACACTTGCATCTCTTGGGCTGCTTCTTGTCATTGTCTTGGTGCTTTATCCTATCAGCGTTTTCCGCGTCACTGGCTCAGTTTTGCTGCAACTCCCTTTGATGGGGGCCGTCTGCCCTTTGGTGGCTGCGGTTCAAGTTGCTCGGGGTTCATGAGAATTTGTTGGCTGGAAGCAAAGATGTTGGAGGAATTATAGAGGGACAGACGATGGTAACACTGTCTGCTCCAGGCAGCTTTTCTGCTCCCGGGTTAAAGTTCGTGCTGTGTTCCTTGTGTCCCTTTCTCTAGGACCTTGTCAAGTCCATGTGGGAAGCTATTCTGCCTGCACTGTTTCACTTTGTGCTGCTCCTCTCTCTCTGCCTCATTTCTCCTCCCTCGTTCCCCTTCCATTCAAGCGGCATCTCCCAGTCTTCCCCATTCAGGTCTGTCTTTGCTCTCTGCCCTGCGTAAAACTTCCATGCCCTCCCTACCATTCATCACCTCTTGCTCATTCACCTCCCTGCTTGCCTTTCTCCATTCATCTGGGCTTCCTCTCAGCTGGTCTGGGCTGCCTTCTCCTCCTGCCCCTTCCACAGCCCTCCTTTTGTGTCTTTGCACGCCCTTCTCCGGGACCATCTGAAGCGCAGCAGCCTGCAGTGTGCTCCAGGAGGATGCTCTGCTAGAAGTTGGCCCCACTTTGCGGGCTAATTAATCCCCAGTGGAAGCTGAGTGAGTGGAATTGGTTTGGGTGGATTTGCCTCTCTAGTTACCCTGCAGGTGAGAAGATTTTTGTTCTTCTTCTCTTTCTTCCTACTTCCCAAAGCTACAGCATGATGCATGAGTAGGAAGAGTATTGCCATTTCCTACACTTCTTTTTCGGTCTGGTCTTTGTCTCTCCCTCCTGGCTTGTTTTCCCTTTGTTTGCAGTGGTTGCAACTCTCAGGTGACTCTCTAGGGGGTTGTTTTGATTTCCTCATGCCTCGCCTAACATGCATTCTTTTAATTATGCTAGCTCTCTAATTATGATTGTCGCCTGCTCTTTCTCTGCTTCCTCCTTCTAATCATCTGCATTGGGGTCGTATCAGTTTTGGAAAACCATCTCTGCATTTGAGTGTGTGTTGTAAATGCCCCCAGGAAACAGAGCTTGTGAATCACAGTAGCCAGGGCTTGTTGTTTCCAAGTCTCAGTGCAACCACGACCCTGGACTCGTGGTGCAGACACAGCAAATACAGACCTCAGGCTTCTGCCTGCGGCTCACCCCCTGCCAGCAGTCTGCAGGCATCACCACATCCTATTGAGGAACAGGTCTCTTTGCTGTGGTGTGGTAGGAAAACTAAGTGGGAGGTCTGGTTGCCTGTCAGTGCCCATGGGGGCTTCAGCTTTGAATGGTTAAATTGCATTCAAGCCACTCTGTGCAAGTAAAATGGGAATATTGGAGCTTGGAAAGAGCACACAGGCTTGTCAGAGAAGGCAGATGCTCTTTAAAGCATGTGTGAGCCCCTCACACACGAGAGATCTGATTAGTTCAGTAAAGGAGGTGCAGCAGGCGAGCTGGGATTGCTTGCTCTCAGGTCTTTAAATGTCTTTAAATGATAGAGGTTAGAGTAATAATGAATCCTCCCAGCTCCAGGCTCCATCTGGAACCAGCGTGGCTGAGTACTTTTGAGATGGTTGTGCTGTTGCACTGTAACCCCAGGTGCCCTGCGTTGCAGGGAATCACGCGATACCTCTGTCTCCTCTTCACAAGGCTGACATTACCTTCTGCTCCAGTTTAGCTTGCAAAGCAGAAGAGTTTGTTTGGTAGCTCCTAGTCCCCGTGAGCGAGGAAAGCCAGATGTAAAATCAGCATGAGTTAAATACATTTCCCAGTCTGCTTAGTAGGAGTTTTGCTCTGTGGTGGTTGTTCTAACTAGAACTGTGGTTTGAATTCCAGTGTAGGTAGTTCATTCTGGTTATACACGTGTGTTAAGGCAGTTATTAGTTGAGGCTTTAAATGCATCTGTTTGGCCTGAGTTTTTCTGAGACCTAATAACTTGCTTCCAGGTTAGAAGGAAACTGTTGGGATCATCTAGTCTCTCAAAATGAAGGCCAGAAGATTTTGTGAGTGATCTTCTGCTTGACCTCAGCCATAGCTTATCTCCTAGGGAAACTTGCAATTCAATTGTAAAACTTCTGGTGAAGTTATTGAGACGTTTAACTTGTTAATAGTAAAAATAATCAACTTATTCCAATATAAAGCTGCCTAGCTTTGACCCCTAGACCCTAGATGCAATTATGACTTTGTCACAGTGGAGAATCCTGCCAAATTTCTGTTCCCTTTGTGGTTCTTCTGGACAGTGATCAAGTCATCACTTAACCTTCCCTTTCGTAAGCTAATGAATTAAGCCCGTCAGTGCAGTCAGTCAGATTATGCCAGTAACAAAGTTCTAAATGATGGCACCTCATTTACAAACCTGCAGGTCCTTTTTTCAAGGCAATGTTACCTTTAGAGCACTCAGTGTAACAAACAGAGGCTGCTTCTGAAGATGTCATTCCCCATCCAGTAAACTGGCTGGTGTTCTTGGCTCCTGGCCACGTGGCTTTCTATTTGTTTTTACTGTATTATCTATTGTTTGCAAGCACCCAGCTTTATGAAAAGCCCCAGCTCATGCTTAGTAACTCACTGCATTACCTCATCTGTGAGCATCATGCAGATTTACCTTATGCTTTCTCCTAAGTCACTAATGATAATTCTGTAGGAGCAAGAATGAATCCTCGTGGGACCCCATTAGCGGCATCTCCGTGCGATGGTAGCTCTCTAGCTCAGTTTTATTTTTGACACCTGTCAAATAGCCAGACTTTAGCATGTCAAATGTGTGACAGCCTGAGTTTGTGTCACAATAAGTCCTCTGACACCGTTTTGTCAGATGCATTGCAGAAATTGGTTAGAACAGCGATATCTTATCTGCGCCAGGTTTGTATTCTCGTCCAGATAATCAGTTGAACGTAATCTATTTTCCATAGCTTATTCTGGCTGATGTTAGACTGGTCCATTTTGCATTGCTCAATATCAGTCACCTGTTCATTTGCTGTGGGTTGCTATTAGGCTGACAGACCTGTCACAGCCCTGTAGTTTTGGGGGTGGCATCAGTGCCTGTCACCGTGTTTGGACAGGACTTTTGGAGCCGTAGTTGGAAGGGCCACATTGCTGATTTAAAGCTGGAAGAATGGTAGAAAGCAGATCTTGATGTTCTTCCAGTGTTCCCAGGCTTGCAGCAGATCTGCATTAACATTGGCTTTTGAAAATCTTTTGGATGCAGTATACCTTGACCTGCTGATTCAAAACTATCTATCTTTAGCAGGTGCTTTGTAACATCATCCTGAGTTCCTGCTGGGAAAGAAGGTGTATTGTCATCGTATGATAGGGATAGTTCAGTGGGCTCTTGTCCATATACAGAACAGAAATATTTCAACTACTCCTGACTTTTGCACTGGTATCACCTATGCCACTTTGTCCAGATAATATCAGACGAAACCTCTTTCTTAATTGAGAAGAACCATCTGTACCAGCAGAGACACTGCTGTGACGGGAGACATTGTCAATAGCAGTGAATTTTACAGAAATGCTTGCGTATGTTCAGCTAACCTGGGTGTAACCAGGGATCTGACCTCAGAAACTCAGCTTGGAATACAGCTCCAGCTGAACAGCTCTGCTGACTGTTGTGTGTTGATTTGGTTTCTTTTAATTTCCTCATAGTAATAGTGATTAGAGCCTGTCTGTCTCCAGGCTGTGAGGTCCACTGCGCATGCTATGCCTTCTATTGAGTTATGTAGTCCAAATAAACACAGCATCCCATCCAACGTATTGCACTCCAGCTCTAAATGAAGTGCCTTATGCATTATGTATCCTCACAATGTAGAAGCCCTGAGAGATGTAATTGATATTGATATAGGATTTTGCAATTCTCCAGTAAGACATGGCTAAAAAGACATCAACGGTAATTATTTGGTGGTAAATGGCAATACTGTGTGTCATGGTGGTATGAGTATTGCTGGTTTCAACTTTTAATATGTAATGCCTTGTACCATCCAGATGAAAAGTAGGTTTTATTTTAATTAGGCTGCAGAGCTCATTGCCTCAGGAGATTGTGGAGCCCTAAAAATCAGAGGAATTCAAAAGGGAGAGGAAGAGATCAAGCATTTGTACATATAACAATGGGCCAGTGCTGACAAGCAGATCTGGAGAGAGTGTTAAACCTCTTGCTTAAGGGTTTAAGAGAAAGTTTTAACTGTTAGGGTGGGTTTGGTCATGGCAATCAACAGATGATCTCTTGTAGGTTTTGTCTTGTCCACAATCTCAGACATTCTCTCTGTGAATGGTCGGCACCAGGGCTGCAGCTGAGGACATCTATCCAGCAAAATGTCTAAGTGCCCACCAGTGGATCAAGATTAAATATCATATTTCCACCTAAAAAGAACTCCATCGCTTTTTAGAGTGCCTCAGCTTCTTCCCATTAGTCTTAATGCACATACATAAATAATAAAAGAGGAAGAAGCAGAGCTGGAGAAGCCTCAGTCTATAAACACGTCTCTTTGCATTAAGTCTCATGGCATAATGGAGGGCATCTCCTGCCATCCGTGCTGTCTCGTTAATCATATAATTATCTCCCTCACTTTCAGTGCTGTATCTCCTTCCTCGTCAGTGCTGTTGATAATGGAGCTTCTATTTACCCTGGCTTCTTTCTGGGGAGCGGATTTGGTTTCAAAGCCAGCACAGTGGCGTATTTTGAATAATTTAGTTCCGGGTGGCTTGAGCACTGCGTGTAATTCCCCAGCTGAGACTGGAGGCTGATTCCTGTGAGTGCTCTGCCAGGATGCTGATCCAGAGAGAGGCAGCGGGATTGCTCAGAGTTGTGTGTTGTCAAGACAGCAGAGGACCAAGAGATAGCTCGGGTCCTGTGAGTGCATCTCAGCTCTGTCTTCTCTTAGTTTCTTAGCAAGGACTTGCAGCAAGAAACCCATAAGCAGAGGAAGGATAGGGAAAGAGAATCACAGTAAAAATGTGGGAGACAGAAACATGGGTTTGGGTACCTGCCTGAGCACAATAGGCTTGCCCAGCAACCTGTGGCTCAGAAATTTCTCAGATCTCTGAATGCAGGATTTACTTAGCCTGTGGTGGCTTGGCCAGGGGTCTATGGAGTCAAGGAGCAAAGTGTGGTGTCCAGCTGTCACTGGCTTTGGGAAGTCTGATCTGTTTCTATACCTGAAACCTCAGCAGAAGGACAGCTCTGCTTACATTCTTCCCATGCCATTCAGCATTTTGGCTTGCTGATTGCCCTTTGCCCTTGCAGCTCTCGTCCCGTCACGCTCTGTAAGTGCCCCGCAGCCCTCGCTGAGCTGGATCACACAGGTACAGGTATGCTGCTTGTGCCTCCGAGATGGGGAAGTCAAGGGGCACCTGGGCTCACTCTGGCAATCTCGGTAATACCAAGAATCAAACCTGGTCCCAAAGCCCTCTTCCCTCTCTGCCTAACTGAGCCGTGGTGCACTCCTGAATGGTTTTATTCTCCTGTTCATGTTTAATGTGTGCTTCCAGTGCCTGTCTAGATGAAGCGCTTTTGCAGAAGGCAAAAACAGATGGTACTAATGTAGGTCCTTTCCTTGTCTTTGCACCTAAGAAAGTAGGAGAAATAAATTAGAGCAGAAATGCCTCTACAGATTGGCCAACTAGCTGATGGATCTGGTCCTTCAGGCTACTTTGCTGTTCAAGGAAAAAGGAATCTTCTACCAGCTCCCTCTGTCTCCACTTTGCCATGTGCTGCATGCAGAGAGACGCTTCCCCGAGTCCTGGTGACGGACAATCGGCTCTGTGAACGCCTCCTGCCTAGGTGGGTGCTGAGCTGGGTAGCTCTGCGCTCTCTCCCTGCTGCTTTCTGGGAGGCGGGTCTGTCGGGGCCCTGCTCAGTGAGATAGTGCTGGTGTGCGCTCCGTGCTTTAATGCAGTCTGGCTTTTGAGAGCTGGGTGATCTTTCCAGCCTTTGGGTTCACCTCGGGTCAAAGCAATCTCACATGCACTAGAAGTAACCCTGGACAGCCCTTAATCACTTTATGTTGTCTGGGCAGTGGTGGGTAGATTCATTATTCACAGGGGAAGAGAGGGTGCGTCGCTGGAGCCATTCAGGCAACAGAGATTAGGTGATTTTTAATGGTAAGAAGCTGGATTTTGAGGTGCAGGGATATGCACTTACCTTTGACTGGCCTTCCTCTCATCTCCTCTCACATGCACCTCTCGCTGTCAGAAGAGAGGGCAGGATCATTAAGCTGCTCAGGACATCTCTACCTCCAGGCAGCGATGAAATTCCTGTTAAACAGCCCCTGCTTTTTCCCCCTCTCACTTGGATTATAAGACAGACTTTCATATTCTGCCTTGTCATCCCTTTAATCTTCATCAAAGTAGCAAATGCTCCATAACTGCTGCCACATTGTTGTCTTGGGTTTTTTTTTTTAAACAAAACAAAACAAAAACCAAACTCTCACCAACTCACAGCCTGACCCAACAGACTGTGGAAAGATAGAGAATGGGCTCTGGTAAAATATGTGACTAACTTGAGGGAAGTTTCAATGTCCATCTTAAACGTCTTTTCACAGCTTCAACTTGGAGTTTCCAAATTCCATGTATCGACTTGGAGACTCTTGATGTACCTACAGCATGGCCTTTGAGGTTGGAGCTGGTCTGGTGGTTTCCAAAGCTTGTTAGCATCCCTGGCTTGTGGAGACTGTGCCATCTACTGATCTGAGTTCAAATCCAACAAAGCTCAGAGTGGTTTCTGAAATCCTTGGAGATGAGCAGAGTTTCTGTGCCCTGTTTCCAGTGGGAAAAGGCCCCCATGTGAACAAGAAGAAGAGCTACTATTGATGCTTCCTTTCTGTTGGGAAATAAAGCAAGAATTATTTCCATATAATAGGAAGGGAAGCTAAAGCTCAGGGCAATTTATCTCCAGAATCTGCCTCCTAGTTTGGAGCAGAGCTGGGGGCAGTGCCAGGAGGCGTGACTGCCGGGCCAGCCTCTCCCAGAAGTGACGGTGCCACCAGACCATAGAATGATTCAGGTTTGAAGGGACTGATCCAACACAAAGCCAACTTCCACATCAGATTAAGTTGCTTGAAGCTTTGCCCATTTACAAAGGTATCTTATGACTTGGACGACATCTCTTCATGCCAAGATGAAGCCCTTCAATGGGGAAACTTTGAGTAGTGGCAGATTCCCTGTTGCTGTGACAGATCCGCAGTCCTCACGCCAGCCCAGGATGCTGGTGCTGTGCCCAGTTCAGCTGTTGATTCTCCAGCTGCTCTGATGCTCTGGGGTCTGTTTTCCATGGGGGAGAGGAGCAGCTGGCTGCGCTCTGTGAAATGTCTGTGTTTTCCCAAGATACCCATTGTCTGTCTGGAGCACCAGCCTCCACCCTACTTGCTCACTCAGCCGTGACTGATGTGTCTTTAATTAAAGAGGAGGAACAATTTGAGATTTTGTTTTCTTTCCTCAACTGTATTTCCTATTTCCATCATTTGCAGGACCCCTCCTCTTATTTTCGTCTTGTAGTTTTTCTGTGAGATCTTCAGTTTATGGAACATCTGCTCTAAGATGAGGAAGAAGTAGGGGCAAAAATAGCTTGGTTTGGGCCAGGGAATTATGATTCTGGGTCAGGTGGCTGCTATGGTCGTTAACATATTTACATTTTTGCTTAAGAGCCTGCTTGAGGATCAAGGGAGTTAAGCACGATTGTGATTGAAAGGCAGAGGAAACCTTGCATGAAATTGCCGTTGCCATCTATTGTTTGGGGGGGTGAGGAGGGACAAATGGCCTTCCTCATCCCGCCCTGGTTGTGCTGCACTTGTCTGCCCAGGAAGATGGGGAGAGGCAGAATTCCTGCGCTGAAGGGAGCCTCTCTGCTGCCTTAGCTGCTGGGGAGCTCCCTGTGGGGCTGGACCTGGGGCTTGGGGCGAGACAAAGGTGCTCGGCTGGGCATGTGGGACAACCAGCCCTTAACGAGATCCTCATGGATAAGTACATGAAGCGTCTAGCAAAGGTCAGTTGCTTCTTTTATAATTGATGGACCCGAGTGTTTCGAGTGTGCCGTCTCGTGTTGGTTTTGCCATACGTGGGGATGCATTTCTGTAGGACCAGCTCAACCCTTTGATTTTTGTGGTATCGGAAATGGGATTTGGAGCAGTTTGAAGTTTTGGCATGGATTTGGAGTGTTGTGGTGACAGATGAGTTGTTTTCTACGTTAAAAAAAAATTGTTTAAAATAAGAGAACTCCCTTACAGCTGGGGTTTACAGTAAAACACTCCAGGTTGTGGAAGCAGAGTTCTAGTCCTACTCTGAGGCCAACCTTTTTAGTTCAGGTGTCAGTTGTTCATTTTTCACCTTTTATTCTTTCACGCTGTTCAGATCCACTGTTTTAATTCAAACCTATTTCTAATTAGTGTCTTTAACTTAGTGCCAAAAAGAAAACGATCCGTAGGAATGTGAGAGAGAACAGGCACCCTGGCATGTTTACGGTACTGAAAATGCTCACTACCTTCTGCCGCTGTTTTGGTTTTGATGGGACAAGCAGCAAGGGGGTGAGCTGGGGGAGGAATGCTGGTGCTTATTGATGTGAGAAAGCAGCGTCCTGGAGCAGAGGCTCTTTCACAGCCACGACACAGGCTTCAGCTCTCTGTCCATTTGGAAAGCCAGCAGCCAGGAACAGGTATGAGCAGCACAGCCTTGAGTAATAGCATCATATCTGCTCCAGCGCTAGCACTTCTGGAGTCATTACTGTGTCCTTGTGGACTGATTTGAAGCTCTGAAGCAATTGCGTTCTGTTCTTGGTTACAAAATGTTTCTCTTCGGAATTTTTAAAGCAGAACAAAGTCTGGGGAAAGTGGTTTGTGATCTCAGCAGCTCTTTTGTGCCTCGGGAGCCTGTGTGCTTCAGCTCTGTATCCCTTCTGCTCTTTGAAGGAGCAGCAGTGTTCCCCTCTGCTGTGGTGTTGGTCTTTCCTACAAGGTCAGACAGCGAGTCTCACGCTTCAGTCACTGACTCTGGCCCTCAAGGTAGGGAGGCAGTTAAGCCTTCAAGGAGCAAGTGGTTTTGCACTGGGCAAGATAGGTTCTGATAGGTTAAATTTCAAGATATAGTTAAAGTGGTGCAGTGAAGCAAGGTCTTGGGTAGGAGACACGTTTTTAGGAAATGAGGGTGAGCACAGCAGTATCTATGGGACTGCAAGTTTAAGATCCTTTCCCTGAATGACTCGTCTCACAGCTTCTGCAAATTCCCCTTGAGAAAGGTTATCTCGAGTATTACGCTAATAATATTTTATTTCCTGGGCATCCGTGCCTCTGGAATCGGGCGCTGTGCCCTTGTTGGGAGTCCCAGCCAGAGCCAAAAAGCATCAGAGCTGAACCTAAGTGGAGAAGATCTGATTTCAGGGTTGGTTTTAAAATTTGATCTATTAACTCAAAACATCAGAATGGGCTGACTGAAATAGGGGAGCTAAACTTCTCCAGGGATTAATACTAAGCCCTTGTTTGACAGTAAACAACCGATGAAATCCACCTTTGACGCTGGGTGCCAGCTGTCAGGAAGGTTCATCCAGACCTCCTCGCAAGGACAGAACAGCCCTTGGCAGAGGGTGGAAGAGAGCGCTCGGCTCTGTCGGCAGGTCTCTCGGTTTGTGTGGGTTTATGTAACCCACCTGCCCAGCAGCTCCCTCACAGAGGGACAGAAGAGCAGGCAGCCCTGCTCCTGCCAGGGGCCGTCATCGTGGTTAGGCGGCTCCTCCGCAAAGCAGAGTCCTCAGGAGCAGCGGGATGAAGGAGGCAAAGCCAAATCCTCACCGGCACGGCCTCCTCTAGCCGAGCTGCCTGTGCCTGGAGCCAGTCTGGTTTCTGGCTGCGGGGCAGTGCCAGCCCTGCCGCTGGCAGCCTGCGTCCTCTGCCGCGTCCCCTGCCACATCCTCCCTCTCGCCTCGTCCCTTGCCAAGGCCGCCTTTGCTCTGCCAAGTCTGATCGAAGGCGCCTGCTCGGCTTTTGTTCTTCGTTAGGAGAGAGCGAGGATTGTCAGGACCTTGTTGGCTCTGCCAAGGCTTTTTATGTCCCTAATGTTTCCATGAAAAGACGCCACCCTGGCCCTGACAGCCATTCAGTCCAGCCAACAAGCTTGATATCATTATCTACAAAAGGAGGCCAGCGAGCACCAGGGTCCTCACAGCCAAGTTTAGGAAATCAAAGGCAAATCTCCCAGCAAGAGAGAGCTGGCAGCGATCCGGCTGCACCACAGCTAGCGAGGGCTTGTCTGGCAGCTTGCGTCCACTAGTCTTCAAAGTACAAAAGCGACACGCTCAGCGCGGTGCCGGCGCTGGTCTCGGGGCTGGGGGTGAGCTGGCAGCCCCTTGCAGAGAGCCCTGGGGAGCTCGGCGTGGGCTGGAGGCTGCTGGGAGCAGTCGTGAGTTCGGACAGCCTCGCAAAGCTGTCTCTTCAGTCGGTGGCACTTTTAGGAGATGAACTACTTAGTTTGAGAGAAAACAGTGATGCTTTTCGTTAGAGTGGGGTTCACTCCAAATTTCACCTGGGACTTCCCTTCTAATGAGTCTGGTTTACATTCTGAAAATGGCATGTGGCTGCCTTGTCACTTTGTTTGGCATGTTCATCTGCTTTCCTCCCTGTCCAAAAACTCCCTCTGAAAACAGAGCTGCTCAGCAGTGAAAGCTTTTACCGTTTTGAAGGCATCTGTAGAGGTGATCTGGAAAGGTGACTGTCAAATGCTGAGCACAGAAAGGGCTTGAGGAGGGCTGGCTTATTTCTGGGCTGCAATTGTGTTAGGAAATATGGAAGTAAAACTGTTCTCGGTACGTTTTATCTCACAGATGGCTTCTCTGGTTTGCTTGATAATCCAGAGAAAGAGCGATATAAAAAAATAACCAAGAGGAGTGATGATGCAGAGGGAAGGAAGGTAAGAGAGCTGATTTAGCTGCAGCTTGTGTCGAGACAGGTTGGTGGTGTGGATGATGATGCCTGGGTTCACCCCTCTCCGCAGCACGGTGCTTTGCAGTCCCTGAGCAGAGAAAGGAAGCTGGAGATGGGGTGATCGCAGGGCAATGTGTTAGCAGAGCCTAGAACAGCATCTGGGGTCCCTGGGGTCTGCTGCAGGTGTTCAGTTGTGTGTGACACGGAGTGGTTAATTGTAGCACTTTCCCCTTCTATCCCAGTTTGATCCTGACAACACTGGCTACATCAGCACTGAGAAGTTTCGCTCCCTTCTCCAGAGACACGGCTCGGAGCTGGACCCCCACAAGCTGGAGGTCCTGCTGGCCCTGGCAGACAGCAACTCCGAGGGGAGGATCTGCTACCAGGACTTCGTCAACCTGGTGAGTGCTTTGGCTGGCAGGCTCCGTGAGTCCTTGGCTCTGCTTGAAAATTTATTGAGGGACAGTCTCTCTCCTTCCCTGTCTGTACCAACACCAGTGCTTGCTACATCCCTGCATCACGCTCTCTATGGGCTTGCTGAAACATTCAGTGATAACTGAACTCTCAAGCTCAGAGTCAAGTTGCTGCTGATTTTTCTAGGGAAGCAAGTTTGCATGGGAAGAAACTGTAGGAGCTGTTGGAAGAGGAGCTTGAAGCAGTGGCTGCTGATAGTTTAGAGGATTTTGCAATGACCAGAATAACTGATTTGGTCTTCCCTGCCTCTGACTTTTTTTGAATCCCCAGAGTAATCCGCTGCTTGGTCAGCACAAATCAGGATGTTGCCATTTGCTTTTTTCCCCCCATTTGATACTGTTTGTGAAAGTGCTACCAGGTTGGCTCAGAGGATGTGAACATCTGTGCCAGATGAACTTGATGCTGAGCTGTGTGTTTTGGGAGAAGCAGTCTTTAACCACATTAGCATTTTGTAGAAGTGCAGAGTGAGGGAAGGAAATAAATGTGAATCTTGAAAGCAAAATTGATTGGAAAGGCTGCGTTTGTAAGTAAAGTGGGTTATAAAACTGAAGCTGACAGAGGCTTTTAAAAAGCTTGTGCTAACTTCTGATGTAGTGTTCTGTCTTGGAGGATCAGAGCTGGAGAGCTGAATGCATTGCCTGTCACAGTGTTGTATGAGTTTAAAAATAGCCGTAGACCAGCCTCAAAGATGCCAATACATAATGGGCAGAAATCCATGTTTTTCAAACCCTCCTGAGTGAGGCAGAATAAAAACCTTACAAAGGGTACTGTGCCCCACACCCACTGTGAAACTGGAGATGGGGGAATGCTCCCTGACTTGGCTGTTGATCAGCTGGGGCAGCAACAGTAGTACAGGTAGCCAAGAAAGGAGGATGCAGCGATGTGGATCATGATAACTGATGGGGAAGACGGTGGATGGAAGGCTGGAGAATGGGCCAGAGAGCTCAGCTGGGTGCATCAGCAGCCTCTGCTCTGCCTTACCCAGTGTTCAGCCCTGACCTCATTTATTTGCATTGTAATAGCAGATCCTGGGACTGGATTTCCTCGCATCCCCTGTAGGTCACCCTGTGATCATCCCGAGACTTGATTCCTGCAGATTCAGCCTGGTGGTTGCTCTGCATGCCTTGATCTGGTGCTAATCTCCCCGGATGGTTGTGCCAGGCCTTGCTTTGTCCTCACAGTTTCTTCCTTTTCTTTTTACCCAGATGAGCAACAAAAGGTCGAACAGTTTCCGCCAAGCCATCCTCCAGGGGAACAGGAGGCTGTGCAGCAAGGCGCTGCTGGAGGAAACGGGGCTGAGCCTCTCGCAGAGGCTAATCCGGCATGTTGCGTATGAGACTCTGCCGCGAGAGATAGACCGCAAGTGGTACTACGACAGCTACACCTGCTGCCCCCCACCCTGGTTCATGATCACCATCACTATTGTAGAGGCAAGTACCCGAATTCCTTCTCTCTGGGAACACACACCACACTGCCAAAGGCTTGCTGGGTCATGATCAAAGGCTGGAGTGGACTTGTTTAGACCCAGAGGAGGACAAGCACGAAGCTGATAGCTGTTTTGACTTACCTGTATGTGTGTGTGTAAGTGGAGACTGTGATCCTGTCTCCAAGTGTGGTTGTTAGTAATTGATACAATTTGTATATGAAACTACAGAATTTGGGAAACTATAGCAAAAGTTTTGGAGGAGTGAAAATCTGGATGGTTCTAGGGAAACTGGTAGTTCAAATAATGGAATTAGGAGAAAAATTCCTGTATCACAGAATCACTAAGTTGGAAAAGACCCACAGGATCATCGAGTCCAACCATTCCCATCAATCACTAAGCCATGCCCCTCAGCACCTCGTCCACCCGTCTTTTAAACACCTCCAGGGAAGGTGACCCAACCCCCTCCCTGGGCAGCCTCTGCCAGTGCCCAATGACCCTTTCCATGAAAAATATTTTCCTGATGTCCAGCCTGAACCTCCCCTGGTGGAGCTTGAGGCCATTCCGTCTCATCCTGTCCCCTGTCCCTTGGGAGAAGAGGCTATGGATGTGGTTATCTCTGTTCTCTGAAAGGAGAGGAAAAGGAGGGAAAAGAATCTGGATTAAATATTCTGACCTGCTCCTCTGTTGCCTAAATAAGATCTTTGCACAGTTGCTGAGTAATGTGCTGGAATAAGCCCAGAGAAGGATATAACACGGCACTGATCATTAGAGTGCCAAGTGCCTCTGACTCAGTGGTTGGTGTGACACAGGAGGCCACATATCGAATTATACCAGTGTGTTGCAGATTCCTTAAAATGTGGAACTTCCATGCTGTGTGAAGCTGTCAAATAGGGGAAAAATTATTATATGTTTTATTTTTTCTCCATAATTTTGAGCTACAAAGTGCTTTTCATCGAGAGAAGGCACTTGCTAATCGAGGACTCTCCCTGCTCTTCTAGGTTGCCTTTTTTCTTTACAATGGAGTGGTTTTAGACAGATTTGTGCTGCAAGTCACCCATCCCTTATACCTGAAGAACGCATTACTTTACCATCCGCAGCTCCGTGCTCAGGCTTGGAGGTACCTAACCTACATATTCATGCATGCAGGGTGAGTACTTACAAACTGCAGAGATTCCCCACAGCTCAGGTTCCCCTGTGAGAGGGAGGAGGAGGAGGAAGTGACAGAATCAGCTCAGAAATCAATTTTTAAGCATCATTTCTAAATTGCATATAAAAATGGGAAGCTATTGTGGAGTATTGGGCACTAACACTCACCAGCTTCCTAAAATTCACCAGCTCAAAGCCCAGTGAACCTCCAGAGTTGCTATGCAAGTGGTAGAACAAGTCTGCAAAGACGCTGGACTGGTATTTAAAAACTACATGGTTTATTCTTGCTAGACTTCCTAGTTGAGGTTAGACAAGTCAATTAAATTCCCTGTGCCCATGGTATGTCATCACTTAGTAATGCTGTCCCTCCTGTAGGGACTGAGATAATGCCTAGAAGCCTGAATCAACACTGACCTCTCATTTTGTACACACTGTGCAAACACCAGTGTTCTTGAAGAGCTGACGGTCTCGGCTGGCCGGATGGACAGAGTATGGTCCATCTAACGCAAAGTGAAGGTTCACAGTAAAATGAATCCTCCTTCACCCCATGGGAGGTAGGTAGCAGACTTGGGAAGAGAGCACAAGGCATGGGGATTCTAAGTCTGTGCTTCTTGGCAGTGCTAGTCCTCCCAAGATTCAAAGAGACTTAATTGTGTGATGTTTGTGATGCCATGGTGATGAGTGAGTATGTCAGGAAAGTTCATCCCTGAACAGAACACTACCCCCTCTGAGCAGTTTCTCAGATCATTATCTTCACACATTCCTGGCAGATAATTGCGATTTTCTTTAATTCTGTCATTGAAAAATCACAGTAACAAGCTTTCTTAGCAGTAGCTTATAGTTTGAAACTGGATAGAAGCCCTTTGTTCTTAAATAGAAAGCCCATATTCCTATCAGTCAGTGTTCTCCTATGAAAGGCCAGAAAGATCAAGTTGATCTTATCCTTTTTCCATGTCTCTGATGGAAGACATGCTGATGTCTCTGCCATGGAATAACTGCCTTGGTGTATCATTGCCCTTGAGCTCAAGATGTACCCCGTATCTCTAGATAAAAATTATAGGACAGAACAGACTCCACATAAGGGGAGAGTTGGAAAAAAATGTATATATGTTGAAAAACGTGTATGTGAAACTTCTGAACAGGCAACATCTGTACTCTGCATGCTAAATCCCTCTGAAGAGCCTGTTTTTTCAGGTTTCAGTCTACAAGAGAAGACTACTGGGCTTAGATGTGAAGCTGGTTATGTAAAATCAGAACTGGGAACTTCCGTCACTGAGGATGTGGGGAAAACTGGGCTTATAAAAGGAAGAAACACTTGATTTTAATTAATATTAGCTCATCTGTATCGGAATTCCATTCTGGTGGTGGTGTTTTTCTACTGCATCACTCATAGAACCGCAGGTTGCTTTGGGACATATTTGAAGAGAAGCACTTGCACAAGGACAGGTTTTTGCAGCATTAAATGTCTTGCTCTGTCACTTGAGGCGCGCTTTCCTGCCCTGTGAAGGGCACCCTCTCCTGCAGCAGGGCCACACTGACATTCTTCACACTTACCAGCTGAAAAAGATCTCAGGTTTATCTCACGTCTGTGGCTGGCTTGGAGATGAACCCTGGGGAAGATGTGGTGTACAGGAGAGTCATTGTGTTCGTGATAGATTCCAAGTTCTTTAGCTACATAGCCTTCAAAACAATGGAGAGTCCTGCTGGAACAATAAACCCCATGATTTATCTGCAGTATCTGGAGCCAGGCTAAATGTTCATCTATTGCTAACTTCTGTGTGTTAAAGCTCCTTTTCATATCAGGAGGGCAGATAAATCTTGGAAAGGTAATAACATTTGTTAGTGGAAGCCCATCATTCTCCTCTTGTTTTCACATGAGGCTAACACAATGCCATGGGGTCTATTGTTATCCTGCTTCCAGCTGAGACTTTAAAATGGTAATGTGGGCTGCTCCTTAATTTAGTGCACTTGGTCTGTGTTTTTGAAGAGCAAGTGACAGCCAGAAGGTGTCCGAGAAGACAGCAGTTGCTAAGGCTTGGCTGGCTGTGCCTCTAGGAAGATTCCAAAAATGCACAGTCTGTGTGTTGGTCCTGACGGAGGGAGCTTTGTCAAGGGCTGAAAAGGCAGGCAATGTTGTAAATTTTGCCCTTCTGCTTTCATGGAAAGCAGATGTTGATTATCTGGGGCCCAAGCATTTGTGACACTGCCATAACTAATGACTTGCATTGATGCCCGGTCCCATTTGTTTGGTCCTGGGGAAGGAGAAAGTCTTTAATAAATCAATAAAATTGTCATTTCAAGAATGATGCATTCAGCACTGGTGAAGGCTAATTATATTTTATGGGTGCTTATTGACTGTGGAGCCTTCAAAGCTCTTAGCGTGGTGGAGAAGAGAAGTGAATGGGATTGCTTCTGGGAAGTCTTTTAAAACAGCTGTGAATCAGAGCAGTTACTTCAGAGTCTAGGATAAACTTTTCCAGGATCCTACAAGAGCTTTTTTGACTCTTTTCTGTGATCTCCATTTGACCTTTGCTGGTTGCTCCTAATTTAGTTCCCAAATTCTGTGAACAAGCAGTGTCAGAACGGGTGCCAGAACGTGCCCGTGCCCCGTGGCTCCAAGTCTTGAGCAAAGTAATAAAAAACTCAGTTACAGACAGTAATTTCCCATGATGACAAATGGCAGTGCCGAGTGTCTCGTGCAGGAGAGAAACTTATCCTTGGAGAGCAATTCATTGCAAACAAACCTATTAAGATATCTGAAAAGGATTGTTTCCTGCAGTATCATTTCTAGCAGTTTTTTTTCCGGTCCAACTTTAAATTCTCGTTTATGAGCCTGTTCTGTCATTACCGCATCTCTCCATCAAAGTTTTCCCTGATGTATAGGGGAAATTGCTATGGTAACGTGAAGAAAGTGAATATGCTTATAACTTAAACCAAAGATTGCTGGTGGCTGCCTGTGAGCAATCGTTTTCCTATATAAAACAGGATGTAGATTTTTTTTAATGAGTTAGTTATTTTGCACTCTTATAACAGCCTCCCAGTACTGAAAGGGGGTGCAGGAAAGCTGGGAAGGGGCTCTTCATCAGGGGGTGTAGGGACAGGAGGAGAGGAAATGGTTTTCAGCTGAAAGAGGGAAGATTTAGATTAGATTAGATTAGATTAGATTAGATTAGATTAGATTAGAAAGGTTGCCAGGTTGGTTGGGACTCTGAGCAGCCTCATCCAGTGGACAGGGGGTGGAATTGGATGAGCTTTAAGGTCCCTCCCAACCCAAACCACTCTATCATGCTATGAGAAGTTGCTAGCCCTCTGTGTTAAGGGTACCATTGTGTTGTTTAAACCTACCTGCACTCTGGCACTCTTCATCCAGAAAGAACTCTACCCCTGGGTGCAGCGAGATGTGACCGTTCAGCAAGGTCACAGAACTGTGAGCCCACAGTGAATCTCAAACACCAGCACAGTGCTGGGAGGGACCGTGTTCAGGGGCCTCCTGCTGTTCATACATCGCTGGAAGATCCTGCGGATGGCAAGGGTAAATATTTGTATAGAGCTTTGAAAAGTAGCAAGACAGTTTTGTTAAGTATTATTGATTAGAACAACAGAGAACTTGCTTTGAAGCTATTGATTCGACACAGGAGAAAATTGCTGCACTGGTGTCTTTACCAAATAAGCGCATCTTTGCTGTCACGCTCTCTGCCTCTAGGCTGCAAGTGCAAGTTGTCCTGCAGGATGTGCACAGCAGGGTTTCCTCCAAGACTATTCTCAGTCCAGCTTTTCCCGTTGTGTTCAGCAGGAGTTTTGTAATGGGAACAAGGGGAGGTGAACAGAGAGCTGTGAATATACCTTGTGACTCACCGGGCACCTAATCAGAGATAAAAGTACCCTCTGCTTCCCGTTCTGACCATGACATTGAAGCAGGGGCAGCAGAAAAGGCTGAGGGTCAGGTAGCACAAACAGTGAAGTGGAATGATGTGTCAAAACGGTCTTGAGACTGCTAGGCTTACCTCGCTCTTGACTTAATATCCCCTCCCCATCACGGCAATGTAGCGTGTGCAGGGAAAGGCTGGAGGGAAGAAGAGAGGAGCAGGTCAGGTTTCTTGTGTCTGTTCCAGGCTCTGCTGCCATCTTGCTGATTTTTTGGACAAGTCATTTGACTTCTTCAAACTCTCTATTAATAAAAGGGAAGTCTCACTAGGAACCAACTATGCTGTGAGGTTTTTGGCTGAAAGGACCTGGGTGAGGTGAAAAAGATAACGAGCAGCAAGGAGGAAAGAAACATTGCAGCTCAGTCTGTTTTTTTCAGGAACTATTATTTATCCTGATGTTACAATCTACTGTCATGAAGCAGTGCTATTTGATTTCCTTTCCAAGATATCTCTGTCTCAAGGGTAGCAAAGGGAGACAAAGAGTTAGAAAAGAGGACAACTGTTGTTTTTCCTTGCTGCAGGATAGAACACCTCGGACTCAATGTTGTCCTTCAGCTCTTGGTTGGGGTTCCCCTGGAAATGGTGCACGGAGCTGCGAGGATCAGTTTTGTGTACGTTGCTGGAGTTGTGGCAGGTAGGTGACACCTCTGGATGCCCTAGATGGAAAAGCATCTGAAAATGGTCTGTGCTTTTTGTGTAGGAGAAACGTATTGTGACATTTGGGTGTAGAAGGGCATTTACTGACCTTCTACGCAATGAAATTGTTTTGGAGGCTGGGAGTGGAAAAGCTGCAACTTGACAGCTGTTTCTACCTGGCTGTAGGCTTTGTGTTTAGGAGACCTGCTAAAAAAAGCACCACCAACCTGTTACTTGAAAATAGCCTTGCTTTAGACGGCCTTCCTGAGGGTGGAGGTCATGTTGTTGCTTTCCTCGTGTCCCATAGAGGCTTAGAAGCAAGGTGACATCGCAGGCATCCCTGCATGAAGAGTCATTTCTTTTTTTCCAGGTCTAGTGCACTTCTTCCTCCATTTGTCCTGTGCTGTCTGCTTTCTGCAGCCTGAACAAGCCAGAAGTGTTGGGCTGTAGGTTGTGAGCAGTGGAAATTCATTTAATCATGAAGCCGTGGGGTTTGATTGATTTTTAGTTTGTGCTATATTGCTTTAATTTATGTTTGGCATTTCCAGCAGTTTGGAGGTGATGGAAGTTAGCTGACAGTAGATCAACATCTAATTAAAACAGGAGGGGAGAAAAACCAAGGGCTTCACGGTGGAACTCAGGCGACAATTGACTGCTTTAGTTCAAGATTAATGGTGATTTTTTTTTTCCAGCTGCACAATTTTATATTTTTCCATAATGAGCAGATAAAGCCTTTGTAGAATGGGTGGCGTTGGGTGCTAATGGATTCTGCGTTCCTGGAGAGAGGCTGTGGGAAGAATAATTGGACTAGGACACAGGACTAGGCACGGTACAAACACTGTGCTATTTAATGCAGAGAAAGGAGTTAGCAGACCAGCTCCACGGTCTCTTGCCTGTTATTTTAATAAGCACTAAAGTGGTCCCCCGTCTGCAACTTTCCAGACATAAGCTTTTCTACATAGATCCACCTACCAAACCCTGAGGCTTCGTTCATATATGTGTAAATACACAGCGTATCTGTGCCAGGTGAGCAAAACAAGTGAGCTTTGAGCCTGTTGCAGCTGAGCCCAGGCAAGCACTGAGCTGCTGCTGCCACTCGGGTTCCTGTGGCCGTGGACTTTGTTGGACTTTGGGCTGGGCTGAATGCTCTGGTTTGTAGCCAGTGCCCGAGGGTGGCTCACTAGCCCACGTGGTGCTATTGGTGCAATTCAGCTACACCAATGATCCCATTTTTTTCTCAGACAAGCTGCCACATGCTCACACCTTATGCCACATCTTTCACTCCTTATGGCCTATAAACTGTGGAGGAAAGTGCCAAATGGAAAGGGAAAATTTCCTTTTTCAGTGCAGAATGGAACTACAAGTATGACCAGACAGTCCCACGCAGAAAAGCATCCCATAATGCCCTTCCTTGTTTGAGTTGTTAGGCAATTAAATATGCTTTACTCTTTGACATGTGCCAGGACAGAAGGAAAGAGGCGTACTTGTGCTGAGGTTCAAGAAATTTAAACATAATACAGCTCCTGAATGATCCAGAACAAACAGTAAAATGTAGATGTGGGCCACAATGGCCACTCCCTCCTTTTATGTGTGTTTCTTATTTGTCTGGTTTTACTAAGAAGCCACGTTGAGACTGAGATCAAGACACTGATGGTACATGCACGGTGCCCTTAATTGCAAGTTCTCATCACTCCTCTCGCAACTGCTCATTAGCTTTTTCCTTAGTGGCAGTGTTTAAGAGCTGATAAGTCTCAGGGTTGTGCAGTGAAGGAGGGAGCTGTCAGCCCAGTTGACTGGTGGAACCTCAGCATTTCTTGACCCAGAATCATCTGAGCAATTAGCAAAGAAGTTTGATAGATTCTGTACTACCGAGGACTCTCTTAAGACTTGCTGTTGTGTCTTTTTCCCATTTCCCACTCATCACAAAGATCTTCATTATCCCTGTCTTCTTCACGGTGAAGAATGATGCAGCACTGGAACAGGCTGCTCAGGGAGGTTGCAGAGTCTCCATCCTTGGAGATATTAAAAATACATTGTTATTAGTGGCACTTTCGTGTGATTGTCCTGTCATTTTGCCATCTTGTGTTTACTGCCTCCATCCATGCTATTTTTAACTAGGTTTACTCTGAGTTTTATAAGTTAACCTGCTGTGCTTTGCTCTGAGGTCTGTGCTAAGTTACCAGTCCTCTGTTCCTTCTCACCATACAAATATTTGTCTTGCCAGCATAGGGTCTACTTCTATTTTATCTCCAGTTGAGGAGCAAGACAGACATTTTTCTGTCTCCTGCTTCCTTGTTATTTTAATCAGGGTGTGAGTGCCTTTTTGCAGCATAAGTTTGAAGATGCGTTGCTGCCTTGCTTGGCTGCTTTTAAAGTAGGTGCAGAAGAATTGATCACTCGCTGTCTTGGCAGCACTACAGGACTGAGTTGGTTTCACAAGTCAATTGATTTCCCCCCAGCTTCTCTTTATCTGTATGTTACTGACCTGCAGCAATTAGCACGGAACAGGCAGGAACAGGCGTGCAGGGTAGAAGAAGATTGTGTTTATTTGGCTGGCGATTGTCACAAACCCTTGTTCTTTCTTCCAGGGTCCCTGGCAGTGTCAGTAGCTGATATGACTGCGCCTGTGGTGGGCTCCTCTGGAGGCGTGTACGCTCTTGTCTCAGCTCACTTGGCCAATATAGTCATGGTGAGTACCAGAGCGACTGTCTGACCTCTTCGGAAGTGAGCCAGGTCTGGTGGCCTAGAGGGATTGGAAACGGGGCTGCTGGTCATTCAGAGCTTGCAGGGAATGGCCTTAAGCTCCACCAGGGGAGATTTAGGCTGGACATCAGGAAAAAATTCTTCACAGAAAGGGTCATTGGGCACTGGAATGGGCTGCCCAGGGAGGTGGTTGAGTCACCTTCCCTGGAGGGGTTTAATGCACGGGTGGACAAGGTGCTAAGGGACATGGTTTAGTGTTTGATAGGAATGGTTGGACTCGATGATCCGGTGGGTCTCTTCCAACCTGGTTATTCTATGATTCTATGATTCTTGTCTCAGCGATGTGGGCCTGGAATGGAAATGTCACACTGCAGTTGGTAGCTTGGTATCCCAGTAACTGGCAGCTTGCTAGGAGAAGCCAAAGATGCCAGTAATCCAAGATTTGTGAGGGTACCCCAGGCTATCGACTCTCCTTGCCAGGGCTGACAAATGTTTGGAAAGGAGCTGGGTGGCTCTGCGGAAGCTGCAGGTTTGTTTCTGTCTGCATGTGCCTGGTAGTGTCAGCGAGTGCCCCAGGAAATTCAGTATTTGGTGGATTTGTGTGTGGGATATCCCTCACCTCCATTCCTAAAACCTTGGCTGAAGCTGAACCCTAAACGTACCAGTAACGCATCTTTGTGCCGTTTCACCTTTACAGAGGTCAGTAAATACCAGCGTTGTCATCCCTCTAAGACAAGGAAGCGGGAGCTCATCCCAGGCCCTCAGCTAGGTGGTGGCAAAGCCCGGCAGATCTGCCCCTCTGGCCCCAACCTGCCTGCTGGGCAGAGCTGGTTCTGCTGACAGAGCTGGTTTTGGTGTGATTAGAATTCACACGCGGTGCTGCAGGGCGGCGTCTGGCCTGAGCCAGCAATGTCAGAGCAGAATAACCATAAAAATGATGGTAATTCGTCCTCCCCCAGAGTCGGAGTGGGATGATAATGTGAGTTGGCTGCAGTAGAGACAGAAGGTCTGTTATCTGGGCGCTGGAAAGCCTGTGTGTGTGTGGTGGTACTTGTGCCAAAGCCTGAAAGAAAACCTTGTATTTAATGCTTGTATCAGCGGTGTCAGCAGGCTCGGGCTGCAGCCCTGAAAGCCGGAGCGGGGCAGCGAGTGGTTTCCTGAGCGGAATAGGTCTCCTTTGCTGCCTTCCAGCTTTTCAGAGCATGAATGAGCTTGGGGCTGTTGCCAAATTGGGGCAGTGGAGTGTCTGGCAGAGAGATGGAGTGGAGGAGAGGAGCTACCGCTACACCTCAAGGTTTCTGCTGGTGAAATACCTCCACGTATACAGTTATTTTCAGTGTGATTTGTGCTCCCTGCCGCTGGGCCAGCAGCAGCAGGAGGGAGGCTCCTCTGTCTGGCAGAGTGGTAGTGCAGACACGGGGTTTCTTCACAGGGAGATTCACAGCATCGTGGGGGCTGCTTAGAGAAAAAGACGTCTCTGCCAGAGGAGTCAGGAGAGTCTCCTGCCTTAGGAGACGGATTTAACACATTGCAAAGTGTCCATCATTTCACAGCTCGCTGGCCTCTTCCAAATCTATTTAACAATTGCTACCTTAGCATCTATGTTTCTTCATTATCAGCTGCCTCTCTCTTGCCTGAAATTACTTTTACTGCCTTTTCCATTCTGGTGGGGTTTTTTTTTTGCTTTCTTTTCCTGTTTTCTCTCTCTCTGCTCATTCAGTATCTAGATGCGATGCTCCCATGTGCTGAGGGAGATGCTGGCCCCTTGCTGGCAAAGCACAGAGTCTTGCACAGGCGCTTTGAGCGTGCTGGGAAGAGGAGGGGCTGTTGCAGCGAGGGTCTCATGAGTCTTCAGTTCCCTTGTGCCTCCTGGTAACCAAAGGAAATGAAAACATTCCTGCTTGTAAAAATATTCTTGGAATTAAATAGATAAAGTAGCCAACAGGGGGAAGCGGTAAAGCACGTCATCCTGAGGAGAGGAGCAAGGGGAGGAATTCAAAACAGCTACATGGAAATGAAAGCTGAAGGAAGCAGCACAGTATTCATCAGCGTGAGTCTAGAACCTTCATGGGTTAAATGTCTCAGTGGAGAGTTATTTATTTTGTAGAGATTGCATTTTTACAGTCACAGAAGTGATTTACAGACTGATCCTGTGTAAAACTCGAATATATGTAATATATTTGTTGCAGAATATTTATTCAGTGAGCTGAAAAGTCACTGGATGCCATTAAAGTTAGACTGGAGAGTTCACAAGCTTTTTTTTTTTTTATTCCTTCAGCTTGATGAATAGGGAATTTGTCACAAGAAACCTGGCTAGCTTGATATCTCATACTGCTTTCAACAGGCAAAATTTAATTTAGTCACTTAATAACATTGTCATGCATTTGAGTAAGTGTGACACAATATCTTCTTTTTTTACTTGGAAGTTTTGAGTAAGTAGGAAAGGAGAAGTGTAAACATTTCTCCCAGGATTTCTGACTATCGTTCAGAGATTTGTATTCCACTATATTGATTAACGATCAAGCCTGAAGATAGAAGAAGCCAAATCAAGGCTTTTTTTATGACACTGATTCCTTGCTGTGCTTTAAGTGAGGTCTTTATTTTGTGGGTGTATGCAGGAGAGGATCCAAGCTGCAGGACTTCAGGGAGCTTGAGGTACAGGTGGTAGCACAGGAAAAGTGCAGCAGGGCTTGAGTGCACCGAGAAGGTGCCTGTCAGGTGACAGTGTTGGTATTCCAAGTGAATCACAGTGAGCTGTGTGATGTTAACCAGGATGATGCTTGTGTTGGATGCCTGGCCCTGCTCAGCATAATTCTATCTGTAGTCTAATAGAAAAGGGGTTTGCAGGGTAGGTAAATTAAAATATTGTCAGAATTTAAGGTGAAACATCATACCAACATGTTAAAACTCAGTCCACCTGAAGAACAGAGAAGGCGATGCCAGCCAAGGACGCCCCACATCAGCTGGATCTCGGGCAAGGGAAGTCAGTAAGACTGCCAGGCAAAAGAGTTGTGGGTTGTGCATAACAGGATGTGTCTATAATATATCCTTTACCTTCATATTCTCTGGGATTGACAGAACTGTGCTTGGTGTGATGAGTGGAGTGTTCTCAGCCAGGTGGCAAAGGCAGTGAAATGGGTTTGTTTTTAGAGGCGTTTGTCCTTGATGCCCTTCCAGTGCAGATGTTAAAGGAAAATCCCTCCAGGTTTGTTGTGTGCAGCATCACTTTGTTTTCCTTTTCTTTTTTTTTCCCAGAACTGGTCAGGGATGAAGTGCCAATTCAAACTGCTGCGCATGGCTGTTGCCTTGATCTGTAGTAAGTATCGTGCAACACTTGGCACACACGCAATCCGGTTTTGTTTGTCCTTATCGTAAGAGTTTGTGCTGGTTCAGTGAGTTTTGACTTTGCAGCAGTTCTGGTGGGAACTTGCAGCTGGACCTTCTGGCAGCAGAACCGCATCACTCTCAAATGCAGATTTTGGCTTCCAACACAAGGTTTGTAAATGAGGATTTGTTGTTAGCCGGCACCTGTAGCTTATGCCATTTGTGAAGATTTGGGACCTAAATGTCTTGCCCTTGAATTCACAAACGAGCAAAGCTTTCGTAATGATAATACTTAGGTTTCCTAGAGCACTTCCTATCTGGGATGGCAGCAGCACACACATTAATGAATTATATTCCAGCCGTGTCCCTAGGGTGGCATGATGAGGGAAACCAGGCCGTGTATTCATCACAGCCAATTGTCTTTGTAGTCTTAACTTTTTTTTTATGGTTCTGGTATAAATTTTGGAAGGTGAATATTCCCCCACCTGTGTCTGCTCCCACAATCCAAACCACTTACAGCTGCTGGGGAGATCCCATGCTCTGCTCCGCAGCTCTCGCTCAGCCGCAGCTTCCCAGCCTCCCTATGCTTGCCACGCAAGGCGGTTTCTCCCACTCCATCTCTTCAGGGATGTAGCACTGCCTGCAAGATGGACTTAAAACGTGATAGTCCTAAACAATTAATTTATTTTTCCTCTTTTGCTCCAGTGAGCTTTGAGTTTGGAAGAGCTGTGTGGCTGCGATTCCACCCCTCTGCTTACCCACCGTGCCCGCACCCCAGCTTCATGGCTCACCTGGGAGGGGTGATGGTCGGAATCACCCTCGGTGTCATCATCCTGAGGAACTATGAGCAGAGACTCCAAGATCAGACTTTATGGTGGATCTTCCTCTCCATTTATGTTATTTTTGTCTTGTTTGCCATCTTCTGGAACATTTTTGCCTACAGCCTGTTGGATCTAAAGCTACCTCCTCCTCCTTGAAAGCACGGGACAGAAAACTCGAGAGCGGAAGTCATCTGTCAGCTGTGTTAAATGAATGAAGATGGAGGATCTATTTTTATATTTAACTTAAGGGAGGATGGTTCTTTTGAACACAAGCGTGTGCTGGAGGAAATTCTTAAAGATCTCGTGGAAGAACAGGCCGATCAGTTTGTTCACAAATCTAGCAGGTACTGTAATACCTGTTGGCCCAGACCCCGTGGTTTCTCCACTGCCAGGGCTCCCATCGGGCAGCTTCTACCTGCGCACTTATCACTTGGTTTGTTAGCACACATCAGGATTTTGTATGAGATATTTGTGTTTTCCAGGTCAGTGCTGGAACTGTGGCCAGTTGTTGAATGAATCTCCTCAAAGTTACTGAACACTGAAGGGGAAAAAGAGCAGACAATTACCGATTAGAGACTCGCGTGGTGCTTACAAGGCAGCTTGGGTGTGGTTTCTTATGGACCTCTGGCTGTTCAGCCATACCAGTGCCACTGTCTAATTACTTGAATGGTTCCTAAGATATTTTAGCCTATGGTGAAACCTGTCTTATGCACCTTTCAAAGGATTCAGCAGAACTTGATCACCCAGAGTGATGGAGACTGGTCTTCAGCTACAGGTCAAATGAAATTGCACTATAAACCTTGGGAACTCTTGGAGTGTTGTGGACACCCAGCCAGAGGGGACTTTTACTGTGCATGTTTCACCTGATTTTAATGATTTTTTTTTTCTCCCCTAGCCTTTTTCTTTGTTGAGGGATGGAGGAGTGCAAGTGTGCCCAACTGTGTGTTTGTCAGCTGACAATCAGGTGCTGTTTTCTTCTCACTTTGTTTCTGGCCACACTGATCTAACACCTGGCCTGCGGTGGGCTCCGAGCAAGGATCTCAACTCTCCCAGCAGATTCTCTACTAGAAAATTGAGACCAGGATCACCTACAGCAGTGCAGGGTGGGAACTACTTAGTCTTTACAGCCATACAGTCCACTTGGGGCCAAATCTGTCCACTGAAGTCGGTGGCATTAAATCAGGTTGTAGCACTGGTTTCCCAGTGAAGGGAAAGGGTGTTACAGTGATCATTGTGAAACAGAAAACTGGTTTTGACGCGACTGCTGAATTTTGAGGATGCCTTTTGCTTAGGCAATGGATGTTCAGGGGCTCCAAGCAACCAGTAGTCGCACTGATGCCTTTTTCTTTAACACTGGTCAACCACAGGTTTTAGCAATCGGTAACTGGTCTGTAGCACAGGCCATAGAGCTGCTGCACAGACCCAGGGACCAGACCAGAGCATCTGTAGCACAAGCAGTGCTTATTGGTACACTTCTCTGTAACGTGCTGATGTTATTTTGCTTCTCACTTTTGAGAGCTGCCAAAATACAGTCCAGGAATGTGGATGCCCTCCTTTCTCTCCCCTTTACCCACCTAGTTTGATTGCCCAGATAAAGCAGCTGCAGGAGTCTCTAGGCTAGCTGCTTTCTTCCTTTTTTTTTTCTATAATATTTCTGTACTGGTGCCCAGGCAGCAGCCACCAGAGCCTTCCACAGTGCATCTCGCAGATGCTGTAGCAGTTTGCTCTGTAGCAAAACGTCTGTGTTGTGGGCTTTATTTTCTCAGCTGTGTAATCAGTGCTGCCAGATGATAGCACAAGCCGGTAGGAGCCTGTCTGTCTAGAGGGGCCACTCACAAGTGCTCATCAGCTGCCCCCTTCTTTGCCTCTTATGGAAAAAACCCTCTGGAAGGGTGAAGTTCTGCTCCCGTAGTACACACTTGTCAAAGTGATGAATTTACTTTTGCCAAGTTCTTAAAACAACATCTCGTGTCACTTTCTCCTCATCATTCCATGAGGAATCTTAGCACTTAGGTGGGATATTGTGATAGGAATGGTTGGACTCGATGATCCGGTGGGTCTCTTCCAACCTGGTTATTCTATGATTCTACTTGCTCCATTAGCAGTAGGAAGGATTTTATCAGTGGCGAAGGGTGGAGAAGTTATTGTTGTCCGAGGTTGCTGGACTAGAAATAAAGCTCAGGGATTCTTTATCCCAAGGCCTTGCTCCTTCTGATGGATTGTACTGTTCCTGTGTTTTAAATCCGATTAGATAGTTTCCATTTGAACTGGGGTATGAAGGATGGAATCTGATACACCTAGAGCTGGTACCAAAGTAACAGTTTTCTGCTGACCTCACAAGACACCTGCTGGTTTGTGCCAATATTTAGTCTCACAGGATCGTGGGTAGGACTTTCACACATACTGCAGTGAGTAAAGAGCTCAATCTCTATCTCTTTGCATAGATTCCAGCTCAGCTCAAATGCTTTGGAAACCCCATCTCCACTGGCTTTACCCAAAGTGGAACTGGAGAACCTGGGTGCAGTTCAACACCAGCAGCCTCTGGAGGCAAACTGGGACCTAGAGAAAAAAACCTCTGGGGTTTCAGCCTCTTTTGAGCATTGCTGCTGTTCCGTTTCTTTTACAGTAGTGACTGCTCTACAGAACTCTGCGATACGGCTCAAAAAGTCCTTTTGCAGGCACTGATGCTGAGAGCTGGCTAGAAAGGAAAACAGTGCATTTTGCAGCTCTGTAAAGAATTACACGTTAAGAGAGAAACCAAGCTTCTTTAAAGGTAAATGTATTTTTAATGTCACCATTAATCATTGGCTTTTAATTGGAAAAAGCTTTCTAATGAGGTATTTCTGAAATGCTGTAGTAGTACAGAAAAATTATGTTTCGGGGTACTTTACAACACAGAGCACAAAATATTCCCTTGGCCTGATTTAAGTAGCAAAACCACCTTCATTTCCAGTGAGTTAAATAGATCCCTTTGTCATTGTCTTCTGACTCCCCCACAGTGTCTGTTTAGTTTGCAAATAAAGCCTGGTTTATGCAGCTTTTCTTTTGCTTACACTGCTAATGCTAACAGCACATCCGTGTGTTAAACACAAAGCACTAAACAATGTAATTTTCTGCCTTAAAATACTGAACAAATTATACTTTCCCGTTAAGGGCTAAGGAAAACAAAATGATATTTGCAAGGTAAGACGCTATGGTATGTTTCCAAATATTTTTGTATTGTGTACATTCTGTATATTTTTGTTGTAATGATATTATTTGAGCGCAGAATCCATTAAATTTTTTTCGGTGGTGGGTTTTTTGGTTTCCTGGGGTTTTTGGTGTGTTTTCTTTTTAATAAAATGGAGCTGGTTTACATCATATGCCAGAGAAAAAAACAACCAAGAAAAACATTTCAGAGAGTTTTGTGTGTTTGTCTACAGTTAACGCGGTATTTAACGAAAGAGCGATTGGGTTTGAGCTCTGCGATGTAATCTTTTAATAATGACATTGATAATTCATTTTTATGTCTCTTTAAAAGTGTCTGTCTTAAAGATAAAGGGGAAGTGAGCTGCTGTTTTATTTCTCTGTGAGGATAACAAGGTTGTAGAACCGTCTCGGGGCTTGTGTTGGAATTCAGGTCTTGTCCCACCATCCAACCCTTGGGTGTTGGTTGACATCCAACCCTTGGGTGTCGTAGGGACCTCGGAGCTGCAGGGAAGCTGCTGACCAACTATGTCAAACTGCTTAAAATTCTTAATTGAGATGGAAAGTTGTTCCCTTTTAACACCTTTTCTCTACTGAAAGTCTTAAAATCTCAGAACCAACACATCTTGGTCTCTAGAATCGATAGGTGAAACAACTTCTCCAGGAAGCTCCAGCAGATTGAGTTATTCTGAGATAACTGAACTAACAACCCTTCCCCCAGTGTGGAAGGGGGAGGCTTATTTTGGAAAATATTTTGTGTTTTTGTTGGGGAACATTGGATTAAAGTGTAAGTTAAAGAAATGAAGCTGTACGTAGCAGCAGTTCCCATCAGATTCGTTAGCGCTGAAGCACTCACTGCTACCGTATCTGGGACTCGGCTCTTGCTGTTCTTTTTCTGTGCTTGACTGAGCTTTTGGGACACTGAAAGTTTTTTATTCATTAGTTGAGGGCTTTCAGCAAGCCAGTAAGGTCGGTTTTGTCTGGTTTTGTCAGTTAATAGGGCAAGTGTTACTGTCTGCTCGCACTAGATGTTTTTCTTGCTGGCTACAATGATTTTAGGAAGGCAAAGTTAAGGACAGGAGTGTTACCAGTTCCAGCCTGTCTGTTGCAGAGAAGGAGCCAAAAGCCTTGGTACTCAGCCTTGATCACACACGCTCATCAAACTCATTATCATTTTACTCCTATAGCTCCCATCATATTCTCTATAGTACACATTGTTCATGCATAGAGAGAGCAAACTAATTGGTTTCTATGCTCTTTCTCTTAGGAGCAATGAGGGGGGAAACCCCAAAAACCCCACCAGACCTCAGTCTTTCAAACAACAAGCGATCTATAGCAGCTGAATTTAAATTTGCATTCTTAGCATACGGCTGGGGGATTTGGGGTTTGGGCCTTCAGGGAGGGTGGGAGGAGATGTTCATTCGTTTGTTTGTTGTTTTGCTTGGGGTTTTTTATTCCAAAGGGGTTTTAAATAAGACCTTTAAAACGACAGTAAAAATCTTCCGTGTTTGCAAATTAAATGCATATCTCAGCATCTTCTGACCTTTAGTGTGCTTCTTCCCAAGCTTTGAATAGCTGATGGCTGGAGGAAGTTGTGTATAATACTCTCTGGGCATTCATGCAGCTAAACCAGCTGGTCCTGCATTATTTATTACACTTTTGTTTAATTTACTTTAGTTTTGTTTTTTAAAATATAATTTATAATGGGAAGATGCCGCTGAAACCTGCAACTTCCTGGACTGCCAGGCTGTATTTCAATATGTGTGTCCTTGTTAACCATCTTGAGTTTAGTAGGTAACTGGCAAAGTCACTGCAAAGCTGGCAGAAGCGAGATGATGTTGAAACAAAGGCTGCAGAAAGCAAGGAGGAAGGAACTTAAAACGGGAGATGCTGTGACTGAAGCTGCCCACGTTTAAGAGTGTAAATTCGGGGGGACAGATACCAAGCAATGCAGTACTGGAGAAAAGCCCCAACAAAGCAAAGTTGTACAGTTAAGAGTAAAAATATGTGGATTTTGAAGAGCGATTTATGATAATAAGATTTTTGTTTTGTTTGCTAGGTATATTTAAATAAGCATAGGACAGGATAACAAATAATTCCAGTTACGAGGGCCCTCAGGAAGTCTCTGGTCCAACCTCCTGCTCACAACAAGGTCAACAAAGTTTTCTTTCCAGCTACTTTTATTTTCACATGACGTGTTACCTCTGTCACTCACAGACTCCTGCACGTTACACTGGCAGCTCCTTGGTGTTGTGTAAATAAGGGGTTTTAAACAGGAGACAAGGACAACACTGGCTTGTGATTTAACACGGACACAGTATGAAGGATTTGAATGTGGTTTATTGTAAACTCTATTATAGGTTCAACACAGCAGTGTTATAGGAAAGCAGTCAACTTCCATCACCACAGTAGACAGCACTGGCAGAGGAAAAAAACTCAACAGCACTGGTAAGACTTACAGTTAAGAGTTTTCAGAAGAGTTGTCTGAAGGCCCCTTAGGCCCTTTGACACCTCTGATGCAAAGGATTTTTGCTTACGTCAGGTTTGCAGAAACAGTCCTCATCTATGTGGCCGCTCGTAAGCCTCCTGAGGTTTGATTCCAACCACAGCCAAAGATTTTCTTCAAGTGTGCTGCTCTCTAAAGGTCCTGTGATGCACTAAGAACTCATTGCTGAGATACAGTAATGAAATGTTCTCAAGTCTGAAGAAGTTTCTATGAATTTAAAGTTAATATTTAATCTGTAAAATTTTCAGGTTTAATTCACCACAACTCAAAAGCCATGATTACCGACAGTTATGCAAAAAGGGTCCTAAGAACACACAAAGGTGTTGATCACAACACAAACTAATGAAGAATAGGATTCATCAAACAGCCTGGCTATTTAACGTATGTGTGCATACACATAAGCGGATTCCTAGAACTGTTTGGTCATAAGGCTGTTCTGTTTCACACTCATTAACAAGTTTTTTTATCTGCCAATTTGAAAGCAGAATGCAGAAACTGGCTACTTGTTACTGATGTTCTCTTGTATGAACACATGATCAATTCATTTACTATGCTTTATCCAGATGTTTGTGCTTATTTATTAAAACAAAAGTAACCAGATCTTATGATTAAAAATGATCATTTAAAAAATATTTAAAATGTTTAAGACACTGAAATGCTTGCCAGGTAAGGGATTTGGGTTTTTTATCACGTAATGACTGTAAAACCCAAATGTCCCAGTTTCCTCAGAAAACAAGCAAGTCATTTGGGGAATCAGGTAAGCCCTGAAAACTATGTAGGAGTTTGTATGATCTGATTTTTCACATTAAAAACAGCTCACACTGCTTTCCTTAAAAAAAGAGAAAAGGCAAATAAAACTACACCCTAGCTTTGACTTAGGTAATACTTTTAAGTATAAAATAAAAATCCTGCAATAGAGAATCTAAGCTGCACAGAAAGAATTAATGATTTATACAATGCCCTCTAATGAGTACAGAATAATTAAGATAATTTTAAGCCACTGATGTTTCTCTCATGAATTCCTCGAGGACAGTCACTACGTTTCTGGCTTCTGGCATTTCTGCATGTTCTACTTTAACGATCTTCAGAAGGACGTCTCCGCTGCCACAGTTCTTCAGAAACATGTAACACTTGAACAAGGCATAGTGGTTCATTTCAGCCTGGCGGATAAACCTCTTCAGGTTGTTTATGTCTTGTATAGCCTGGGAAAAGAGGAACAGAGCATTTTATTACCTTTTGATGCAAACAGCATCTGCTCCCTCAGTAATCCCGATGTCTTCTCCGAGTCTTGAACATGAATAAGTACCTTCAATTTAAAGTTTTCCAAGATTTGCCTGAAGAGAAACGGATTTCCACCTTCAGTGCCATTCACAAAAGCCTGCATCCAGTCCTCGCAGAATCTGTTGTTTCCTGTTAGGTGTTCAGGAACACAGAGAAGAGAGGAGAAAAAGTAAGTGACCTCAATATAAACATACAGCTCCATTCACCTGGTCTAATCATTCTCACATAACAACCAATAATAGTAAGCTTGGGCCAGGAAATAAATCTTAAGAGAACCAATACGCGTGGAGAAGAAAAACAAGCGTAACTACAGCAGTTACAAGAATTTCTGTTCTGGTTGTTCAATCCCTTTTTAAAATATTTGTCAAAATATACAACAGAGGGGAAAAAAAAAGGTTTGCAGCATCCCTGAAGTGTACAAGTCAGAGTTACGTGCTCTGCAGATTAAATGCCTTGTGGATTTTATTGTCAACCATTTTCAAACCAGAGCTCCAGTATACCTGGTAAAACAAACTGCTCTGCTCCCTCACAGGAAACCAGATGTTGTGGTTTCCAGGTGGAATCCAAGCTTTCTGGGCATGAACTTACAAGCTTCTGAATATCTCCAATGACCTCTAATGTCCACAACTCTCAGCAGCTACAGGAGAAAAGCAGGTAACGTGAATAAATATTTGCAGCTGTAATCTCACCTGCATTACGCAGCTGAGGCTGAGGTCCACTGCAGTCTACAATCATTGTCTTGTGCTGTTCCTCAGTCATGGCAATGCACAAGGAGGTCATCGTGCCTTCCTGAACTAGTCCTTGGAGGCTGGCAGCTGCCAGAAACCTAACACAAAACCCTCACGTAAACTGCTTGATTCTTTACAATTCCAGAACAGCAAGAACAGAGGGTGGCACCCCCAAGAGCCTTACTCGCAGCTTCCTTGGTGTCAACGTATCTTTACCTGCTAATGTCTTTTTCTGTTCTTTCATCTGCATTTTTCACTTCCACAGGAGTGTAACTCAAAGCCTTAAAGCGAGCAAAGAAAGAACAAAAAGGAAAAAAGCTAAATGCAACTTTGATATTACTTCTGTCGCTACATTGCAGTTACCAGCAATAAATACATAACGTGTTACTTGAAAAATCGTTCTTTTCACAGAGAAAGAGTAGAAGCTAAGGGAATATAATCAAGATCATAGTTCCTGCAGCTGGTTTTGTATTCCGAAGAAATACAGCTGTTGTACTCTTGGCTATTCCATCCAAAGCTTTCTTAAATGCAGGGACTACAGCTACGATTAATTTCTTTTTCTTTCCAGTGAATTACATGAGGCACACAGGCAATATAAAAATCTCTTCTGGTTCAGAGGAATTATAGCAGCAAAGGCTTTTTCGTGCTGTTTCTAATTTCAACTTGGACACTACTATGTAATTGAAAATGTGTTAACTATGAAAACTCATAGAAGAAATTGCTATGTGCTTCCTTAGTAATAAAGCAGGGGAAAAGTACTTGTGCTGAACTCGGAAGAAAAAAGTTGTTCATCATTTACTCCTGGGTGGGAAAGCAAATGCAAGAAATGTTTTCATAGAATCATTAAGGTTGGGAAAGACCTCCAAGATGATCACATCCAACCACCAGCCCGACACTACTGTGCCTACTAAACCATGGCCCAGAGTGCCAAAACACGGTCTTTTTTAAACACGTTTAACGTGTTGGAGCCATTACACTTCCTTCTGAACCTGTTTTAGTTGTCCAGATTGAAATATGCTTACAGCGTGTAACAAAGAGGCGAGTTTCTCCTGGAAGAGCTGTACCACTCTCTGAATCGGGCACACGGCATTCTCAAACCAGCTTCTCAGGTAGGGGTTAACAGAGTTCTCCAAGGATTTTTGCTGTAACAAATTGAAACATTACAACTTAAACTACAAGTTAGATTTCTACACAAATAGAAGCTTATTGATTATCTCTTCAACCCAAGTTAGCTGGATGTCAGAGCCTTCTTAATTTCAAACCATTATAGACTAAAATAATGAGTTGAATATTTAAAATCATGATTATGTGGAATATCAGCAAAGAACATCAGCTTCACATTTTAAGAAGTAAACAGAAATGTAATATTATGGTATATACAAAGACCATGCAACAGATGTGATGAGACAGACTTAAAATGCATAGTTTTTGTGACAAGACAGACACTAGAAATCCTTCCTTAACATTTAGAAGTGCTGAGAATCCAGGCAGACATTAGTAAGTTTCTTACACGCTACTACTTTTTATTTGTCACTCCTCTCTTAATCTAACTAACCTTTAAGAGATTTATGAGTGGGGCAAAAAAGTTTGTGCTCCCCGTTCTCCCTTTTGACTTGTGTGGTTGGTAGCACTTCAGACATTCACTGTCACTGCAGTGAATCAAGGATCTCTCGCAGTGTTTCATAAAGGTACTTAAAACACTTACTTTGTCTCTACAGACTAAATATTCCAGATTATTTTAGTAGTTAATTTTCACCACTTAAAAAAAAAAAACCAGAAGTTAGGCCTTACCTCCAAATCAAGGTTTATCTTCAGACCTTGAATGTATTTGTCCAGCTCAAGTCTGAAAGTATCTTCTTAAGGAAAATAAGATGCAACAGTTAAGACCTGCATTTTTCCCTTAGAGCAACCAGCTGCTACAGACGTTTTCAGTTACAGGACAGGCTGATTTCAAGTAGGAAACAAACAAAATTAGAACATAATTTTTACCTCACTTCCCTCTCCACACAGATAAAGTTACAGGTAAGGATATAGCTCCAGACCTTTCTCTGAGCCACCTAAGAAACAAACCACATATTCTGGAGCACTGATGTCTGATTCCAGTGTTGCCATTTCTAGAAGATTTTCATGTTGGAAACGACAGTAATAACAACCAACTTTACATTCAGGTATGCTGTGAAGGAAAAAAAAGAATTATTTTGTTACAGATACAATAAATAAGTGCAGAATTTTCACCCTGTAGCACTGGTGGCTCCTATGGTAACACAGAGAGCTCTTTGACCCTCTCCTTCCTCCTTTGTGGTGCCATCAGAGTAGTTTAAAAGAAAACAGTCATAAACTCATGTAGTATCTTTTAAGCATTCAAACAGTAAACTATTTCCTATAATAATTTTCTCAAAGCAACCTAGAAAAAGGGAAAGTTGATTGTGTAAAGCTGTTAGCAATAGACTGAGAACATGGAATTGAGACTAAACCTAAGTGCAGCAGCACAAGGCGAGATGTACAATGCTGCCAGTGTTTCTTACAGTTCATCACTCACTAATTTGTAAAATTTACCTCAGCTCCACTGACACCACGTTCCCCATTCTGTCAAACAGGGCTCCTTTACTAAGGCGCTTCGCGATAAAACTGCGCAACTCAGTCTCTGCTTCAGGTGGTAAGTTAGTGTCCAGCAAGGTGAGGCTTTAAAAAAAGAAGAAATCATTAGCAAAAAAGCAAATGTTACTGTTTTGTTCCTCTGAACAAGCATAGAACTCCCTGCTTCTGGAAGGGGGACCACTGCGATCTCTCTCTGGCTTACGGCTCACTTGCTCTGTGACTACTGGCCCATCAAAAACCCATTTGTGGTTTGCTCACTAGACTATAAGCCTGGAGTTACGGTGTCAGCTGATGCTGAACTCCTCACTGCCTCACTTCATTCCTGTTTCCCTCACTGAACTAGAGCAACAACTCCACTGCAGAGCTCATGAAAAGACATGATGTCTGTTTAAAACTGTTTAATAGATTTTGATTACCTGTCATCTACGTGAAGACTTAAGTTAATACAGAAACGTCAAGTAACTAATACTTGACAACAGCAAAGAGAGATGATATTTTATGTTTAATACATCACCTCCCCTCTGAGGCCAGGCTGAGAGAGTTGGGGTTGTTCAGCCTGGAGAAGAGAAAGCTCAGGGGACACCTTAGAGCATCTCCTAGTGCTGAAAGGGGCTACAAGAAAGCTGGGGAGGGAGTTTTGATGAGGGAGTGCAGGGATGGGACAAGGGGGAACTGTTTTCAGATGACAGAGGGGAGACTGAGACGAGATCTTAGGGAGAATGTTTTCCTGTGAGGGTGGTGGCCCCATCCCTGGAGGCGTTCAAGGGCAGGTTGGATGGGGCTTGGAGCCCCTGACCCAGTGGGAGGTGTCCAGGCTTGGAACTGGATGGCTTTAAGGCCCCTTCCAACCTAAACCTGTGTACGATTTCAGCTCTGGAGCTGAAGCTGCTCCACAAGGAGCACCCAGGGGGTTTCAGGAGAAGGGATTTCAGCCTCCCGGCTCCCCTCACCCCACACAGCCGGGGCTGGCAGCGGGTGTTCGGCTTGGAACCGGCGTTACCTGAAGTCCTCGCTGGAAGGAGCCTCCGCCGCGCCGCCATCGCCGCCCGCTCCCCGCGGGGACCTGCGGAACGACCGCCGGGCTCGGGCCGACCCTCCACACAGGGGAAAGGCCCGTCCGAGCGGGAGGAAGCGAATCGCGGGGGGAAAAGGGCGAGGGCGAAGGGCCCCGGAGCGGCGGGAGCCTCACCTGCCGCCGCGGTAGCCGTAGAGGCTGTGGTAGGAGCTGCCGTGGCGCTCCGCCCGCCGCTCCTCGCCGCCCTCCTCGCCGCTCTCCCGCTCCTCGCCGTCCGGCAGCGCCGCCAGCATCGCGCCGTCACGTGATCGCAGGAGGGGGCGTGGCCACGGGGGGCGCGGTTTGTGTGCTTGAGGAGGTCTTTGGGGTGAGGGCGTGGTTACAGAGGGGGCGTGGTTTGGCGAGCAGGCGTGGCTTAAAGAGGGCGTGGTCACGGGGGAGTTGTGTATAGGATGGATACGGTCCTCGATGGGGGCGTGGTCTCAGAGGGGCGTGACCGTTTTAAGTGATGTCAGAGGGGCGTGGTCATCGACAGATGAAGAGTTTTGTCTAGTGGGCGTGGTTATAATTAGGGGGCGTGGTCTACGGGGCGTGGTCAGTGTATATACGCTGTCTGCGAAGGGGGTGTGACCATTGTGCTGTGACGTCATCAAAGAGGGCGTGGTTTGTCGGATGGGGGCGTGGTCCGGCGGGGCCCGCGGGAGGGTGAGGGCGCCGAGGGGTGTGTGCTAATCGATAATGGGGCGCGGTCTCTACGTGGGGGCGTGGCTGCTGTATGGGGCGTGGCCCTCGGATGGGGCGTGGCTTACGTGAGGGGGCGCGGTCGTTGAAGTGGGTGCGAATTGGAACACAACTACTCGGATGAATCATAGAGTCACTAGGTTGGAAAAGGCCTCTAGGATCATCTAGCCCAACCATGAGCCATAACTTTAGCTCAAATCAAAATCATTGCACCCTTTGTAATAGCATGTGCTTACTGTGTCAGCACAGGCTTCCTGCCCAGCCAGATTCCTTAGCGAAAAGCGGTTTCTGCTTGGCGCTCAGCGCCGAGGCGCAAACGGAGCACGCGGGCCCCGCCACAAAATGGCGGCCTCACCGCCGCGTCACGTGGGTGCTTAGTCACGTGGTCAACCCCTCCCGCCGCGGTGCAGGCTGGGAGCGCGGAGGCGGTGGCGCCGGGAGGGGAGGTGGCGGCCATTTTGTGGCCGCCTGGCTGGGCTCCGAGCGGGGGTCGGTGTGGGCGTTGCGGCTCCTGAGGGGAGAGCTCGGCCGTCTCCTTGCCCTGTAGATCGGGGACGCCGCCATGGGCCGTAAGAAGAAGAAGCAGCTGAAGCCTTGGTGCTGGTATCCTTCTGCGTGGGGCGAGGCGGGGGGAGGGGAGCGGCCTGGTGCGGCCTGGTCTGCGTCCGGGTTTGTGTCCCCCCCACGCCCAGCTCCTCGCTGGGCCGGGACGGGGCTTTTTTTCTTCTTTTCTGTTCCATTTCGCCTTCCTGCTCACTTCTGTGCCCTTTCCGTACTCCTCAGCGTGGGAAGGACCTGTTCTGCCCTCCCCCCCGGGCCCCGCCTGAGGCCTCGCTTCGCCTTATGTGTAAAGCGTTACCGGACTAAAACTCCCTGAGAGCCTTCTTGGCGTTCAGAGGGCGGGCGTTCTTTAATTCAGTGCTGGTGCGCGGGATCAGCGCCTCCTAAAGCTGGAGCTTTTTATCTTCTAGTTACATGCGTGTGCGTCTTATTTCTCGGAAAGGCTTTACATATTCGCACCGTTTCTCGAACTAGTGTTAACAATGGCACGCGTTATGCTTGGTGTTTCTACTAGGGGGTCTCTAGTGGGATTCAGGAATCGCTTCCAAGTATCTTTTTGTCGACCTGGCCCGTTGAGCATGCGTGGTGGAGGTGGTGTTGTGCAACATGTCTTCTCTTCAAGGTTGATCTCCTCCAGCAGGGCGGTCCTGGCTTTCTCGTCACACGGTGTTCCTTTCTTCTCATTTATGCAACTCAACAACGCGAAAGAACACGTTACTCTAAGCAGTCGTTATCGTACATAGATACGAATCTGAACAGGCTATCAAAAGCCACGCAGGCTGCAGCCTCTCCTGCCGCCTGCCCTCGCACTCCAGGCCTGGCAGGATTGCTGGGATCGGGGGGAGAATGGCGAGTGGCCTTTATCCCCCAGGCGAAGGACGTTAACGGATGAAAACAATTAAATAAATACAATTATTAAAGAAGTGAGGCAGGCGTGGTTAAAAGAGTCTTGAAAACTTTTTTGAGGGGGAGAGCAGGCCTTTGAAATTTGTGATTGCCCCATCAGTCGCATGTGGTTTCTCAGTATCCAGAAATACTGATAGATTTTTTTTGATTGCTCCTTTACTGTCTGCTTTTTATGGGGGGTTGTGATAGGATTACAGATTTACCTTTTCTCTAAAATGTTTTTGCTCGATCTACAAATCTTTAATAAAGGAATTTATAAGCCGTTTGAGATCTTTTACTGCTTTATGTTGGAAGGTATCTGTGCTTTTTTTAGGCATTAATGTACTTCAAGTTTTGGTGGAAGTGAGGGGTGCAGCTTAACAAGAAATGGCTGTAAATAACAGTTGTGTATTTGCCTTGCTTAGGAAGGTGTGTAGAGTGTTGGATTATGAATGCTGACCTGCAGAGACAGTTTGCTTCTTCTGTTGCATAAATGTTCAGGAAGTTGTTCATTGACAATATTTCTGATTAAAACCAGAGAATTTCTTAACGACCACAGTAAACTGTGCAGTGTCGTAGGGACTGGTAGCTTGGTGACTGAAAATGGAAAATTATTAACTAAAACCTTTTTTCCCTTCTATAAACGTTAGCTACTGATACTTGTTGGACGGGCATTTTGAAATAATTCACATCACCTCTCTTTTGTGGATTTCAATTCTGTTTCTTCTTTAATGCCTCTGGAACTTTATTTTAATCTGCCTGTATGCCATGAAAGAACTGAGTCCACTTAGAAATAATTAGAAATTGAAGAGCATGTGTGAAAGAATATTGAATCAAATGATGATTCTGATTGCATGCACACATCTCGCTAGTTTTGTACTTGTCTGACAAGAGAAATGCTTGATGGTAGGAGGAGGCGGTTTGCTTTTAGGCACCTGTGAAATACTTGTTC
The DNA here is from genome assembly GCF_032191515.1 of Phaenicophaeus curvirostris. Lineage (NCBI taxonomy): Eukaryota > Metazoa > Chordata > Aves > Cuculiformes > Cuculidae > Phaenicophaeus > Phaenicophaeus curvirostris. Next base: position 11,924,202 of record NC_091410.1, on the reverse strand, counting down.
TTGGAATGCTCAGATATACTTCCTATGGTTTTGGTTTTTTTTCCTTTCCTTTAGGGAAAAAATCACAGTATTGGTAATTAACTTAGTGTTGGGTCACTTTCAGGATTAAATGTTTCCTTAACAGTCTTCAATAGGTATTGTAACAGGGATTTTGATGATGAAAAAATCCTTATACAGCATCAAAAAGCAAAGCACTTTAAATGCCACATATGTCATAAGAAACTGTATACAGGACCTGGTTTGGCGATACATTGCATGCAGGTAAGTTTTAAGACTTATATGAGCTTTTCTTATCTGTGTCTTGAATAGGAATTAATTGTGACCTTAAGGTGGTGGTTGAGGGCTTCCAGCATCTTAAACTGCTGAGAAGAGGACAGCAATGGTCCATTGCTAGAGCAGGAGTCCTAGCGTGTCAGCAGTCACACGGAGTGTGCGCTGTAGAGATCTTCCCCCGTCACTTTTTGAGGAGTAGGAGGAATGAAGGAGTCAAACTGTCTTGGTGTTCAGAAGATGAGTTTATATAAACTGGTTTTAGAAGCTAGTAGTAATTAACAGTGATTAGAAAGCATGTATCAAGAAAACGTTTGATTCTCCCTGTTAACGATGTTCCTTTTGAATCTTGAAACTGGCTGAAAAGCACATAGAACCTGATGTGAACTGTGGTCAGGAGGATTTTTTTTATATATTTCTTTAGGTACATAAAGAAACAATAGATGCTGTTCCAAATGCTATTCCTGGAAGAACAGACATTGAACTGGAAATCTATGGCATGGAGGGCATTCCAGAAAAAGATATGGAGGAACGGAGGAGGTTACTTGAACAAAAAACTCAGGGTAAAGTGTAATCTAGCAAGTTGTCTGTTATTTCCCTGGTCTGTCTCTTGCTGATACTAAGCTTTGTGATACAGGTCCCTCTTCTTGGAAGAGTAAAGGCTGGGTTTAGTTCCTTCTTTAACTGCAGCCGTAGATGTTTTCCAGTCGTGTTAGAAGGATGAGAGAGGTTTTCTTTTAACTCCTATTCAGAAACAGCTGCATGCTAGCGCATCTGCAGCTCTTACCTAATGCGTGTGGGGCTGGTGATTTTATTTTTGAGGACAAGGGAGGGAAGGTGGGTGATGTGAGCCTGAGGATGCCCAGAGATTTGGATTTCCTTGCTGTTTAAGTATATGTTTGTTTGACACGAAGAAAGACCCCTGTTTATGTTAAGGGTCATCAGTGTCAGTCACATCCCTTCCCTCTTTTATTTGTATGTATAGGTAGGCTCACATAATTCTGTGCATTTTGAAAACACTGATAAGATTTGAGTTTTATTATTTTCATTCTAACTAGAATACCTACAATAGAGTTAATTTCATAGACTCTAATTTAGCTTCAGTTTGACCATATGTGTGTACTGTTCAGCAGAGAGCCAGAAAAAGAAACAACAGGATGATTCTGATGAGTATGAAGATGATGAATCTGCAGCTTCAACTTCATTTCAACCCCAACAAGTTCAGCCACAGCAGGGGTACATCCCCCCAATGGCGCAGCCAGGTTTGCCCCCTGTGCCAGGAGCACCAGGGATGCCTCCAGGTGAGGTGGTCTTCTACATTAATTCTTGAAAAGCTGAGAAATACAAACTGCTGCTTGCAGGCTGGAATAACCATCTACACTTTCTCACACTGGATGTTAGACTGGGTGTTACAGGTCACAAAATAGTTGTGTGAGGTGCAGGCAAGTGGTTTCTCCATGTTTTTTTCCTTCCCCCAAAAAAAGATTATTTGGAGATTATCTTTTCTATTGCATTGTTTGTAAGCAAACATGTTATTTTAAAAAAGTAGTGATTTAGAGCTTCCTGTAGAGTGCTTATCCAATCTGAATTTAGTAGATAAGACTTGTTAGTTACTATGCTGTCAGAGTTGTATAAAATTCCTTTTCCTTCGAAGGTATCCCGCCATTAATGGCAGGTGTTCCACCTATGATGCCTGGAATGCCTCCAGTTATGCCTGGAATGCCACCTGGGTGAGTAGCAAAAAGGCTTAATGTGATGTATTCATACTGTGCATTTTAAACTGTCACAGAAAAAGTAAAGGTAATTGGAAAAAGTGTGTATGGGAACCAGTGAAGTCTGTAACCTTAATGCTTAGACTAGCTGAAAAAGTTGGATGGCTGTAAACCAACATTAAAAATATGACCAAACTCCGCATTTATGTATAAAGTCTGTTGCTTTTCTCCTAACTTTATTGAATAGTAGTATAATGATTTAGGTTTTGGTGTGTTGGTTTAGAGCCTCCTGTGAACCACGGTTCCTTTGGGTATTGCACATGTGCATCTGGTTATCAGACGTGGACCTAAGAGGAAAAAAATGCTGGTTGCTTTAACTTTGTCTTGTATTTTGGGCAAAAGTACAATGTTGTTTCTTTATGCTTGTTTGGGGTTGACATCATACCCTATCACAATGTGTTTTGAAAATCACAGTTAGATTTTTGATTTTGTCATAAATTTTCACAGATTACATCAGCAGAGAAAATACATGCAGTCATTTTGTGGTGGAAACATGTAAGCATCTCATTAATGTAATTATAGGTACATTCATTATCCCATTTTATGTTATGTTTTTTGATAAGCTTGAAACTGTATTACTGAAAACCTCTGAATATTGCCTAGGAATTTGGGGAGAATGTTTAGTTCTGTTATTGTATAGTGTCTGAAGTTTTTATGCTTTGTCTGAATGAATGTTACAAGACTACGTTATGATTCTATGTATTCTACAAAGTATTAATGTAATAGAGCCATAGGGACTTCTAGCCTCTCTTGAACCAGAGTACAGCTCCTTGTGCTAGGTCTCTTACGCTATAGCAGAGACTGCAGGAACTTCGCTTCTAAATGTTAAAGTTCATTGAGGTGAAGTAGTGTTCTTTTCTGAGACGTAAATATTCTTTTAACAGTCTTTGAATTTAAAAATTATGTCATAGTCAAACGGTTTGTGGATGCTCAAACTGTAGTTTTTCTGGGTGGAAACTGAATAGAATTTCATCAGGCTTAGTCCTCCTTAAATTCTTTAAGTTGAGGTGATTATAATATCATCTAGACATTATATGCCAAAAGACACAAATTAATTTTCCAAAAATTCACTGCATTTCCATTTTGGTGGAATTTTAGGCTGGAAGGGTTGGTGTTACATTTTATCTAGTTTAATCTAAAATTTTGCTTTATTACCACGATGATACTTCTAAAATGAGCAAAGAACTAGGAGCTAGGAAGCACCCTTGTTTCTAGTGTGACACTAGTTCTAGTGCTATCCCTGCAGCGTATTAGGAAGTCACCTTTCTGGTGGGAGCTGGCATTGAGCATCCAGCCCTTTCTTGGTAGAGGGTCTAACAGATGGTTCTTAAAATGGGTGCAAGGCTGACTTTGCCTTCTCCAACAATGGGCCCAAGAAAGGGGTGATGGTACTGTATTCCCAGTCATTCCTGCTTCTGCACTGCTGGTTCCTTTTGTAGCAATGGTAGATGAGAAGGGAAATAGGACTGGGTAGCCATTTGCTTTGCAGAGTGCATGCTTCACGTGTCTGGGAAACTTCAAGCAAAGTTGACCTACACTATAAAGTGATCATATTGATAGTTTCCCAGTTTAAAAGTACTTGGTGTTGTAGACAGCTTTTTTTTAATGGAATTGCAGCCCTATGCAGGAGGAATTTGCATAGGTAAAAGGTTGTATGTATAGTGTAGATGGGTAATACATATTAATTTGTAGTGTGGTTTGGTAGGTAAGGATAAAGGAGTCATTAAGTGCCACCTTCCTGTTAGGAAATACAGACAAGGTCGTTTTTGGGGTTTTTTTGTCCCCCCAAGTATCGGTAGCAAGGGAAAATACTAAATCAAACCTGTTATATGAAGGAAAAATAGGCTGTAATAAGGACTTCTCATTTAAAAAAAAAAAAAATTCAATCCCAGTTTTCTATCCTTAGCACAGGGAATATTTATCTGAAACTCCAGAGGCTGAAACTAATGGCCTGAAACAGGTTTCAGGCAGAACACCAGTTCTGGAAATCTGATAATAGTGGAAGTGAAAGCTTGAAGAAATGCAGTTCAAATTAAAAGTTTTTTGGGATTTTCTTGGGTTTCTTGTTTGTTTTCTTTGTTTTTTTTTCTTGTGGAAAAACGTTTCTAACTGTGGAGTCAGCTGGTTTTGAATTGCCTCTGTTGAGAGCTTCTTGAAATTATTTACCGTACATTTTTATCTGATACAGGTATGTGCCAATTGTCTTAAGAGTTTATCATGAGTGTTCATGCCAGTGCTCATTTTCTGTTTAATAGGATGATGCCAATGGGTGGAATGATGCCTCCTGGACCAGGAATACCACCACTTATGCCTGGTATGCCTCCAGGTAAGTCAGAGGTGTCAGACTCATTCACTGGTGAGAGCTAAATTATATTTATTTATTTATTTACACATAGATTTGGATGTATATACAGAATGTGCAGACTTAGGCCGCCAGCTTTGTGTGGATTGATTGCCACAGAAGCCACTGTTGTGCACAGTTGAAGGCATTGACTTAGGAATTTCAATTGCAAGTAATTATTTGTTTGGTATCATTGTAATGGTAAAAAATACAACAGTTTTCCTGTGCGCTTCCTCTGGCTTTTGTGTTGTTTAGTCTCTCTTCATCCCTTATTTAATATCTGTGGAAAATCATGCTGATTTAAAATGTGGTGGAAAATGACGAATACCCAAGTAATGAACCTGCTGTGTGAAGAGCTGTTTCTCAAGCTTGTGCAGCATTTAAGCATCCTGAAGTTCTGAGATTGTTCCACCTGATCAGGAGCTGTGCTGTGATGGCTTGAGAATAGCTGGGTTGCTTGCATTCCTCACTGGAGGAGGAGGCATCAAGGCACTGGGATAGTGGAACCACTGCATAGAGACCAAAGTGAGCTGTTAACTTCCCATCTCAGACCCTGTCCTAGAGCCCTGCATGTAGGAAGTGCATGTATTGTGATGGAAGGCTGCAAAAATTAGCCTTGTGTTACTGTTGCACTGTACTACAGATCTGCAGCAACATTGATCCCTGTTTTGGTCAAAATTCTGATACTGTTCATAATGGCTGCATCTTTTGGATTTTGTAAGAGTCTTATTGCCCACGTGCCAACACAAGTGTGTGTTGGAAACAGTTACTGCATTAATTACATTTGTTTATTGAGAGCTGAACTTAAAGCTCTAGTAGAAAACACAGCTTCATTGAGCACTGCTCTTAAATGTTTGAGGTTACCTGGACTTTTATTGGTGACTACTGGGATTACCCTTTGTCATGTTTTATTACATCTTCCTCAAGGGAAAGTTTGTTCTGAGGAACACTTAACAGAATCCTCTGAAGGAGTTCCTCTTACTTCCTTCAACCTAATCCGTTCCCGCTTCTGTGGTTTTAGGTATGCCACCGCCTGTTGGGCCCCGTCCTGGGATGCCTCCAATGACACAAGCGCAGCCTGTTACAGCACCAGGCATTCTGAACAGGCCTCCGGCTCCTGCTGCTGCAGCACCTACTCCCCAGCCTCCAGTTACTAAACCACTCTTCCCGAGTGCGGGGCAGGTAAGTTGTCTCATAGCCTGGAACCTACTGCTATGTTCTTCAAATTGCCACTGTCACAGTGTCCATTCTTTATTATTGAGGAGGCCTGAGAAATGACTGGTTAAGTTTCTTGCTTGTGTTGATTCTTAAGTTTACTTCAGTGTAGTGCTTCAGTGAATTTTAAAATATTTTTTTTTCGTTTGTCTTGCAACAGCCATGAAACCAGACAGAAGTTCTGTAAGCACGGGGGAAGGAGGGAGTAGGCAAAACACTTCTTTCTTTAATCTCTTTAGTCTGTCATTAATAAGGGTGCTGTAGGTGGGTGAAGGGGTGTATTAATCTGCTACCGGAATCTCCTTGGATGGAACTTTACCTAAAATTTCCAAAGTATAAATCTTCGCATGACTTGTTCTCTCCTGTTTGTTTCATATTGGGAATCTGCCTGTAGATGGACTAATTTATTTGGTAGTCTTGTTGAAGTAGTTAAATATTGCCTGAATTAGGAGGTTTTTTATTTTAAAATGTTTGGGAGTAAGTTAGGATAGTAAGAATTTGTTCAATTGTTTTGGGGGGGAGGTGGGGAGTAGTGGCTTGTGACTCCTACACTTTTATTGCACTTGTGTATAAGTCCTGAAGCTTTTACTTAACTTTCAAGTATGTTTCAGAAACTGTCATAGTGTACTGTTTGCATTTTGGACTTCTGCAGGGAAGACTCTGGTTTACAAAATCACAATCCTTTAATAAAAAAGGACTTAGCACAAGAAGTCCTTTCATCTGGATACTTTCCACCCATTTGTTTGGAGACTTTTCACTGTTTCCTTTCTTTTATGCTACAGATGGGGACACCTGTCACAAGCTCAAGTACAGCTTCCTCCAATTCAGAAAGTCTGTCAGCATCTTCTAACGCTCTGTTTCCTAGCACAGCACAAGTACGCAGGAAGTCACAGTTAAAACAAATTGCTTTGCAACTTAACCCTTTGGACCGTTGTGTAGAATCTAAAATTGACTAAACATCTTCAGATAATTTCGGGTTACATTCCTGATTATGTTTAGCTGATAAAACTGCAGAGTCCTTGATTGAGAGTTGCATCTGACTAGAAATAACTATGTCAAAGTGCTCACCTGTTCTTCATGAGAAAATGAAATGTCTCGTCCTGGTTCTAAAGGGTTAAAAAAGCATGAAAGCAGATAAATGCATTTTAGTGGGCAGTGGTTAGCTTGATGCATGGTGAAGGCTTTTTAGTTTATGTTGTTTGATATGGTAGGGAAATTTGTAATTGGCATAATATGCAAAAGATTGAAATGTTTTGCTTTAATTGGAAAGTTCAGACTGTAAATGTACAGTGACTAGGAAGAAAAGCATTCTCTCATAACTAAAGCTTGCTTTGGAGATTGCTGCATCTTCAGAGAAATCCTGGTTAAGTGCTCATTTTTTTTTTTCTTAAGTTTTAATTTAAGAAAAAAGTAGGAAAGATATACTGGAACCTGTAGTGGACCTCTTATCTGCCTTCGGTTGATTCTTATTCGCAAATGAGATTAAAGATCTATAGAGAGCCAGTACTTTGTGAAAATCTTGCATTGTTTTTATAGAGAGAACGCTTAAAACAAAAACCCTGACACAATCGAGCTTTCTTAAATTAAAACGTTTCTTAAATGCCTAATTTTAATGAATACTAACACTTTGAGCTGTACTCTAATGGTTGCTGAAGTATGCTAATAATTTAGTGAGAGAACAATGAGTTTACACTTCTAGGTTATTAATAAATTTAGGAAAGATTTAGACATATACCAAACTCGGTATTTGAGATAAAAATTTTGATAGTGGGGTGTTTTTTGTTGTTGTTATTCCTTTTTTCTAGTTGTGGCTTTTGACCTGCAAATTTTAGACTTTCCTCTGTGTGTGTGTGTGTGTGTATGTGTATATCCTGGGTTTTATTTTGTCTTGTTTTCAGTTGCTCTGGTATGCAATAAGCCTGAAGTTTACTTTTATCAAGCTTGTTTTAATTATGTATCTCACTGGAAGGTTTCAGAGGTCTAACAGACAGTGAAGGTTTCTTATGCTTTGAGAAGTAAATATTGCTTTCTCTGTTTCACAGGCTGCAGCAGCTGTTCCAGGTCCGGTTGGTACTGATTTCAAACCTCTTAATTCTACACCTGCAACAACAACAGAACCCCCAAAACCAACATTCCCTGCTTACACACAGTCAACAGCTTCAACCACTAGCACAACAAACAGTACTGCAGCTAAACCAGCTACTTCTATAACAAGTAAGCCTGCTACCCTCACAACCACCAGTGCAACCAGTAAGTTGATCCATCCAGATGAGGATATATCACTGGTAAGTTGTAACATTTTAATTGTCTGACTGAAAAATGCAATTAAATTATGGCTGATTAAGTAGAATTTCTTCTGTGCTCTGCGATGCATATAATGATGAGAGCGTGAACTGTGCTGAGCTAATGGAATGGAACCATGCATTGAGCAGTCTTCTTGGTTTGCAAAGTCGTGACTGGCAGATTGCAGTGATCCTGCTGTAGGTCTAAGCCTTGTTTTTTTTGTTGATAGGACAGTACTCAACCCAAAACATAATTTAGACTCTTTCTGTGTGTGGCTGAAGGTTGAAGTTAAATAGCTGTAACTAATAGGTGTAGGGCAAACGGCTTCACGGATTGAAGTGGGCTTGGTGTTTCTACAGCAGTCAGATATGAGAGTTATAGATAAAACAAATAAACCTTAATTTCAGTTCAGGTACCTTTGAGTTGTGTTTGGCTTTTTTTTTGTCTCAGCTTGTTATGAGGGCAAGACTGTCCTTAGATGAGGAAGGGGGAGGAGAACATGTCGGATGCAAAATGCCAGATGGGCCAGTGTTAATACTGTAACTTAGAAGGAAGAGGAGGGGAAAATCCAAATGCTGCTGTGTAATATTATTACAGTAGTGGAGTTGAAATAGTTTAGTACCTGTAATCTACTTCATTATGCTTTTATTTACTTTGCTCTTGGTGAGTTTTATTCTTACTATGTGCTATGGTTGTCTGTTCCTGGTTTTAGGAAGAGAGAAGGGCACAGTTGCCTAAATATCAGCGTAATCTTCCTCGACCGGGACAAGCTGCCTTGGGTAATCCACCAGTTGGACCAATTGGAGGTATGATGCCACCACAGCCAGGAATTCCTCCACAACAACAAGGAATGAGACCTCCCATGCCGCCTCATGGTAATCATAAGTTTTCCAGTTCTCTGTTCTTGAAAGGAATTGTCTTCATAATAAAATTTTTTTTGAAACTTGAAGTGGCATAGATGGGGAGGAAGGGTAGAAGCTTTTCACAAAATGCAACTTCTACCCATTTAAAAAAAAAACCCAAAAAACCAAATCTTTGCATCTTGAATGTTCTGTTTATAGGTCAGTACGGTGCTCATCACCAGGGCATGCCAGGATATCTTCCTGGAGCAATGCCTCCATACGGTCAGGGACCTCCAATGGTGCCCCCTTACCAGAGCGGACCTCCTCGTCCTCCGATGGGAATGAGACCTCCTGTCATGTCGCAAGGTGGCCGCTACTGATGCTACTACACGCGCTCTAATAGGTTTGGAGATTAAACCTTTTCTCATCTTGTGCTGTTAATATAGCCGAGCTTCCGTCAATTAAAGCTTCATTGTGACTTTAAAAAAAATAAGTATCTTCCCACATGCAAGGAGCTATTGGACATTCTTATTTTACATGGGAAAAATTATTTGGAATAATAACAGGAACTTTTCCTGATGTTGCAATTTATACTGTATGGCTTCTTTTTCATGTTTCATCTAGGTTTTTAGAAGTGAAGTATAGTAAATATGGTTCGTTAAATTGTGAAGGCGCTGGAATTACATGAACATACCACCTTAAAGGCAAGTTCTGTAACATTACGTTGCTATTTGTGAAATGATGCCTTCACAGCACTTCAAGTGCTGTTGGACTTCATGTCCCCAACATAGTTTGGTGAGGGCTGTAACTGTTCCCAACTACTTGTACATTTAAGTCCGAGCTTGTAACAGTATTTAATGTATTTAGAGTTCCTCCTGTTGCAGGGTTTAAGCAAACTGACCCACTAAGGTCGTGTGACTTTTCTGTACTGTTATAAACTTCATTGTAATAAAAGAAGAGAAAAATTTATATGCCTTTTTATTCATGACCAGCTGTGGACAACTGCCCGAAAGGTTTGTACAGATGCATGCCATGGTAGCTATTGGTGTAATGAACACAGTTATTGGTGCTGATTCAGTAAAATCCAATATCCCAGTTCTAAATTAAGTCTCTCCTTAGCTGCACGTCTGAGTAGACAAAGACCTGTACACTTATTAACCGACTGCTCAAAAATGAGGCTGCAGGAGGCACATCTTTACTCGTGGTTGTAACTTCTCTTAATGCATATGTATGTTTACTTGTGCTTTCTTGTCCTCAATAAATTTTAAATGATTTCTAGTCCTGGCACTTACTTCTAGGATGTAGAAGTGATTGGTCTAAGATGCATCCGAGTGCCAGATGTGTCCTGTTAGTTAATTCTTCAACTGATGCTTTTTAATGTGCAAATGCATATGAATTTCCGGAGCTTTTTAGATCAAGATTTCTAGAAGCTTAGGTGCATGTCACATGGGTGAGTGACTTCCATTTGATGTTGTATTGAAGTTGACCTGCAAAAGAGAAAAAGAAGCTTGACCTACTCAGTGTAAAAGAGAGGGGCAAGAGGGGTATGTTACATGCTGCATTTTTACTTTAAACTCTCAGAATTTCAGATCTGAATAGATTCTAAAAGGTGAACCGTCCGTTGTGTGCTGTGATGAGATGTTGGCTGAGTTTCTTAAGATGTTTAAAATGTCTAGAGTAAGACCTTTTTATTGGTTCTCCTGATTACAGTTACCAAAGAGAAGTCTTCCCATATGAATTAGTCATTTGTCTGCTTACAAGAGTAGAGCGATAGCTTGCTGTAAAGGCCAGAATTCTCTGAATGTCTGACTTTACTGTGTTAGTGTGCTGTATTTCTGATGAGAATGAAAATGTAGAGGGAAGGGAGGACGTGAGAGCTTCCCTGGTCTCTTCATAATGGGGAAAAAAAAGAAAAAAAACCAGGAGTGGTGAATTTTTCGTTTGCAGGTCAACTTTAAATACATGTTCCAGCCTCAAGCCTTATCTGTGCAATTTAATTTATGGGGATATTTCTTCTTTTAGGGTAAGTTTGAAGGATTATCAGCATTTTTGATTGTTTCTTCCAGAGGTGTCTTTGAGGATGGTGAAGGATTTTTTCACTTAATTGTAGTACTGGGCATTTTGGCTCTTTCTTGAAAGTTTAGGATATTTTAGCTGCACTTAACATGCCTTTATTCTCTACTGTATCTTTAGAGTCCAGAAATGCAGTACAGCTAAAATACTACATTGTCAGCTTCAAACTTGGGGCCATAGAATGGCTTTTAAAAGCACTAGATCACCTAGTACACTCAAATTGCAGCTGAATGGCCTTAGTTTAACCATTAAGAATTATCAAGCACTTTTTCTGAAGTGTTTAGCAGTTTTAAGACCATAACTCCAAGCCTCTGTTGAGAAGCAGTTCTCTCTGATCACCAGTATCTGCTGATCACCTGTCAGATATGCAGTATTTGGCTTGTGAATGTGCTGAGTGGGCATTGATGTCAGATCTTTTGTTAGCTCTTTATCTTGCTTAAAACATAAGTCTAACAGATAAAACTGTTTTGCTTAGGCAGTGCTCTTATACTCTGATTTTTCTTCTGTTTCTCTATAAATGATAATTAGAAAACACTAGAAGAGATTTTTAGTGTTACATTCATACTTTTTGTAATACCACACAAGTCATACATTATAAATGGTTCCTAACTTTTGCTTTGAAAACTATAGAACTTCTGTTTTTTTCTGCAGATTATATTGCTGCTCTAAGGATGCTTTGCCCTCCTGCCCCTAGCGAAGTAAACACTTTATCCCTTTGGTGTCTTTCTGTAACTCGGTGGTGTATTGTTTGCAGACCCGTACTTTTCCTGGGATAAATACTTGAAAACCTTACCACATATGCTGTTAACTCAGCATATTCTGCAAGTTGTATTGATTAGTTTCTCTCTTTTAAACAGTGAATGTTTCATTGTTCCAATGATAGTACTATTTTGTAGCTATATACTACGTAGGCTTAGAACTTGGATGCATTTTAAGATTAAACTGTCCTTAGTAGGAATAGGATGATAATCCCTCAATTAAGCACTGCCATGTAATGCATACTGTACTCTAATAATCCTCAGCAAGCAGATGAATGTTTTTTCCGTGACTTTTCACATGGATACTTTCTTGCTCCTGTCATTCCTGTGCTGCAAGAGTTCTGATGTGGCTGTCTTTGGTTACTCTCCAGTGTGTCCTTTTCTGTTAACAGACGGGTTTTTCAGTGCATATGTTGTCTGTCAGTCCCTGCCTTCATCTTTTTGGGTACTGCTTCTTAATGAGAGTTGGATTTATGGTGCATTTTCCTGAAAAGAAAACTACTTTGAATGTATTAATTGCTTTTATGAAAACTAAGGCTTGGTTTGCAGTACAAAGTTTAATCGATGTTGTTGTGCCAGTAAAGTCCCTAATGCAACATAGCTGTGCAGACAGTTTTTTAGCTAATCTAGTTAATTTAGTTAATCTCTCCTTGGAAAGAGGTGCAGAAGCTTTTATAATTACAGAAAAACATTTCTTTTCTATTTGTTGCTGGCCTCTAGTGGTATAATTACATAGAGGCTTTGTTTTTCAGTTGTTGCCTAAATTTGCCATGTCAGATCTTACAGTAAAATTAAAACTTGCAACTAGATTTTGATCAGTCTTTAAATTGGAATGTAATGTAAATATTGAATACAAAAAACAGGCTGCAAGGAGATGTTCAGGCACAGGTGGGAAAATAAGTTTAGCAAAGTGGTTAGAAGTTGTGGCATCCAGGACCTGTTTAAAAGGTTCTATATTATTTTCTGGTCTCACAATATCAGTATCTTTCAACATCATTGTGAGAGACTGATCTCGTACCTGTTGAGTTTTAGAGTAGAAGAGGTGAGATGGGCGTGAAAGAACCTTGGAAAAGCCCAGGTCGGTGTTCCAGAAGTCTTTATGGCAGTTGCACAGTGCCTTTACAGTATCTCTCTGCCTTTGGCAGAGGTTGTTTTAAATAAACTCTTGAAAATTTAGCTGGCTTATGTGGACTAAAAACTAATTCTGGAACTTCTGGGTTGGTTGGTTCGTTTGTTTTTCCACAGTTGAGATTTTTCAGTGCTGATAACAACTTTGAGGCTGGGATGTCTATCTAATAATTTCATTAGATAACTATTCCTTGCTCTGTGCATGCATGGGAGAACATGAACAAGCTTCTAGAAACATTCAGCTGCATCTGCCTTCTATGGTTTCTGCAGTTATTTTAACGTATGGAACAGTCCTTACATAGAACTGTGTGACTGACTTTCTTAAAACTTGGATAAAATTGAATGGAATATATAACCTGCAGTTACTTCATAGGAATCAAAGAATTCTGCATACAAGATAAAAAATAAAATATCAAGATTACTTCAGCTTTATAAAGAGCAAGAAGGGCGTTGTGACTCTTCAGTTAAATTGAGACACTGATGTACCAGTCCATGAGCTGGGGCTTCAATCTAAAATGGTAACTAATGGCACTTAATGTGTAAATGTCTTAATAATTGTACTGGTCTAGCTTCTACATAAAAGTTACTAAGATGAGGGTGAACACTTTCAGTGGCTGACGGTATCTCTAACTCTACTTTTTGTGAGCTAGTACAGTGAATACTATCAGTTACAGGAAAAATGCCCCAAGACAACTGACTTCTATGTTCCATTGATCAAGATACAAAGCAAAACAAACTGTCCAATTCAGAAATAGCTACCAACTGTAAAATGTTTTGTGTGGGGCAAACAAACAAAATAGGTGCTATAGCAGTCATTTTCTTTTGTTTGCTTGATCACTGGAATTTTGTTAACTTTGAATGCATGTCTTTCACTTAATTGGGTCATGTTTTTTCTAAAATTTAAATTTTTCTTCTTCCTATAGCCCTGCCATAGGACAGGCTGAGGCAGAGTCTCAGTGTTGCCCTGTTCAGTCTGAGGCAAGTGGGATTTATTTTATTCATTCTGGGGGCTTTCACAGCTTTATGGCTGTTGGATATTTACGTCCCCAAACTTGCAGCAAGTTTGGTGAAGGCCCCTAAATTTATTTTAATTTAGGTTTTTTAATCTCTTTTGGTAGATGGGCTCTATATTAATATTTCTTTTTGTTATTGTTGTGTTTTTAAGAGTCTTAGGGGGAGGGAAGATGTATTAAGATGTTTGCGTGCCTTTTCTCTTAAGGGAACAGGTTTCCTTCAGGGCTGCTCAGGTGCTCTAGCCACACTGCTCTCTTCCTATCTCCCTGTGCATTGCATTTGTGCTGTACTCAGGTTTTTTTGGTAATGTGACTTTGCGTAGTCCCTGAATTAGTGGCGTGTAAATGTCAAAAGCATCTGTTGAAGTCCTTAAAATACTTAGGTTTTAACTAGTAAGTGACATTCGTCACAAAATTGTATTGTCTAAATTACAGGACGCAGTTTCTTTGGAGGAGGTTAAGATGTTAATATGCTGCATACGTGAGCTGAACCACAACAAATATTAATGTAGAGCCCTGTGAAGAAACAGAGATTCAAGTTGCTAAGGTAGAATAGAAGAATAAGAAATTGAAGCTGCACATCTTTTGTTTTGAGGTTTCAGGGAAAACCTTTTGGTCAGCCTCTCAAATAATGCCAGAGTTGACAGAATATTGTCTGTTGCAACAGTACTGAAAGTTGTAGCACGTTTTTGAAACCTAGTGGTGTTCTGTTGCATCTTCGGTATTTGCTTGAGTATTTGCTGATCTGAAGCTCCTTTCATACACTGAGTAGTAAAAACATTCTACCCTTCGCGAGGAGAACTTGGCTTTATTGTTGCTGCTAACTGTGTTGCAGATCTTGGCTTTGAATACTTGAGGTTGCTCTAAGACCACTTCAGAAGATAAGGCTTTGTCCAGAGGGGTCTTGCAGCCTTTCAGCAGTGAAATAGAAAATTAACAAATGCTGGGGTCAGGTTTTACAACTTAAAATATGTGATGTTTTTTACAAGTATAGACAGTGTGGCATTTTCTGAAGACTAAATAAAGACTCCCTCAGTGTGATTTCCATTAATTTTAAATAAAGGATAGAGTTGTAATTCTTAACAAGAATCACAAGAGTGGATTTCATGTTCCTGTTGTACTCCTCTTTGTTTGTACTCTGCCCTTTGCATTTTTCATGTAGAAGACCCTCCAAGTCATCTAGTCTGGATGGAGAATTGACGTGTCCTGTTAACTGTTGCAAAATTATTATTGAGCATGGCATTGCTTTTCTAATTCTTATTGTGGTGCTGCGCTTGATAACAGTGAAGATGAGAACACAAATTCAAGATAAGTACTGCAGCTAGCATTTGTTTCACACTGTTAGTCTGTAGGAGCACTTTCCTTGGCTCTTAGTTCCCTAGAATGTCTAAGGAAACCGTTAACCAAAAGTAATATGCAGTATGTCTTGGACTTCTTGCTTTAAGTATCTGAATCTCTTAGAGACTCAAAATGTTTAAGAGGCAAGCTTCAAATACCCAATACTGAACTGTGTTGTATTCAGCTTGTTCGAGCACACAAAGCTAAATTCACATACATGTGCAGTCTGGTGGCCAGTGGAGAGTCCTACTTAGATCCACACTTGGATTAGATCTTACAAATTGATATCTTGGCAAAAGCTAAAAGTTCTTGGATTTGGAGAAATTGCTTTGATCTGTTTTTGTTGCAGATAACTAGGTTTGATGTGTTCATGGATAAAATGTCACCAAAATGCCATTCCTGTTTTCATTGTGTCTTTGTTTAAGCTCTGTATACTAATACTTTGGAGCAAATGAACCATTTATTTGTGGTTTGGCATGTTTTGTGAGCAAAAGAGCATTTCTCAACCCCACATCACTATAGATTTTTTTTCTTGAATCTGCTTTTAGACAATTCCACTGCCTGCTTCTGAAAAATGCGTTTGACATTAAGACAATTCCATGGGGTGTTACTGTATGAATTAAAGGGCTTGGCTTCAGGTTTTCCTTCTACACTGCAAATACTGTTTGTAACTTCTGATGGGAGGTTCACATATCCTTCACTTCCATCTTTTACATCCCTGTCCTTTCTGTAAGTCTCTAAAGGACTGGACTGGACAAATTTGTTCTGTTCACTCTTGGGGAGTTGGTAGCTTTAGCAGATTGTGTTTGTGTCAATCTGATCTGTGGTCCTTACACTTACAGATCTTTGTCCTTACACTTGTGCAGCAAGTAATGTGCATTTTCTGTTAGCTTTGTGTTTTGTCCTGGTGGATACATGTGCAAGTGCTGCTGTCTTTCTGGTCGTAAGGCATAATGGCTCTTTGCTTTTTGCTTGGAGTATCTCCTCAAGCTGACCTGTCACCTCTTCAGAACTTCTAAAATTCTTACCTAGTGCAAATGGTTCATAGTTTGCTCTTCTTGTCAGGTGATGTTACTGACATTTTCCTCCTTGTGTGGATCTAAGGGGGATAGTTTAAAAAAAAAATGACATTGTAAGCAAGATTTCTTCTATTTTGATGGATGGAAGTGTTTACTGACACTCCAGTATTGCAGCATTCTGTATCACAGTTATACACCTCACTGTCTGTGCAATGTTTCTAATGATGATAGTATTTTAGTGACTTGTCTTGTATAGATATTAAATGAAGTTGGTCTTGGGATTTGAGGGTTTTTTAAGCTTAAGTAGAGGTACTTGACCTTTTTAAAAGGGAAGAATTGCTGATGTTCTGCTAGTTTGAGTGTATTTGCACCAACTGATTTTAACAAGACAAGTTTATGGGAGACGTGGCAAATTAAGTACATAGCACGCACGAGGTTTTAGCTTGATTTATAAAGGTGTGGTGAGTTCATAATGTCTTCTGTGCATTGTCTAACAAATATTGTAGCCCTTAAATACTTTGGGGAAAAGGCTACCTCCAGAATTTTTTTAGAAAGTGTGTATACTTGCAGTCAAAGTAATCAGGCCAGTTAAGTAATGGTAGTGACTGGGTTCTATAAAAATGCAGTGACTACTATATTTTCCTGTAGTAGTTGGGATAGCTGGACACTAGTCTAAAGAAAAGCTTTGAGGGAGCTTTTCAACTGAAGTGATTCTTCAGTGTAGTGGATTTAACATTTTTTTTAAAGCGCTGAAAAAGCAGAATTCTCTTACAGTCTGCAAACAGCAGCTTTCTGCTGTCATCCCACTGACAGAGCGCAGAGTTGCAGTAAGGCTCCACTGAAGATGCAGTTTGACTACGGTGCTTGTAGGTTCTGTTGTATTGTGAATGCATTTTCCCTTCTGTCTTGGGAAGGTCTGTTTGAGGGAGCCAGGCACATTAGTTTGCTGCTCTTGCAGATAGCCGTATCCTGTCTTGAACCACAGGATCCAGGATGTTGTCCTTAGTCTTCTTTTTCCTGGCATCCTTATGAACCGTCTGAGGGCTGGTATACACGCTGATTGCTGGTGAGAACAGGGAGGCTCTTGCACCTCCTGAGCAAGTTTAGACTAACTTGTATTTTTGTGGGTTTTCTTGCAGTAGGAACAGTTAGCACTGCTGCTGTTTTAGTGACACCCATTTATTTAACTTCTCCATAAACATTCTCTTAAACTTCTCTTAATGTTTTTCTTTCTCAAGGCTTTAAAGAAGTTAAAAAGTTTAGAGAAAAAAAGTTGAATTGTAATGCCTGTATCATCCTAACTGAAAACAAATGAACAGGCAACTTTGAGAGCTTGAAAACTTCCTTAAAAATTATCTTTTTAGCAGTTAAACCATATTGCTCTGGCTAACTGCCTTACACCAGATTCGGGCTTCTGACAGCTCAAATTTTATTTCTTAAATTTTGTCTAAATCTTAACCGTGTTCCCACGTGCTGTTCGGAAAGGGGGAGTGTGCGCATGTAGAATTTCAACTTCTGCCCTTAGCAGCTAAAATGTGTAAATTATTTTCGCTAACAGCAGCTTCAAATTAGCAGAAATTAATGCTATAGAACCAACAGCAGCTATTTCACTTTCTCCCAACTGAGAAAGTTTTGCAAGGCTTTGAAATAAAGATGTCATGCAGAGCACTTTTCTTTCTTTTTTTTTTTTAATGGAGTTACTTGCATATATGTTACTTGCAGAGAATTCTTTAGGTTCTTTCACGTAAATTTTTGTGGAAGAAAATACATCTTGCTCTTCATTTATTAAGTCTAGAATAAGAAAACACACTTTATGAGACTGTTTAATGAAGGAACCTGGCAATGTAAGTATTGTAATTTCCTTTGTTTGTGATAGGCAACAGGATTACTTTGTTAAATTTCTGGCTTCTGATTGAAAAATAACAGAAAACTAAGGGCAAATTGAAAGTAGTTTTATAGTTGCCTTTACTTCATATGCTTTTTATTAAGCAACAAATTGTAGTAATTGAAGTTTGGCAGCTTTTTTAATGAAAAACTAAATTATGGGTTAAACTCCTTGGTTTAATACAATTTGTGTTTCTGTTAACTAGCAGCAGAATTTCAGCATTTGCTACTTACTGGTAGAGAAGAAAAATTCCACAGCACTGCCAGTACAGGTTAGTTTAATCTGTAAGTACCTGATGTTCCTTTTGTGAAATAATTTGTTCAAATGATACCACTTAAATTCATGAGGGGAATTTTGGTCTCTGAAATGTGAATGTATCTGTTATGTACTACTGTTCTCAGTAGTGAGTGAACATGTAGTATTTTTTGAAGATCAGTAACGGTTTCAACAGCACTTGCAGATAGGCGATGTCTGCATGTGCTTCTAAGGAAAACTGAATTCGGAACCATAACAAATAGCCATAGGTGTTACTGAAAAACATAAAGATACAAAGTCACGGTCTCCCCTTCAGTAATGTGCCTGTTTTATAAGAGAGGCTGTTGATCAGCAAACCGATTAAAGGATACAGTGTTTGCCGTGTTGGGGAATAAGCCTTTTTTTTCTTTTTCAACTCTGTAGCAGTAATGTAATCTTTCTTTGGTTTTCTTCAGCTGTTGCTAATAACTGTCTCCTACCAACAGATTTTACTTTGTTAGGCCTGTAATCAAGGAGCTTCTTGTTCTGTTTTTGTTTGGTTTGGTTTTTTTTGTTAGCACATTTCTGCACTTCAGAGGCTGCTTACAAATGTGGGTTTGCCCAGCTGTTTTATCTTACTTCAGGGTTACTGCTCTGCCTCTATTCTTTTTTCTTCTGTTCCACAGTCCCAGAAATTTTGGCATTTTGTTTTTATTTTACAGAACACTTTTCAGACAAAAATAGGAAAGATTCTTTTGATTGGATGAAAGATGCAATCGTCTCCAGAATAGATGCATACATTTATTTTATTTAAGCTTTTTGTAGCCCAGAGCATAGTTTCACAGCTGGATGAGCTGTAAAACTCTGCTTTAACCCACTGCTCAATGGCGTATTATCACACAGTGAAACTTGGGTGGGGGGGTTGACATCAGTGGTGGGTAATTCTGTAGAAACTAGGTATGGAAAAGATCATCCCCTACTGTGGGAGCTGAGCAGACCGATCAGTTTGGCCAGCTCATCTGCAGGGTCTGAGGTGCTTCCGTGAGTGGCTTGACACTTGGCAGCAATATTGCTAATTTTAGAATGTTGACATCTTGCGTGACACAGCAGAATTCATCATACCAAAACAGGAAGTTCAAAGGGTTTTACAGTAGTTTAATACATGAAGCCCATCTCCTGGCATCTGTTCTCAGTCGCTCACACTAAATTGCTTTGTCTGCAAAACAAACTATGTGCAGATTTTTGAATCATGTTGTTTAGGTGTCTCTCCTTAGTCAAAAATTAAAAAAAAAGGAAAGTGGTATAATAAAAATTATAACTTGCCTTTACCCATTTTTCTTAAATCTTAATGGCAGATGTCCTCGAATAATAGAGATACCTTAATGTGAGGCTGTTGTTGCATTAACAGAATGTATGCATCTTTTTCCAACTTCTGTGGTCGGCCCTGTTTGATGCTGAATGCCATGCTTGGTAATAAGTCCCCGTGAGTAACTGATTGCTTTTGGCTGCTTTGGGAAGTCTCAGCTTAGACAGCGGTTGGGTGCTGCCCCCACGACTTACGCACCGGTTTGGCAATCAGTGGGGATAACTAAAGGGCAGTGATGTTCTCTAGTGTCTTGTCAACGAGAGTGTATTAGTCCAGGGTGGATCCTAATATGAACTCTGGTAGAACAGCATCTCTTTGTGAAACTTCTAATGGCAATTAATTACAGTACTTTTTGGTAGAGTTAAGTTTATTTTCTTTTGAGATCGGACCAAAAGAATACTAGGAATTTGAGCTTTCGTAACCAGGTGAGTCTTAAGCTGTAGCTTGACTTCTGATACACCGTTACAGCAGCCATCCAGTGTAATGTAGCTCAGAAGTCTTCCTTCCCAGTTCTGATACCCTGTATATGGAACAGTGAGTTATTTCATACCATTTTCTTTAGAATTCTGCTTAATGACTCCAAATCAGCCTTTCAGGAATTCTGGTCACTGGCAAATGCAGACTCCGGACTGGTTTTAATCTTATGAAAGTACCTAAAGCACACGATCATCCTGTGCCAGTGGCCGTACAGCCACAGAAGTCTGTGTGTCCTGAAGCTTTTTTCTGTAACTTGATACTACTTTTGTGTAAGTCGTATGAAAGGGATGAGATCTTTCATCTTTTTTCAAAGGACAGGTGGCAAAATATTGATGTTGAATTTCATTCGAGAAAGTGAGAGACTGGTAAGTATGTGCATCACTTTAATGCATGCAAATCATAGTAACAGTAACTAGCTTAATTTTATAGCATTCAGTTTACAAAGAAGGTTCAAAGAAAATACGGAGCTAACACTGCTTGCATCGTAGGGAACTCTGTGAACTGTGCTTCGGGAATGGATCATTCCACATATACACGTCTGTAATGTGTCTCTCTCACTTTGTAACAATCTCTGATTAAAAAAAAAGTGAACCACTGTTTCTGTGTGGTTTTTCTCTTGAGAACCAATGTCAACTGTTATCGCAACAGATGTTACTTGTCCTGAAGTGTGCGTGAGTACAAAAGCCACTTCTGCTCACGTAAAGGCTGGAAAGAAAATGAGAGCTGTTTTGTCCTTAAAGCTGGCTACAGCAAGGGGGTTTGTGTTGCCTGGCCAGTGCCACGTTTGAGTTATCAGACTCTGGGAACTTGAGTGTGACTTGGGAATGAATAAGAAGGATGCATCTGTACTTTCTGCCTCAGCAGCTTGTTCTGCAACGTGGGACCTGGGGTCCAAGTCCGTAGGTTTGTGCTTTTTCTCTACATTTTTTTTTTCTTGTGGGGCATGGAGGGAGGGTTGCGTTTTCAATACCCTGATAAGAGTTCGGATCCAAGCCTTTAGTTTCTGAAAGCTAGAAAATGAAATCTCTGAAAAGCAAGGCCCCTGCTTGGCCCTCAAAGAAAGGCTTGAGTCTGCAGGCTGTGGGGTACTGGGCAAAGGGTGGCACCCAGTCTGGTACCTGCAGGCAGGAGGGAGAGAACTTGCAGGACAGAGCCTCTTGGCTGAGTCCTGTGGCTTTAATTTTTCACCAAGGTAACTGTCTCTTTTTGGAAACAAAAGCCCTGCTTTTGCCACAGCACTTGAACAGGCTTTGGAAGCTGCTAGCTGCATATCCCAGGCAAAGAGCGCAGCCCTGCTTTGCTCTTGTTTCAGGGGTTGAGGGCAGGGGAGGGAGACTGGTATTGCCTGGCCAGCAGTCACAAGCTTGGTGTCTACTTCCTGAGGCCAGAAAATGAAGGCTTGGATTTGATATGCTAACCTCTGGTTTCATCCTGTTTGAGGCTTCATTTGTTCTGAATTCATAGTGGCTTGCAATTTCTTTTACAGTTTTTGGCTGTGCCCAGATCTTGACCGAAGTTGGAAAAGCAAATCATACATTGCTACTGTTAGAACTACATCTTCAGGTAGGGCAATTTAAACTCGTGTAGAAACAGTAATTCTTCCTGAAGGTTGTTTATTAGATTAAAATATCAGCTATGTGACTTAAGCTGTGTTCTGGAAATTTAGGGACAATATTGGTATTGAACAACACAAAACACCTAAGAATAACATGACTTTATTATTAGAAGCTTAATTTGGCAAAGTAGTTGCAGAGACAGTATTGTCAACAAGAAGTTAATAAATCGGGCAAGACAGAGTTTTCATTTATCAGGCACACCCAGAATTTAGCTTTAAGTCATAATCTGTGAGCTGAGAAGAAAGGGATCCACACTATACTTGTTTATTCCAGAGCTCAGTTCTTAGATACTTTGAAATAATAGGTCTCTTGTGCTGAGTCCCCAAGCAAATATTGCAATTATTGCTGTCTTGAGTTTGAAATCTTGCTTTTGCTGACTCCAAAACTATCAAAGCTTTCCATTTTGAGGTGTGTTTTACTCATAGGTTTCAAGCTGTTTTAGATATTTTGTCATTGCAGTAGTTAACTGTGGTTATCTTGCCGATGTTCAGCCAGTGCAGTCCATGCTTTAAATGTGCAGGTGGATGCTTCCAGTGCTGTGTCTTCTAACAGCACAGTTGGTACTGTTTGCATACTAAACAGCTGGTGTTCTGCTGGCAGGTGAAGCATTTTCCACTTCAATATTGAAGGCAACAAGACCATTAAATGAAAAGCCTAAATAAAAGGTCACGTTTTCATTTCCAGGGGGCACTGAATCATGATGGAGTGGCAAGATACGGAACTCTTTAACGTGACCACGCATAAATAACTTTCTGTCCTTGGTCCAACCAGAAACTCTTTTGAGACTGTCACGAATCATGGGAACATTCCATATAGTTCCATGTAGCCACTTCATTCTCCTCTCGTGTAAGGACCCCCTAATTAAATTATCAATTCTTGTTTTGTGCACAATCTTGGCCAAGCCATAACCCTTTCCCAGGAAAAAGTGGGTGTAGATTCTTTTCTTTCTGGTGGGAACATCTTTCATCTTGATTTCATATAAGCGTTTCAGGGTTTGAAGGGCTGTGTTTAGAATTTCGTCTTTTTCCGGGTTAGGCTCTTTGTCTAATGCCTCGTCTGGCCAGTACAGCAAGGTGAGCAAAAAATAGGCGCTGGCTGGATATGGTCGTCTTGCTTTGAAGAATCTTGCGCTGAGCTGACGAAGAGTGTTTGCCGGCAAAAGTTTGGCTGATCCTGGTGACAAGCACGCCAGAGTGATATGGCACAAAATGTAGTTGATCAGATCGTTGTCTTCCAGCCTGTCCTTCAGTGGGTTTTCTGTATAGCAACTAAGGATCTTTTCTAGTTTTTCAATTGACCTGTTCTCTTTCTTATCTGATAAGAATGACAGGATATTAGTGACGCTACCTCCACCACTCTTATAAATATTCATGCGTCTAATCAGTTGGCTCTCAGGACTGCTCTGGTTGCCCTCAAAAAGTGATGTTGAGATGAAAAACCTGGCGTATACCTCGGACTGTCTTTTTAGCCATTTTCTGGGGTTATAAATTTGTTCTTCCTTTTCATCTCTTTCATCTTCCTCTTCATTCTCCTGGTTTTTATCTGTTTGGAAATAACTTAGGTCTTCTGAAATCCATTCTAGAGCATTGTACAGGTTCTGGCGTAAGCCTTTTAAGCGTGAGTGAAGCCTTCCCCATGGTTTTGCAATGTCGTTGGGGATGTAATCTGTGATCAGGTATTTCACAAGCTCAGAATATTCCCCATCCGGACTTCTGTGAAATACCTGGATTGTGGACAAAAATTTTAGAAGACGACATCCTACTTCTACTTCTCCAAAGTAGCCAACGTTGTTCATACTTTCCCGTTCTGCTTTTGCAGCCTGTTGTGCAGCCTTGAAGCATTTCATAGCTTTAAGAGCAATCTCTATTTTGTGAATGATGCTTTCGGGATTGTCATCCTGTGACATTTTATCCACCATGAAACTAAACCATTTCCTGTAGACTTGACCTTCTGTATCTAAAATGTAGGAATCGTTTGGCAAATGAAATTTTGCAACCCCTGCCCAGTGTTCCGCGTCTTTAAACTTTTCATTATTGTAATGCAGTCGGGCGAGCTGCTGGGCAAAAAAGGGATCTTTTCCAAGGAGTTCATATGCCGCTTTTAAAACAGCGATAGCTTTTTCACAGTCTTCAGCTTTACAGACGTGTTCAATGAACGGGGAGAAGAGAGTGTCAGTGTTGTCACCCCTGCTTCTTTTGTCACGTCGAATAAACAGATACCTGATGAACTTGATGAATTCCTCTCGTCCAAATCTGTTTTCGAAGAGTGTCTTTTCCTGAAGGAGGGTCATTGCAAGTTGACTCTGGGGTTCATTCCCTGAAAGCTGATGCAGAATTTCTTTTGCAACTAGACAGTGTATTATCTGAACAGATGAAATATAGGTGGTGCTTTCCCTTAGCTCGATAAAAATCATTCTTGCTTGTTCGCTTAAGTGACTTTTGAAATCATATGCTCTTGCTTTCTTTTCTGTATACGCCCCCAGTCCCAGAAAAGCCTCACAATGTGACAATGAAAGGTATGAATTTGGTACATAAAAATTAAGCAAGGCCACATAACGCATCAAGCAAGTGTCCCGAGAAGAGCGGTCTATGCCTTGCAATATGTGCCCCACAAAGTCTCTTACATATGTTGCATTGAACTCCTCACACATCAGGACAAATGTGAGTATAAATTCTGGCTTGACATCTTTCTGCTGCAGTTTATCAAGTTTAGTTTTGAACAGACTCTTCTCCAAGTCCGTCAGCTTGTGCGTGACAGCAACTGTGTCTGTCGGAGAAAACTTGCAGAGCCTTTCAGGGTCATTGGATCGTCTACAGCACATGAGGATGAAGGAAGGTCTGGGGAAAATGGTTTTCCTAATTGCTACAGCGTCCATTAACTCGTTCTTTAGTTCGTCTAAGTAGTCTTCATCATAATCCTCAATCAGGAGGAGCACAGGCAGACAGTGACTGATGTCTCTTTCTTCATAATCTCTAAATGCAAGTGCATGCTCACAAACGGTTGCAGGTAAATACGAAGTCTTGATAATGGCACATCTTAGGTCCTTCCTTCTTTTCCACAGAACTTGTCGGGCTATCGTGCTTCCGCCGCTTCCAGGATGGTGGAATATTTTGAGTTTAGCCACGGAACAGTTGAATCCTCTTCCTTGTAAAATGTCATCTAGGAGTTTGCTAGCATCCTCACATGCTTTGCGTTCAATGATTTCCCCGCAGCGTTTTCTGTCAGCAAGCCAGAAGTTTTTCCAGATGATTTTTCTCCCTCGGTAAAAATTTTGTTCTATTTCTTGTATTTCTTTTTCAGACAAGAGATCTAGTTTGATATCATCACATTGGTCAACACAAAGGATTTCTAGGGAAAACAGCTTCTCTTCTTCCAGGGAAGGAAGCACACACAGGCCTCCAGTGGAAACTGGCAGATGCCTGGGCTGGGCTTTGGAAGGCAGCATTTTTTGAATGGTGGCATCTATGTGACTTAATTTCATACCCACAACACTGCATTGTTCGAGTGTCTTGATGCTGCAGGACGCCTGAGCTAGATAAGCCCACTTCTCATAGTTTTCTCTGGACTCTGCAATGCAAACGATGTACTCCGTGCCATTCATCTCTGTATAGAATTCTTGGAAAGTGTCCACAAGTGGTTTCTGCACTGGTGACAGCAGTAGGAAAAGCACAATGAAAGAGCCCTGTGGCAGGATTTCATCACAGATATGAGTAATGGCTTTCTTAAGGTACTTTTTTTTTGTTCTAATCCATGTATTTTCATCGCAAGGTTTTTCATCCCCAAGGAAGTCGCTGCGCCCATTGCAGAATATCCAGCTGGTCTGATCAAACAGGCACGAATGTTTCTGAGAGGCAGAGGCGCCAGTCTTGCTTTCACTGGCAAAATCCCATGAATGTTTCTGAGAGACAGAGTTACTAATCTTGCTTTCATTGGAGAAATCCTGTAAAAAAAAAGGCCTGGTTGCGTGGTGTTCTCTGTACCTGCTGTAGAGCCCTGACACACTAGAATCTTCGTCAAAGTCAAAGACGCAGAAAATGTTCAAGTGCATTAAAAAGTTGATATAGTTCAGGTCACGCGTTTCACATCTGTTTGTGACAAGGATGTACCGCAGGGAAGTATCCATGTAGTTTTTGCCATCGTTTAGTAGAATTGATAACTTTCTTCCTAAATTTTGAGGCACTTCTGTATGTACTTGAGCACTGGAGAGCTCAGCTTTTTCTCTTTGAGCATCTCTTTCTGATAAACCCTGAATAAAAGTAGCAAGATCATTATGTTCTACAGGTTCGGACTTCGCTCCCAGTCGCTGGTAGAGAGTGCGCTCTTTTGTCAGGATCACCTTCTTGCTGCCTTCATGGTATTTTGGCAAAAGCACTTCAAAAAATTTGCTTTTTACTAAGTCGGATGTTGGTTCAATGTCAACCTCCACCACAAACCTTTGTTCTTGTTCTTTTGGAATCACTTCAACAAAAACAGGTGGGTGAATACATTTCCTTGCAACTTCTTGTACACTTTTGCTGAAGCATTTTTTGATATAATCATCTAATGCATCAACGTAGTGCTCTCGCTCGTTGACCTTTATGCCAATGATCTGCCCGTGCGTCCAGCCACCCTCCTCGACGCTGTCCATGACACCGAAATGGATGGTGCCGTTTGTTCGGATGTTCATGCAGGCTGAAGCAAACCGTATCACTTCACAGGCAAATTTTGATTGCAGCTGATTTTTGTTCAGTTCTGCAGCAATGGCAAAAGATTTGTATTCATGGCAAGGAGCGATTAAACCATTGACTCCTGTTTCTGGAGAAAGAACTTTGTCCTTCACATACTTGAAATGGGTATTCTGACTTCTAAATGGGCGACAGTTGCTGAGCTGTAAACCCTCTTCGGTGTTTTTCGGGGGGGAGTTGTTACTCCTCCTTTGCCTCTTGCCAGGAGCAGGAGCTGTGTTCTCTCTGCTCGTTTTATCTGCTGCTCTACTGCTGTCCCCACTGGGAGATTTTTGAGCAGGAGTCGTTTTGGGTCGTACGGAATCGGTCTGTGTAGCAGTTTTGTTTGATGTTTTGCTGCTGGGAGGCTTGGCTTGCTGTGCATTTTGCGGTAGTTGCAGAAGTTCAGTTCTCTTGCGGATTAATATGTGGATTTGGCCTCCCTTCATCCCCATCTTTCTGAGGAAAGATTCATCCAGTTCCCGTAGTGCTGGACCTGTTACTTCCTCCACATGTAGTTTTTCTACATACTCTTTCTTGATTCCAATAGATTCTAGCCAACATCGGACATGATTCTCGTCCCACTCACTCAGAGGTAACGTTTCATAATCTAAAAGTTAAAATTACGTCTTAGTAATACAAACTAAAAACATATCAACCTGCATGACAAGGTACCATAATCCTTGCAAAAGTGGCCGTGCTGAATGCTAGTGAGCAACTGTGTCTTCTTCAATATGTCAGTTCTGGTGACTAAGAGCATCCTTAACGTTCATCAAAAGCAGCGCTAAGCAACAGTATGGGACCAATAAATCCGTGGAGCAGCAAACCATGATGGAGGGTTAGTAATTTCCCTTAAAGGGAGTAATGGAGATAACTCACTGCATCATTCCCTTCCCAAAACATTTTAAGGTTATTGGTTAACTAGAGAGGTTTGTGTAGGTCATTTACCCCCTTGAGTCTGTTTATTTTCTGCTAAATGAAAATGGCATCAATAAAAAACGCAAGATAAGAGCACTGATTAGTTCCCCACTAGTGATGAATCCTTAAAATGCAGATACCACAAAGCAAATTGCTACATATAAAGTGTAAATTTTCTGAAAGCAACACGTACCCATTGCCTTTGATGGGGGAAGTCCTCCCGTTAAGGATCAAAAACCTAGAGGGGGGGAAAATAACTCTTCAGATTTGCAGTTGATATTGCTGTGTTAGCTAAAGTTGGCTCATTTCTTCTGTTTCCCCAGCTGCTTTCCCACCTGTTTGGTCCCAGGTAATTGCTGTACCTCTGACAGGCCGGTCTTGCCGCGAGGCTGCTTGCTCTCACCTGTACTGAGCGAGGCTGGAGCAGCAGCAGCAGCAACCGCGCACGTCCTGGGTTAGATCCTGGATGATGGGAGGCCCAGCACTCCTGTAGCCCTGGGTCACACAGTGTCTCTTGCTTGCTGTTACTTCTCACTTTCTTCCCTTTTCCCTGCCTCTTGCTCTTCCCCCTCCCGTTTGTTTTTTTTTTTTCAGTGGGTACTGTCTGCCCTTCTCCCTTTTTTCTCCCTCTTTTGTTCCCCATCTGTTCTGCTGCTCACTGGATTTTCCATGAAGCAGTTCAACTTGCTGCCCAACCCAACAGATTTTTTTTTCAGGAGGTGTCCCGGCCTCACAGGTGACCTCCTTCACTAAGAGAGGTTCAGTTTTGTCCTGGCTGCAGGAGGAGCCAGGCTACCACCCTGCTGCGTGGAAGCCCCGAAACGTACCATCACTTCCCCTGGTCAGCAGTAAAGAAGGCACCGTGGAAGGGGGGGTGTTTGCTTACCCTGTTGCGACAGCTCCGTAGCGGTTCAGCAGGTGCCCGTAGCCCCCCCAGCTCCGTCCCTGCTCGTGGTCCGACAGCGACACTCGCAGCCTCCGCGTTCGGGCATGGACGGAGCCGTCGTCCCTCAGCTCCCTGCTGGGTCTGAAAGCCGAGGGGAGGTGAGGAGCGCTCGCTCTCAGGATCACGGCTGGGCAAGAGGTGAGTTCAGCAGGAGCGGGCGGTGAGGGTCTGAGCAGGGGATGTGGAGCCCGGGCCTTGAGGCGAAGGGTGCGCCTGTGGCCGAGAGCTTCGGTTCCAGCTCATTACGTGTTCGGGGAGTGATTCCTGCTGCTGGCGGCTGTGGGAAATGGGCTAAAACTGTCCCTTGCGGTGCCTCTGCCCCCCCCGGGCTGTGATTGGGCTGCGGCGGCTATCGCGCTGCCACAGCTGCTGTGCCACAGCTGCTCTCGGGGGTGACGCCTTTTTGGAGAAAACGAAACTTTGGGAGAATAGAAACCAGGGTGGAGTCCTGGGAGAGGGGGGGCAGCTCTGGGGAAGCGGGTCGGGGGCTGCAGAGCTCGAGGGGCTCCGGGCCCTGCACCCACGTGCCTGTAAGAGCTCCGGGGGGCCAGGCTGGGAGCAGCAGCATTCGTGGCTCTCGCGGCCTGTGCACCCAGAGGGGCCTGAGGACCCCTGGCTGCACCGGGGGCAGCGAAGGGATGCAGCTGCGGGTCTGTGAGGACAAAGAGGCCCGAGCACCCTTTTTCCCAGTGGGATTGGGGAAGGGGGATGATGCAGCAGGATCCTTGCTTTTCCTCGGTCTGTTACTTGTACCCCCCAGGCTGAGAGCAGCCGCCACCACCCCATTTCCCACGCCACAGTTGCTGCCCCAGACCTGCACAGGGCTTACCTGGCAGAGCTGCGTAACAGAGCTGTCCCCGGGCTCTCCTGCCTGCGAGGAAAGTGTTTCCGAAGGAGGTGAGAGAGGGAGGGGAGATGCTCCAACCTGCTGCTCCCCAGGCAGGAGTCTGAGCCTGTGGATGTTCCTGTGGGTCTCTTAAATGATGCGCTCGATAAAAAGCGAAACTGCTTTTAGACAGTCGTAGTGATTCACCAAGTCTCCACCCTTGGCAGCGCGGCTGCTGGGTGGTGCAGCCTTTGCCCTGCTCCTGGGGCGGCTGCGCCCACCGCAGCCGGAGGGAGTTTTCGATGCCAGGTGCTGCCCAGCCTTCCGCCGTCCCGCTGACAGCCGGGCTCCCTTCCTGGAAATCACGTGCTCATTTATCAGCTTCGTTTCCCACCAAAATATTTTATTGGCGGGCATTATGCCAGCCCTGCGTCTCCCCTCCTGCAGACACCGAGGAGGCGGCTGCTGCCTGGGGACTGTCGGGTACAGGAGGAGAAGGGGGCTCCTGCACCTTGGTGGAGGCTCAGTGTGTGTCTCCTGCCTCTATCACGCTCCCTGGGACCCGCGGGGAGGCCGTGGGGGAACCAGGCCCCGGAGGGCGGCATCCACCTGAGCTCCCCGGCGCACAGTGTCACTACGAGGTGTGGGTTTTTTTTAATCTGAGCACAAGTCTTTATTTAGGAGACTTAGAAAAGCACTTTACATGAGAAGTACAAAAATATGAAAGAGGCTTTGAATCTTCTTAGGTAAAACTACCATTTTTTTTTTTTTCAAGCTCTAGAAATGCGTAACTCACGGTTGGCAGCTCCGTTAATCACTCTCTAGGAGAAACAACTGCCTGTACAGTAGCTGCATGTGCCCAGTCGTAAACGGCTTAAGACACGGTGGCAGAATCATACAAATTCCCACTTTGTAATCTCTCCTTTACTGAATTCCAGTGAAAGATGCAGCATTGCTTTCCTCTTCCAGGTGTTATAACATGATTAAATATAAAACCAAAAACCCATTAAGAATGATTTGTCATGCTTTATACTTGTACCTCTTGGACTTGATACCACGGTGTAGTAAAAATTAAATAAATATAAATATGTTAAATAAATACATTGTGAAAGAACCTTCCCCCCCCCATATTAGATCTTGGCATTTCTTCATTCTTTGCAGCCCCTCAGTGCTTTGTACAGCCCTGAGGCCACTGAAAAGGGACGCTGCATCTTTAGACACAGCGGCTGGCTTGGCTGTATCAGCAGCCCCCAGGGACAGGAAGGGGGGTTCCTTTATGCCTTATCGCACCTATTGCAAACACTGCCACCAATTTCACTGTTTGTACAGCTCTCCTCGCTCCCTCTTTAGCTCCTTTGCCCCAGGACTCACCTCACCTCTGGCTCTGCGGCTGGCGCCCCTTTCCCAGAGAGCAGGGAAGGCTCGCAGAGCAGCGCTCGGCCTCGGGCGAGCTGCTCTCACCTGCCAGCGCTCTATTTTCCGGTTACCTGTGTAGATCTGTTCTGATACTGCGATTTCAGCCGAGGGCTCTTCAAGCTCCTCTGTGAATACTGGTCAATATTTAAACAATAAAGCTTAATTTCAAAGTAGGGAAACATTTAACTGATTTTTTTTTTTCCAAGTCAGTATTTTTCAGAACTTCATTGTATCGGCCCAGGTAGAGGGATTAATGTTCCAGGGGTGTGCTGATTAAACACAAATCGTACTCTGCCTACTGTTTTTTGGATGATCATAAATGATTCCCTTTACAACCCTGGGGCCGGCAGCAGTGCGAGGGCAGGTTCAGGTGATTTCCTACAGCTAAAAGGCTCCTTTTGCAGATCCCAGTCCGTAGCATTCCTATTATTTCAGTCGCTGGATTTTAATTCTTCGTAGTAAAACGCATCGGTTATAAAATCACGTACAGTACAGGGATAATGGGTGACAGCTACACCCAGCTCTTGCTCTCCATTTTCACCATCTTGAAAACTGCCCTGGAACAACTCCAGGGCCAGGGGTCGTTGCTATTTGACGCCACCGCTCGCTCCTTGGGCTCCTACCGTCTCCCCGTCCAGCGCAGGCAGAGGGACAAGGCACTTTTTGGAAGCTTGGTTTCTTCAAAGAGGGAGAACTCGGCTCTTGGCTCCCCCTTTTCCCTGCTAAAGGTAGGCGTGTTTCACAGCCCAGTGCTTGGAATGTTTGTCCCGGAGATGAAAGCTCCAGCTCTCCTCTCAAACAGCCTCCCCGGCGAGGCTCGGCTCGGCAGCGTCCTGAGGGTAGTACTGCTGGAACAGTCTCTCGTGGCAGCAGATACGCATAGCGTGGTACGTGTGCAGGAGCAGCCGAGGGAAACGGGCTGTGAAGTAACACACGAAGTCGTCTGGGATGGAGCCCAGCGTCTCCTGCACGTCAGGAGGCAGCTCTCTGTAATGGTGCTTCTGTACAGGAAAAAAGAACAGGGAAGAGAGCTCAGTCAGATGCAGGGGTTCAAGGATCCTCTTCGAACAGCACTGTCTGTCCAAGATAGGTTTCCATGGACAAAGTCACCTCATATTCATCTATCGTAAAGCAGCTCGATACTGAAACCGAGGTAAGTGAGAGAGAGAGCCTGGCCCAGCAAAAGGAGGGAGAACCATGGCGCGCGTGTTGCTTACAGAAAGAACTCCTTTACCTTATTCCTCAGTGCCCTCAGAAGGTCCCGTACCGAGCCTCCTTTATACGATCTGAATCTTCTGAGATCTGCAACAGAAATTACAACATTTCTTTTTGTGGTTGAAGCAGTTTTAGTCGCTGGCCTCATCCGTAAAGTGCCTGCAGGGACAGATCTTCCCTAGGTGGGTTTCAATATCTAAACACACCCTTCAGTTTGAAGAGGTGACACATAAAGGTCACGTGCACCAAAACCAGATGGTGTTATCCTTACTTTCCTTGCAAACCAGGAACAAGAGCACCTAACTCCTTTGCGCTGTGTTACGAGTGTCCGTTACCTGTCTGAAGAGGAACAGTGATGTGCTCTCTCCAGTCCATTTTCACCACCTCTCTTCCGCCTCTTTCTAATTGCTTCACTATTGGACCATCTAAAGACTCTTTCTCTATCCGGTCACTAACATCCTGGAAGAGACAGTCAGGTTATTTCTGGGTTTATTTCCACACTTTTCCCAACAACATAAAACTGCTGCTTTGGGCCAATTGCAACTTGGCGGATAAGGAAGTTGCGATTCTACTCTACTACGTGACAAAGTACAACACAGCGGATTGTACTTAGGATAGGAACACGGATGTTTCTGAGATGAATCATTTCACTGTCTGCCAAAGCCTTTTATCCCAGAGCAGAAGGTTGGGCTGGAAAGAACCTCAGCCCCTCCGCCCGTTCCCTCCCCGCATCAGGGTAGGTGTATTCACTCCCCTGTTGGTGAAAGGCTCCCTGGCTCCGTGTTCTCCTGTGTTGCTTCCAGAGCCCTTCCTCGCTCCGGCATAAGCCGATAACATCACGCTCCAGCCCCACTAGAGAAGAGCTGTGAGATGAAGCCAATTTCTCAAGAGCTACCACTCAGGTATTACAACTTCACTTTCTGTTGGTTGTGCATTCTATCACTTCAAACACTCACAAAGCAAGGAGAGGCTATATTCAACGTCTGAAGAAGGTCTACAGGAGTCCTAAGAACTGAAAGGATTGAAAAGGTCAACACAAACCTGAAAAAACTGGAGCTGTTTTTCTAAACTCCAAAAGAATGGGTGTTTTAGCACACAGCTGGCAGACGGACGCTTCTGGGGGTCCATGCTTATCATTTGCTCTATTAAATCACGAGCAACTATGTCTTCTGCAAGGAAAAGGGGGATAATTCTTAGGCTGTAGAGAAACCTAATGTTTTCTACTTCAGAAAATGAATATTTGCTTTACTTCCTCCAACAGGACCCTGACACCAGCCCCAGTGCTCAAGCACCGCCCTCACAGCTACGCTGGGCAGCCAGCGCAGGCAGTAGCATTGACTCAGCGTGACGATGAAGATCAAAGTTCAGCTCCTTCCTAACCTTTAAATACATGAAATAACTGCAGTCAGGCTTGCAGGGTTCCAAGTTTTGTATCCCAGAGATGCCTCGGAGTACTAATTCTAAGAACTCTCGGAGCTTTACTTCAGAAGTACAACCTTCACCACGGCCCGGCTGGGAATCGCTGCAGGTCGCAGTTCAGTTGGTATTTTCACCCCCACAGAAAGCTCCCTGGACTCTGGTGCTTCGTGTTTACGGCGCTTCTCTTACCGTGTCTCCCTGTGCTCAAAGCCTCCAGGCTGTATGCGCCCAGCAGGATGTTGGCTTGTCGCTGCAGGGATTTGCCAAAGGGGTGGCTGCCCTCAGATACCACATAATAAAAGACGCAGCCGGCTGAGAAGATGTCCACGGTGTACGTCTGCAAAGAAACAACCTCCCATAGCAATAACACATTTTTTTCCTCCCCTGAAGACTTAGGTCTTCGCAGGGCAGTTATTCTGCATCTAAGAGCAAAAGGAAACTTTTCAGAATCACATATTCAGCTTCCAGCCAGCATGAACGCCCCAGCACCGAGGGCTGCGCATCTTAAGGTCTGACTGCAATAAACGTGACACCCGTTGGGCTGATGGGAAGATGAAGACTTACAGGGTTCTCTTTGCAATCTTCACTCAGCATCTCCGGCGCGATCCAGCCCTCGGTGCCGGGCACACCCGACCGACGGCTGAAGCTGTGCCTGCCCACTGCCAGCTTCTTGCACAGCCCAAAGTCCGAAATCATGGCTTTGACTTTCCCGTGGGCGTTGGGCATCGAGATGAGGATGTTATGGGGCTTCAGATCCCTGTGGACTACAATAAACACCCTTTTACCCGCTCCAGGAAACCCCAGCAATACTTGTATCTTTTTAATGTACTTGCATGGTAAACATTTCACAAGGCTGAAGCCCTGTTTGTTAAACCACAGTCCTAACCTCAAACGATTGCCTTTGGTGGAGGCTCAGCACTCTTTCATTCCACCACCACTGGTCATTACATTTTATAGGACTTCTGCCCCAAAAATGCAGCACTCTGAACCAGCACAGCAGAGCATTACCGGGACAAGGCCGTGGAGGGCCAGACGCTGCTGCTGCCGGCACTAGCTGGAGCTTCTATGACTCCCTCTTCTGGGATGGAATAAACAAGCTCCCAGCACCCGACCAGTTTCTCCTCTTTTTTACAGGCAAGAAAATGTACAACTCTCCATCTAGCACCGAAACAAGAGGCATTCTTACCAATACTAAGGGAGTGCAGGTAAGCAAGACCAGATGTCGTCTGTTGCAGGAGAGTGATGGGCTGTAAGCCATGCTGACTGAAGGCCTTCTGCTCAACGTACTGCAAATCACAAGAGAAAACAGGAGATTCAGCCACAACACTGATTGATCCTAATTAGCCCTTGCAGAGGCACTGAGTCCCTGCACCCCCCAAAACCAAAAATAAAACTTGGAGGCTAATGCTAACACACACAAGAGTCATGGTGGGGTTTTCTGGATGAAGGTGATCGCTAAACCGTCATTCAGAGCTATAAATCTATCTAGCAATGTGCTCCAGAAGAGAACGTAGAGGATCTTTAAAGTCTGGGTGGCAGGAGTGGGAGGATGACTAGAAGGGACTTCATCACAAGAAGGAAAATCAAAGGACAACAGCTTCCATCATTAAATCAGAACAGGATCAAGTATGGATTTCTGAAGGTCTGAAAACACCCTGATGTAGGAATGTGGAATTGTCACAGACATGAGGGCAAGAGTCACTAGAACATCTCCTGGGGCTGGCACTTCCACAACTTAAGCTAAAGGAAAGGGAAGGCCTTCCAGGGAGAAGATTTTCTCAAATCCTGTAGGCTTGCAAGTGACCCATCACCTCCTGTAAAGTGGCAGCACACAGCTCGATGGCGATGTACTGAAACTGCCGGTCCTTCTCTGTGCAGAAATAGCGGATCACGTTGGGATGCTCATCTGACTCTCGCAGCAACTGCACTTCACGGTCTGCAAAGCTGAAGCACTCAGGAAGGATTCTTTTCACTGCGACATCACGGTTATCAAATGTCCCCCTGCAGACAGGAAGGAAACCACATCATCCTTTCATACTCTGTAGGCAAAGCCTGTACAAAGCCACTGACAGCAGATATTTTCAGAGGCGTGTTAAAGCATTTCTCATGCTGCAAACAGATACATTTGGTCATTAAACATTTCTAAGGGAACTACAGTCGGTTTTGCTTGTGAAGAAACACTGCATGAAAGTAGTCCAGACATGAAAATACTTTCGTAAAAGCTTCTACCTGTAAACAATTGTCCCTTCAGCTCCATGTCCCAGTACATCTTTTGGGTTGAATGAAATCTTGCCAACGATCACTCTGCTCACATCTTCATCTGAACAAAACAAGAAACGAGGACCGGTTTAGGACAGGTCAAATCAGCCTTTTACAACTGCACATCCTGGGCCAATATGCAAAAGTCTTTTTGTTCGTGTTCAAATTAACAACACGCGTGATCAAAAGAAACGAACATCTGCATTTTGGTCCTCGTGCCGAGTGACCAAACGATCCAATACACAGAGTCAAACACGTTCTGTACACAACACCTGGTGTCAGGTCTGGAAAGACCATGTCTCAAGGATTATGAAAGACCAGTGGTTCACAGCAGAAACTCTAGGTCGAGGCCTTGTTGAATTTAGCAAATGACTGACAGAGAAGTGGGTTTACAAGCAGTTCCCCTCAGCAGCCTTGGAAGGGACAAATGAGTGCATGGGAAGGCCAGGCGGGGGGGGCAGGCTACACGACATAATCCTTATTTTTCAGCTCCAGATAAGCATATAAATGACGTTGCATCAACTTTACCTCCCTCCTCTTGCTCAGTGGAGAGGCAGCTCCCAACATCAGATGTGGAGACGTTGGAGTACGCAGAATGGTTTGAAGCTCTGGGGGACATATTGGGTGTGCTCGTGGCTGAGCTCTCCGTCCGTCCACAGGAAGTTTCCAAGAAATCTGCTTCTGGGGGCAGCTCGCTGGGAGCACGGAAGGGCAGCTGCTGCTGCTGCAAGAGCTGGATCTTCTCTTCCAGCTGATGCTGCCTCTGTTGCTGCTGATGTACGCTCTGTGAGAAAGGACCCCAGTTCTGTAAGTGGAGTGAATTTTCTTACAATCATGTCACAAAAGGGAACTCTCCAGCTACTGGGGTCACTACAACCAAAGGTGGGAGGAAAACTCTCGTGATGACACTATCAGACAAGTAGGCTGAGGAACTTCCACTCACACGCTCTCAATTTCATTCTGAATTCACACTGCAAAGCCCAGAGACCACCCAGTAACCAAATTGTTACTAGGTTGACTGGGTGTCTTCAGACCACAATGGATAAAGGCTTTGATCCAGAAGCTGGAAAGCCTGGCAGTGGTTCAGGTGAGGAAGACAGAAGCCAGTGCTGTTAGGGTGTCCATGAAAGGAGTAACATACGAAAACTGGAACTGGTGGGATAAAAAAATAATCTCCAGAGTTGGCACACAGGCTCAGAGAAACCACTGTCTGGTCAAATTTGTAGCCTTTCTACCCCCTGCACATCCGTGAGGCGGGACCGTCCCCTCTAGCGCATCACTGTCTAACTCCCGTATCATTTCCTAGGCTACAACATGTTTCTGACCCTCCCTGAGCTCAAAGCACATCATGAGTCGGCATTACCATTGGGTAAGTGATGATAAAAGCCACCCAGCCCACGAGCAGGAAGGTGCTGAGGATGATCGTGGCCATGTCCTTCAGCATGGAGTCCACAGGAGCCTCTGGCCGAGGGACAGGCCGAGACAGTTTCTCCTCAATATCCTTTGGGACAACAGGAGGGTCTTCTGTTGAGGAACCCTCAACTATGTCAATAACCTAGGAGGCAAAGAAAGCCCTGTTAGCTCAATATTTTCATAGGTAACAGAGTATCTATATGCAAGCCTTTCTGCTAAACTGTTATTTTAATCATTTCTAATTCTATCAAAGAACATTTTGCGTGTGGGGGAAAAAAAAAAAAATTAAAAGCCCTAAGTCTGAACTAAGGAATGACCCATCGTCACACCAATGATTCCAAATGCTAAGCACATGAAAATCTGACAAAAAATGTGAGGTTTTCTTCTAAGTCCTTCCCCAACTTCTGCTGCTTTACAGTGTTCAGGAACCCAGTAAGATGAAGATTCTCATCACAGACCTCTTCAATAGTGGCTTTATCAGAGTCAGCTGGAATCACATTTTCAGGCCTCTTGGGTAAGTTGCTTGGGAATTTCTCCAGGATCTTTGTAGGGGCAGATAATGGTGTTTCATGGTGCCCTTTAAATAAAACACATGTGTTGAAATAAGAAGTTGTCCCTTTTTCAGGAAAGATATCCTTGACTTCAGCATCTTTGCTGAAAAACATATAAAGATGAGGAGAAAAGCTCAAATTAGCTTTCCACATGCTGAGCTAAGCACTCTTCATCCTCTGCACTGCATAAAGCAGGGGCCTTGGAAAAAACAGTATATGGTTGTATGCTTAAAGATATTAATTCATATGCAAATAAAGATGAATTTGAAAGGATTACTACAATTCAGTAATTGCTGCTTGAGTTCAGGCAGTCACAGCGATGGATTTCCAGCAGCTGAAGAACTGCTCTGAGGTCTGGGTTAGCAGAGCCCGCCAGAGGGCAATGCCACCCTGCAGAGCGGCAGGGCCACATGAGGCCTCACCTACCTATTAGGAGCCAGTCGTTCCAGTAGCTGAGTTTG
Source organism: Phaenicophaeus curvirostris (assembly GCF_032191515.1). Classification (NCBI taxonomy): domain Eukaryota; kingdom Metazoa; phylum Chordata; class Aves; order Cuculiformes; family Cuculidae; genus Phaenicophaeus; species Phaenicophaeus curvirostris. The sequence continues at coordinate 11,886,445 of NC_091410.1, read as the reverse complement.
GTCTTGGCTTTCAGTCTGCCTGAAAACTTCACATCCGTGCTGGGGGTGATAACACACTCGCCGTTGTCTTCAATAGTGACTCCTTCTGTTTGTGGTCCCTCCAGCAAGGGGAAGGCGCTGCCGCGGGGCTAGAGAGAGATCATCGTTACAATTAAGGGACCACTGTGTGCCTATAGTATTTAAACAGGCAACTAAATAAAAGCATGGAGGTCAAAATTGGTAGGCAAGCAAAAATTACTGGCAGCAAAGTCACTGTAAGTAAACACTGACATTATGCACTTGGCAGCTGCTTCACCAACCTTGGACGTTAAACCTTCCCAGTTGCAGGTTGCCTAGGAGAGTAGATTACTCTCTCTTTTTTTAGGAAAGCTAAACAGAAGCTTTATTTCCTACCTGGACAGGCACAGTGTGAGCAAAACAAATCACTGATACCATTTGCTGTCTATGGGGAGTGACTCTGATGAACAAAACTTCAATTTTAACATTAAGCACAATGCACCAACAATGCTGCATAGCAACCTCGGGTCCATTCCTGCTAATCTTGCCTGGCACTGTGCCTGGGGAGCTACAGTTACCTCTTTGCAGTGTTTGAAATGATTCTTGAAATATGGTCAGGCATTCTAAGGCTTACTGTTAATTGTTTCATTAAATACGTAATTTGTGATGCATTTCATGATAGCTACTTGCAATTTAAAACCAAATTTCTGTAGATGCGCAGCCTTCGGTACTTTATTTTCTATTTTAATGGGATCCCTTTGCGAGCCTACTAAGTTGTCTTTTTTAAAATAAATTTTTATCTATGTTTCCATTCCACCTTTTTCTTTAAACACAGCACAGTCCTAATTCTGCAGGTGTTAAAAAACAACTCTTGCAGCTCCCAACTTACCACAACAGTTACTCCTTCATGCACCATGGATGGCGACGCATACAGACTTGTGGAGTATCTCCCTACGTATAGAGTTGGCCTGGAAAAAAAACCAATAAATGTTAGAAAGGAGCAGGCAAATGGATGTTTTACCATCTTAGCTAAAACCTTGGCAACACAATCCTGCAGAACTAACACATGAGTTTCTCAAATCAACATTTATATTTTGAAAACCCAGACCTGTAAAATTATTTAAGCACTGCCGGACCACGAAGCCATTCTTTTTAATTATGAAAGCACCATTAGTTGATTATTCATGTCACAATTACTCATTTGACATAACTCATTTCCTCTTTCTGCATTATTCAATAATTGAAATTTGCCAAAATGCTACGCATGTTTTTAATAATTTGAAAGGTTTTGCATTATAAAAACCAATTCTATTCCATATTATAAGAAACTATTAAATCCAGAACATCAGATAACAGTTATGAATGTACATTTGCTAAGCTTATGATTTTTTTTTTTATCACTGCCTTTAGATAGCAAAAGTTCACATATGATATAAAATAACAGCTAGAGAACTAGAGCTGCTTTTATGCATTCTTTTCCCTATCCTGAAGCTGGCAGAACAATCCTTCATTGAATGTAAGTCAGGTTTTAATGACAAAGCTCTGACAGACAGTAAAAACAACAGGAATAGCGATGCTCACGTCAGTTTGCTCTTGGTCTCTGTTTCCTTTGGGAAGGGGTATTTCCACTTGGTAATGTGTCCAACCTCCCCAGACATGAACGTCAAGTATCGCAGAGTTTCTATGCCCACGTTTGTGTGCATCACTTTCCGTAATCCTTCACGTTGCCAGATGTAAAAAGCTACCACAGGAGAAGCGTAATTCTGGATCCACAGCACATCCCCCGACTCGCTGTCTACGGTCACCACCAGCCCATCTCCATTAGACACAAAGTGGGACATCTCTGCAACATACAAACACACAGGAGATTATCTGGAGTGCTGAAGATGCATGGTTAAATAATACATGTTAACAGTTCAAGCCTCAGGTTAACTGTGGAGCCCCTTATACCTTACATTGCAAAAGAACAGCAGATTAGAGAATCAGTTGACACAATTGGCTTGATAGAAGTCCAACTGCAACACAACAGCACTGCGATAGCGTTTCCTGAGCACACACCACAGTTGAGATATGATTCCTCTCCTACCATGTGTCACTAAACTTTAAACAATCACAACTTCAAGAGCTGCACCTTCTTAGAGTCAATTTACCTGAAAGTGTCTAACAGGGTCTAGATGTTATCTGTAAAGGATAAGAACTGGCAGGTACATATCAGCTGCACAAAACCCAGGCAAACGGCTTGACTTATTCTTTATAGAAAAAAATCAGAATATTTTTGCCTGTGTGCAAAACTCACAGTCAATGTGTGAAGGAGGAAAACAAATCAAAACAAACCAAAGAAGAAAGCAAGTAAACTCTTACTGTATTTTATGTCTTCATCAGGCAGAGTAGCTGCATAATCAAAATAGGTGGCATTCCATCGCAGCTCCTTCTTCTTGGTGTCATACATTGTGATCGTGTATTCTGTTAAAAAATATACAGTCTGTGAAGCAAAAAAACCTGTGAGAGAATAGAATCAATCATCTCAAATCTGAGACACTCTTCAAAATGCCACTGACTGCTCTCTGCATTTCAATTTCCCAACACCCCTGATAAATAAACATTTCAGAGCTGTTAAGGATAACACTCGATTAAGTCCCACACTGATCTTCAGGAACACAGGCACAAGCCCTTATTGCACAACTTCTCCTGATGTACTTTGTTTTATTTACAAGTTTACAATCCCTGCATTCTAAAATGCTGTTGGTCTAACTTTCTGTGTACAGAAAAATTATTTTGTGTACAGCCTAAAATCATAACTTACGGAAGTTTTTCTAAGAAATAAACTTGAAAACCTGAACCAATCACAAGGTCATTTGTTATGAACCTGAAATTTAAAAACAACAACATTTTCTTCTGAGCTGCAGAGAGAGAAGCATATGACCTGTTCTCCCAAGATACAGGAGGGATGCTGATGGGCAAAGGCTTTCTGCAAACGAGGAAGTCAAAGTCTGCTGTTTCTCCCCAGTCATGAGGTCAATCACGTACCAAATATCCTGCTTTTTACCTGAAATCATAATGTAAGTTTCATTAACATTCAGTTGGAAAATTGCACTTCCACCAAGGTTTTGAGCCTTCTCTTTTCTTTAGTAGGCTCATGAACTTAACATGAATAAAGCATTTTTAATAAAACAACTTCTCACAGACAGCCTTAGTTTCATCATTGGCCACTACTGGCCAATCTCAAACACCACAAGAAAGACTAAATACAACATTTGGAACAGGAAGTACTGTGGGCTCTGTTTTTTCACACTGATAAAATGTAACAGAGTTCTGAGTGTAGAAGATCCTGTGAGCAAGCAGAAGAGGAGACAGAAGTGCAAATGTTGAAGGACAGCTGGTGGAAAAAAAAAAAATGAGGGTCTGCACATTTCAAATTAAGGACTGTAATCCTGAATTCCCACTCAAAATTATGTGAGCTATGACCTTAAATATTTCTTTGATGCTAACACAACTGTTCTGTTTAGAAGCTTTGAATAAATACTTTTTATTTAAAAAAGTTAATTATTTTATTTATTAGTTTATTTATTAGTTAGTTTATTATTAGTTTATTTATTAGTTTATTAGTTTATTTTATTTATTAGTTAATTATTTTATTTCTCCTTAACTGGAGAGACGCAAAGTGGAGAACCAGAAGCAGACATTGGCCCTTCAGGAAACTAAAAAAAATACTAAGTTCATCCTGATCCTTCACATGTTTCCTGTTGCAATAAGTAATAACTGTCCTTCCTTCCCCCTTTCTCCTCCCAAATCCATCAGCAATGAGTCAGGACAGTGAGCCATAAATTTGTTGTTATTTGTAGCATACATGAACTGACTATCTCAGACAATGGAGGAGGTCTTAACTGTGTTGCAATGGGATTTCTAATTTAATTATAACTACCAGGCAGTCAATGACATTTATAAGCATAAGAAGACTAAGTAGAAGTCGCCTTTTGTTGAAAGATAGCTTCTCAAGAAATTGAAACACCCCACACAGGCTATTCACTGCTGAGAAAAGCTGCATTCTCTTCCAGGAAAAGTAGTTGGTTCTAGTCTTCAAACAGTAATTGAATTCTAGATTGATCAGATTTTCTGTCATCAGAAAGGTTGTTCAAAAACTATTAACTTGTACCTAAAATAAAGCGTATTTCCATGCAGTCCATCTGGCAGTCCCTACATTTTCTAGTTGCTGAACATATTGCAATCTAAAAGCAACAGAATTTGAGCTCACCCATGTACAGGATTCCATCTGAACTGCGACAGGGAGATGCCTGCACCAGCTCTGGGATAGTAAATGGAAGTTTCTAGGGAAACACACAACAACAAAAAGTTTATTCACATTGGTGTGGTAGTCTTCACATTTGTTCACAGGAAAGTTTGTTCGTTTGTGTTATTATGTTTGTTTGCATATTCTCAGCACCTGAGAACTCAACATGTCAGGTCAAGACCCTGCTCTGCAAACCCAGAACACAGAGGAGTCTGAGTTTAAACTGGAGAAGTGCATGTGGAATGGAAGAACTCCTTGCAGCTGAGAGGTTCAGAGGCCAAGACTCTGTGGTTTTAAGGTCATCACTTAAAAACTGTCTGGCTTCAACACAATGTGGTTCAATTGTCTCTCCCAAAACAGATATAAAATGATTCTCCATGTGAAGGTCAGGCCTTTGCTAAGTTTACATCAGCATGTTAAAATCACTACACTCTTGCCTAAAACTTTTATAATAGTGACTCAAAACAGAAATTAAATTACTTCAATTAAAAAAGAGAGGAGATTAGCAGAACAAAGGAATAGTTTAAAATGCATTGCTGCTTCCTGGATTCACCCAGGAAAAAAAACAAGAATCATTTTTCAAGTTTTAATCTTGCTGTACTGGGGGTGGAGGAGCGGTGAGTAAATACTGAAATATTTAACTATATTAAAGGTCTTAAGAGAAAACATTGCTGCTGCCAGAGAAAATAAACTCCTGGGAAGCCAAACGTTTTATCTGAATATCACCACAAAGTTTAAAAATAAAAGTCCGATGTTAGCTCAGATCTGTGGGTCACAGGCATTGGTGACTATAACACTAAGTGTTGTTAGTATTTTCAAGTGGAAATCACTTCCTGATGATCACAAGGAAGATAGTAACTTTCTGCTGGAATAAAATAATTATGTTTCCACTCTACAAGGGTGGTAGCAACACAGCGCAGGGCACTGCCCCTCCAAATACTTGTATCCTAGCTCTGGTACAGGCAGTGGATGCTGGGGTTTGGCTGCTCTGATCAAGCTTTTCCAAGGACCTGGTGCCCTTCCATTTAACAGTACAAAGGCCTGCAGAACCTCACAGTTCTGCCATAAAGTTCCCCTGGGGACATTATCTTGTGTGAGCCTGATCAAGGCACTTTCCTAAGAATTATCAGAGGAGAGAATTTTAAAAATATACTTACAGTCAAGCCTTCACTATTCTTGCCACCAAGTGTGTACAAACTGCCATCGTTTGGGTCTGGAAGGAATGCAGGCCTAGGATTTAAGCAGCAACTATAAGCGATAAAAAAATTTACTGTGCATCTCTGAGAACAGGAGAGCAACTATGGCTTTGCAGAAAAGCTAATCAACATTAATTTTATGACTTAACACTACTCATTTTTTGAAGTTTCATTTATTAACTACGTAAACAAAAAAACATAAAGATGTTTCAGAACTGATATAATGTAAGGTTACAAATAGGTTTGAAAGTTCAAAAGGCCCAAATGTGGCAGGCAATCGGGTGGGTAAGGGCATGGAAACAAGATCTAAATGCTTTTAAAATGCCACAAATTTACAAACAAACCAATCAAATAAACAAAGCCATAAAGCATAAGGAAGGTAAGTAACAAAGGAGTTGCCAGAACCAAGTAAATTTGAGAAGCAAAGGGAACTCCCCCAATTACAAGAAAACCACTCCAGACCCTAACATCAAAAACAAACCACAAAAATCAAGGACATTATCACTGAGTTCAGAGACACAAAGCTAAAGCCCCAGTTCCCTAGTTAAAAGCGAGATTGCTAGGCTGAAGGAGCTACTCTGAAGTAACAGCTTGAGGGTTTCACTTCACTATTTTTAGTCTTTTATTCTAATAGAATAGACACAAAATGCAAAGACCACTCCCAAGCTGTTCCTGGCATTTTCTATTGAGTTAAGATTGTGGCACAGTTTGCACACCGGATCTCTAACCCCGAGCAGGGGCTGGAGGGAACAGCCTGCACACAGGATGTTTCTCCTTAGCACTAAAAATAAGAGAATTGTATGTGCTTATTTATATCCTTTCTGCATCTCCTCTCTAAACCACCTCACACTGACTGATGCCAGGTATGCAACCTTTCTAGAACACGGACTGTTTTGGTTCATTTAACAGAATTTCAAGATGTCAGTGAATTCAAACAAGCAGCAAATGAGGTAAAGGGAACAGACTTACTCTTCCACATGTATCGGCACTTGGAGAACAGGGTCTGCATAAACAGAAAAAGAAAAATTCATAATACTGGAAATTCAGTTCCTTGAACTCGTTAGATACAGGATTGAGTCGGGATTAATTTGCTCCTTTTTGAAAGGCTCACGCATGGAGTTAGAAAGCAGCCACCTCAGCAGCCTCCACGGTCTCCTGCTTGGTCGTGAAACTCAGTTGCTAAAATGCAAAAGCACAAAGCAACTGAGAAGTTTTAAGTCTTCTCAAGCTCTTTGCTCAGTTTCACCCACATCACCCGCAGCAGCCCCTGGGGCAGATGCAGATCAGACAGCAGTACTGTACTGTATCTTGGGTCTTCTCCTTATTTCTCACCTGGGCAGAGCACAGACTCTGTCAGAAGTGCCTGTAGACATCAATAACACCCCTTTCTTCCCACATGTGTGTGCGATCGCCGGCAGCTCAGCAAGCAACCACTGTCACTGTGCAGGCTTCTACATCCGATCTTACTTAAAAACCAGCTACAGCTCATGGAAATCTGCAGAGACTGTGAGAAGAATGATACTAAAGTACCTATCTTGATCTGTTCATACAAGAAAGCCAACCTAGTGCTTTTTTAATCTCTATTTCACAAAACTTTGCTACTCAGATTCAAGCACCTTGTGTACCAGGCAGGTAAGCACACACTTTCTAGCCTACTCCACATTTAATTTGAAATGCAAGGCGCTACCCTCACTGAACAGAACAGGCAGGCTGCCAATGTCTGACGGGCAAGACTGATGCAAGTCACAGAAAACAGTTCCACTTCGCAATCCAAGATAAGACCTCAGTGAAAAGAAAAAGAGAAGCCTGCCACTGGCTACACAAAATTACCTAAAACCTGTTTAAATAACCTTCCCACTAAAATTTATTCAAGAATCCACATTACATAAAACCCAAAAGGGTTGGAAGCAATTTCACAGTTGTTAAGTGTTCCAAGTGATCTGAGTGATTTAGTTTTCATCAACAAAAACCAGTCGTGAAACTAAACCTGAAAATGCTGAATCTAAATTCTTTTAAATTAAAAAATAAATTAAGAACAATAACTTGTTTTTTATGTGAGGTGATGTGACCTCAAAATCACTATCCAAGGCCACAAAATCCCCTGAATCACAGGATTTTCAATCCTGATGCCAAAAGCACAAAAGTTCCCAGATTCATACGACATCCTCCACAACTTCCAAGAAAAACGTATGCCCTTATTTATGGGTATATTGGCAGAAAGTAACTCTAAAGACTTGAGAACACAAGGAATCTCCACTGCTGCAGGGGGAAAATCAACCCTTTACACCAGAATAGATCTGAGTAAGAAGATAACCAAGCAAACAAATACTGTTTTTTCACCTGCCCCATTTCCATGCAAACAACATGATGCAACAGGATGAAAACAGGAACAAACCCAGTGATTTTGAGAGCTTCTGACTGGGAAGCTGGCACAGATTCTGGGCAGCCTGAGTGTACTGTGGTATTTGCAGAGCTAAGCAAGACAAGAACAAGAAATTCAGGGATCATTACATTACAAAGTCTCTACCACTCTGCACTATATCACATCAGACAAACTGCTGGGTTTGATAATGGCCTTTGTCCCTTTGTTAGTAAAAACCTTGAGAAAATCCTACCCAAACACATCTCCAGCAGCAATGCAGCTGAAAAAGGCACGTGCACATGCATCAGAGACATAAAGAAAGCACAATATGAGGATTTACAGTAAAGCTACTTTGATTCTCATTAATTTCTTTCACAACAGCAAACACACCCAAAGCAGCTTTGCTCAAAATGTAACTACATTATTATTTGTTTTTTACTCTTTTAGCCTAAACTGTGTTCCAGACATCCTCAAAGCTGTCAGAATAAACTACTCAAAAGCATATTAAACTTTTGGGAACAAGCCCATCAACCGGAGAGGGAATAGTGCTACTTAAGCACTGGATCGTACTCCAGTAAGTAAACCCACTGCTCAGCAAGTAGGCTTGCCGAGACCCACGCTT